>NC_087358.1:6306879-6609910 GCF_030014295.1 Loxodonta africana | reverse complement strand
ACAAGATTTTTTTTTTCTTTAGTGAAAACCTTGCGAGATGAACTTCAGCACCCACCACCATCATGTAAGCAGTCCATGGTTTCAGCACCCACCACCGTCACGTAAGCAGTCCCTGGTTTCAGCACCCACCACCGTCACGTAAGCAGTCCCTGGTTTCAGCACCCACCACCGTCACGTAAGCAGTCCCTGGTTTCAGCACCCACCACCGTCACGTAAGCAGTCCCTGGTTTCAGCACCCACCACCGTCACGTAAGCAGTCCCTGGTTTCAGCACCCGCCACCGTCATGTAAGCAGTCCATGGTATTTGGAGCCGAGGCCTGAGGGTGGGTGTGGTTCCCAGGTTCCTGGAGTTAGATGCCTCCTGGATGGATGGGGGACCTGTAGAATCTTAGTGCGTTGTGGGCGAGAGGGCACGGGGAATGGGATTAAGCATCCCTGGGTTGAAAAACCAGCCACTGAAAATGCTACGGAGCACAGTTCTCCTCTGACACACGGGGTTGCCACAAGTCAGAATCGACTCCACGCAGCTGGTTTTCGGGGTTGACGGAACTCCAGGAGGAATTAGTTTTAGAACTTCTTAATCTGGTGTCTGGAGAGATACTGGCCTATGTGGCCATGTTGCTTTTTGTCTTGTAACTACTTTATTGATATGTCATTTACTGCCAAGTAGTTCTTCCATTTAAAATGCACAATTTGGTGATTTTTAGTTATTCACAAATTTGTGCAACCATCACCGAAAGCAATTTTAGAACATTTTCGTTACCTCAGAAAGAATTCCTTTAGCAGTTACCCCTCATTTTCACCCAAAGCTTTCAGCCCTAGGCAACCACTACTCCATTTTCTGTTTCTATGGGTTTGCCTGTTCTAGGCATTGCGTGTAGATGGAGTCATACAATATGTCTATGATTCCATCAACGTATCTGGCTTCTTTCATTTAGCGTAATGTTCTCAAGGTTTATCCTTGTTGTAGCGGGCATCAGCACTTCATTCCTGTCATTGCCTGAAGAGTATGTCACTGTGATACAGTGTTTTGCTTATCTAGTCACCAATAGATGGACATTTGGGTTGTTTCCACTTTTTGGCTGTTGTGAATATTGCTGCTATGAACATTGTATGAGTTTTTGTGTGGACATAGGTTTTCACATCTGCTAGACGTATGCCTAGGAGTGGAATTGCTGAGTCATGTATGACTCTGTTTCACTGTTTCAGAAACTCGCATTGTTTTCCAAAGCAGCTGCACTATTTTACATTCCCGTCAGTACTGTATGAGGATTCCAGTTTCTCCATGTACTTGCCAGCATTGTTATGTCTTTTTTATTATAGCCACCCTAATGGGTATGAGGTGATATTACTTATTATTAATATTAGTAGAAGTGTTTGATATTATTTCTTAAACCTGTTTTCTTCAGAGTAAAACAAGCACCTCCAGTTTCCCCCAGCTAGTGAAAGTGTGGTTGTTGGCTCCAGGGTTATGTATTTATTGGGTTTCGGGGGAGGTGCAGGGAGAGGACGGTTGTGGGCATAAAGAAGGCAGTGTCCCAGGTTTACAGATGAAGAAGGTTAAAGAACAGAAGATGATTATACTTTGAATAAAAGGTCTACCTTAGAATAAACTATGAAATGTTGATTCCCTAGCGATTCCTTTCTGAATTCCCACAAATACCCTGTATTCCTTACACCTGAGGTCTTCACGTTCCCCTTCTTCGTGAAAATCTCTTCTCAGGAAAGAGTCTGCTAACCCATCCACACTGTGGAATACATGCCTGATAAGCTACAAAGTGGTACTTTCTCTTAGAATAGCTGCATTTTAACAGAAGAAAAAGCTACCTGTTTAAGCAAAACAAGTAAAGCTCTAGCTGTGAAATTCAGAGAAAGGAAGAAGTTTTTAGAAGCAGGAGTTTCTTCCCAGTGTTTGGGGAATTACACTGCATAGGCTACCTCCTTCTCACAAGACTGGTTGGCCCACTACATGGGGTAGAGCGGATGTGGTGTAGCTGGGGTCATAATTTCTCCATGGTTTCCTGTTTCATGTTCAGTAGACTTCTGGTTTATCGCCACCAAGTAGGAATTGTGGGAAGTGGTGACAGAGCACAGCCTGGAGAGGCAAGGACATACAACCAAGAAGGGTGCTCTCAGATACCCACGCAGAGAGCGATGGAGGGTGCTTGTCTAGGGGTGTTCAGTAATTTAACCTCATCACCAGAGGAACTCACCACTATCTTGTTTCAAACTGGAAGAGAAACCAACAAATACTGCTATACAGCCTTAGATCACTGGTTTTTTTTTTGTGTGTGTGTGGGGGGACAAGGCTATCAAATAATTCTTTACCTCCATATGTTGATAGACTAAATGACGTAATCGAAGAATATATTTTTCATTCTCCAAGTTCTTCTCCCTTTGGTGCTTAGAAAAAGAGCTTCCTGTTAAGCTGATACAATGAGTTACTCGCGTTGTCTAAATCAGCACCAGATGCTGAAAGGCTTTGGTTATCTGCGATGTCGCTGTTTCAGAAAGCATGAGATATATTTTAAAGGAGCTTCTTCCAGTTAATTATATAAAGCCTGTGAGATGGAGCAAAGGGACAAAGGACACAGAGATCCTTGTACCTCCTGGGGCTTTGTCTTTAATGCTTTTTCTTTTTGTCTGTTTTTGGTTTTTTAATGAACTCAGGAGTAGTTGCTTTGAGAAATCATCCCAAATTGCAAGACATGATAATAGTAATGCCTTGTGAATTATTGGCATTCATGCCAATGGTATTGTAATTTATCATCTGATAAGAAAAATGGGGCTTACAAATGCCCCATTTTTTCACTTTAATTATACAATAGCATCGTTTGTCAAAGTGATTTATCTAATGACCTAATTTAGTCAATTTCTACAAATTTAAAATAATACATATCTTGGTGTCTTAGGAGACAACAGGGATAAATACATACTTCTGCTGTCTAAGGAACCCTGGTGGTACAGTGGTTAAGAGCTCAGCTGCTAACCAGAAGATCGGCAGTTGGAATCCACCAGCCGCTCCTAAGAAACCCTGTGGGGCAGTTCTACTCTGTCCTGTACGGTGATCATGAGTTGGAATCAGTTCAGTGGCAACAGATTTGGATTGGTTTTATGTCTAAATTGTTGTTATTGGGTGCCATTGAGTCTATTCCACTCAAAGTGACCCCATGTGATAGACTAGATTTGCCCTGTAGGGTTTTCTAGGCTGTAATTTTTTTTTTTTAATTTTTATTGTGCTTTAACTGAAAGTTCACAAATTAAGTCAGTCTTTCACACAAAAACTTATATATACCTTGCTATATTTGCTCTCCCCCTAATGAGACAGCACACTCCTTTTCTCCACCCTGTATTTCCATGTCCATTCAGCCAGCTTCTGTCCCCCTTGGCCTTCACATCTCCCCTTCAGACAGGAGCTGCCCACATAGTCTCATGTGTCTACTTGATCCAAGAGGCTCACTCCTCACCAGTATC
The DNA here is from genome assembly GCF_030014295.1 of Loxodonta africana. Classification (NCBI taxonomy): domain Eukaryota; kingdom Metazoa; phylum Chordata; class Mammalia; order Proboscidea; family Elephantidae; genus Loxodonta; species Loxodonta africana. Next base: position 6,606,436 of record NC_087358.1, on the reverse strand, counting down.
ATTTTCTATCTTATAGTCCAGTCCAATCCCTGTCTGAGGACTTGGCTTTGGGAATGATTCCTGTCTTGGGCTAACAGAAGATCTGGGAACAATGACCTCCGGGGTCCTTCTAGTCTCAGTCAGACCCTTAAGTCTGGTCTTTTTACGAGAATTTGAGGTCTGCATCCCACTGCTCTCCTGCTCCTTGAGGGATTCTCTGTTGTGTTCCCTGTCATGGTAGTCATCGGTTATAGCCGGGCACCATCCAGTTATTTTGGTCTCAGGCTGATGCAGCCTCTAATTTATGTGGCCCTTTCTGTCTCGTGGGCTCATAATTACCTTGTATCTTTGGTGTTCTTCATTCTCCGTTGCTCAGGTGGGTTGAGACCAATTGATACATCTTAGATGGCCGCTTGCTAGCGTTTGAAGACCCAGAGGCCACTCTCCAAAATGGGATGCAGAATTTGTTCTTAATGGATTTTATTATGCCAATTGACCTAGATGTCCCCTGAAACCATGGTCCTCAAACCCCCGGCTCTGCTATGCTGGCCTTCAAAGTGTTCAGTGTATTCAGGAAATTTCTTTGCTTTTGGTTTAGTCCAGTTGTGCTGACCCCTCCTGTATTGTGTGTTGTCTTTCCCTTCACCTAAATTAATTCTTGTCTACTGGGGGCTTGGGATGTAATTAGGGAATCCTCCTCTCCCTCCCCCCCCAGCTCCCTCCCCCTTCTCGTAACCATCAAAGAATATTTTCTTCCCTGTTTAAACTCTTTCTTGAGTTCTTATAATAGTGGTCTCATATAATACTTGTCCTTTTGCAACCGACTAATTTCACTTGGCATAATGTCTTCGATTCCTCCATGTTGTGAAATGTTTCACAGATTCATCACTGTTCTTTATCGATGCATAAGATTCCATTGCGTGAACATACCATAATTTATTAATCCATTCTTCCGCTGATGGCACCTTGGTTGCTTCCAACTTTTTGCTATTGTAAACAGTGCTGCAGTGAACATGGGTGTGCATGTATCTGTTCATGTAAAGGCTCTTATTTCTCTAGGATATCTTCCAAGGAGTGGGATTGCTGGATTGTGTGGTAGTACTATTTCTAGTTTTTTAAGGAGGCGCCAAATCAATTTCCAAAGTGGTTGTACCATTTTACATTCCCACCAGCACTGTATAAGTGTTCCAGTCTCTCCACAACCTCTCCAGCATTTATTGTTTTGTGTTTTTTGGATTAATGTCAGCCTTGTTGGAGTGAGATGAAATCTTATTGTAGTTTTGATTTGCATTTCTCTAATGGCTAATGATCATGAGCATTTCCTCATGTATCTGTTAGGTACCTGAATGCCTTCTTTAGTGAAGTGTCTGTTCATATTGTTTGCCCATTTTTTTAATTGGGTTATTTGTCTTTTTGTTGTTGAGTTTTGCAGTAACATGTAGATTTTAGAGATCAGTTGCTGATCGGAAATGTCATAGCTAATAACTTTTTCCCAATCTACGGGTAATCATTTTACTCTTCTGGTGAAATCTTTGGGTGAGCATAGGTGGTGGACTTTTAGGAGCTCCCAGTTATTCTAATTTCTCTTCTGGTGTTTGTACATTTCTAGTAATGTTTTGTATACTGTTTATGCCATGTATTAGGGGCTCCTCGCATTGTCCCTATTTTTTCTTCCATAATCTTTATCATCTTAGATTTTATATTTAGGTCTTCAATCCATTTTGAGTTAGTTTTTGTGCATGGTGTGAGGTATGGGTCTTGTTTTTTTTTTTTTTGCAGATGGATATCCAGTTATGCCAGCACCATTTGCTAAAGAGGCTGTTTTTTCCCCATTTAACAGACTTTGGCCTTTGTCAAATATAAGTTGCTCATATGTGAATGGATTTATGTCTGGATTCTCAATTCTGTTCCATTGGTCTATGTATCTGTTGCTGTACCAGTACCAGGCTGTTTTGACTACTGTGGTGCTAAATAGGTTCTAAAATCAGGTAGTGTTAGGCATCCCACTTTGTTCTTCTTTTTCAGTAGTGCTTTACTTTTCTGGGGCCTCCTTCCCTTCCATGTGAAGTTGGTGATTTGTTTCTCCACCTCATTAAAAAATGTCACTGGTCTTTGGATCAGGATTGCATTGTATTTGTAGATGACTTTGGGCAGAATAGACATTTTTACAAAGTTGAGTCTTCCTATCCACGAGCGAGATGTGTTTTTCCGCTTATGTAGGTCTCTTTTGGTTTCTTGCAGTAGTGTCTTATAGTTTTCTTTGCATAGGTCTTTTACGTCTCTGGTTAGATTTATTCTTAAGTATTTTATCTTAGGGGCTATCATAAATGGTATTGATTTGGTGATTTCGTCTTCAAGGCTGTCTTTGTTGGTGTAGAGGAATCCAGCTGACTTATATATGTTTATCTTATATCCCAATACTCTGCTAAACTCTATTAGTTTCAGTAGTTTTCTTGAGGATTCTTTAGGTTTTTCTGTGTTTAAGATCATGTCATCTGCAAACAGATACTTCCACTCCTTCTTTGCCAATTTGGATGCCCTAATAGCTCTGGCTAGGACCTCCAGCACAATGTTGAATAAGAGTGGTGATAAATGGCATCCTTGCCTGGTTCCTGTTCTCAGGGGAAATGCTTTCAGTCTCTCTCCGTTTAGGATGATGTTGGCTGTTGGCTTTGTATAAATGCCCTTTGTAATGTTTAGGAATTTTCCTTCTATTCCTGTTTTTCTGAGAGTTTTTATCATGAATGGGTGTTGGACTTTGTCAAATGCCTTTTCTCCACCAATTGATAAGATCATGTGGTTCTTTTCTTGACTTTTGTTTTATTTATGTGACGGATTACATTGATTATTTTTCTAATGTTGAACTATCTCTGCATACCTGGTATGAATCCCACTTGGTCATGGTGAATTATTTTTTTGATATGTTGTTGAATTCTATTGGCTCCAATTTTCTCTTGAGAATTTTTGCATCTAAGTTCATGAGGGGTATTGGCCTGTAATTTTCTTTTTTTGTGGAGTCTTTACCTGGTTTGGGTATCAGGGATATGCTGGCTTCATAGAATGAGTTTGGGAGTATTCCATCCTTTTCTATGCTTTGACATACCTTTAGTAGTAATGGTGTTAACTGTTCTCTGAAAGTTTGGTAGAATTCTCCAGTGAAGCCGTCAGGGTGAGGGCTTTTCTTCATTGGGAGTTTTTTGATTACTTTTTCAATCTCTTCTTTCGTTATAGGTTTATTTAGTTGCTGTGTCTCTGTTTGTATTAGTTTAGGTAGGTGGTGTGTTTCTAGAAATCTGTCCATTTCCTCTAGGTTTTCAAATTTGTTAAGAGTACAGCTTTTCATAGTACTCTGTTACGATTCTTTTAATTTCAGTTGGGTCTGTTGTGATATTGCCTATCTTATTTCTTATTCAGGTTATTTTCTTCATCTCCTGTTTTTCTTTTGTCAATCTGGCCAATCCTTTATCAATTTTGTAAATCTTTTCAAAGAACCAGCTTTTGATCTTGTTAACTCAATTGTTTTTGTTGTCTATTTCATTTAATTCTCTAATTTTTATTTGCTTTCTTCTGGTGCCTGAGGGTTTCTTTAGTTTTCTTTCTGTTTGTTCAAGTTGTAGGGATAATTCTTTGATTTTGGGCCTGTCTGCTTTTTGTGTGTGTGCATTTATTGATATAAATTGACCTCTGAGCACTGCTTTCGCTGTGTCCAAAGGTTCTGATAGGAAGTGTTTTGGTTCACTTTGGATTCTATTAATTTCTTTATTCCATCCTTAATTTGTTCTATAATCCAATCATTTTGAGCAAAGTGTTATTCAGTTTCCATGTCTTTGATTTCTTTTCCCTGATTTTCTGTTACTGACTTCTAGATTTATGGCTTTATGGTCAGAGAAGGTGCTTTGTAATATTTCAGTGTTTTAGATTCTGCTAAGGCTTGCTTTATGGCCTAATATGTGGTCTATTCTAGAGAATGCTCCATGTGCATTAGAAAGGAAAGTATAGTTGGCTGCTCTTGGGTGGAGTGTTTTGTATATGTCTATGAGGTCAAGTTGCTTAATTGTGGCAAATAGCTCTTCGGTGTCTCTATTGAGCTTCTTTCTGGATATCCTGCTCTTCACTGAAAGTGGTGTGTTGAAGTCTCCTACTATTACTGTGGAGCTGTCTATCTCACTGTTCAACGCTGTTAAGAGTTTGTTCTGTATATCTTCAAGCCCTGTCGTTGGGTGCATAAATATTTAATGTGGTAATATCCTCCTGGTATATTGTCCATTTAATCATTATATAGTGTTCTTCCTTATCATTTTTATGGTAGATTTAAGTTTGGAGTCTGTTTGGTCAGAAATTAGTATAGCCACTCCTGCTCCGTTTTGATTGTTGTTCGCTTGATATTTTTTTCCATCCTTTGAGTTTTAGTTTATCTCTTTAAGTCTAAGGTGTATCTCTTATAGGCAGCATATAGATGGATCGTGTATTTTTATCCATTGCGCAACTCTGTCTCCTTACTGGCGCGTTTAGTCCATTTATATTCAGCATGATTATAGATAGGTATGAGTTTAGTGCTGTTATTTTGATGCCTTTTTGTGTGTGTTGTTGACAGTTTCATTTTTCCACTTTTTTTTTTGCGCTGAGTAGTTTTTCTTTGTAAATTGTGTGTTCCTCTTTTTCATTGTAGTTGATTTTGTTTTTGCGGAGTCTTCATGTTTGTCTTGTTTTTTATTTTGATGTGTAGGATTGTTAGTCTTCTTTGTGGTTATGTTACTATTGACTCTTGTTTTTCTAAGTTTAAACCTAACTTGTATCTCCCTATATTGCTGTGATTTCCTCTCCATATGGAAGATCTATGCCTACTTTATTTAGTCCTGCTTTATTGATTTAATGTCGTCAACTTTTACGTAATGACATCAACTGATTCCCTGTTTTGAGTGTTTTTTAATCTTGATTTATTTTTGTGATTTCCCTATCTGGCTTGATATCTGGTTGCTCTGTGCTGTGTTCTAGTGTTGGGTTGATATCTGATATTGATTTTCTAACCAGAGAATTTCCTTTAGTATTTCTTGTAGTTTTGGTTTGTTTTTTTTTTGCAAATTCCCTAAGCTTCTGTTTATTTGTAAATGTCTTAATTTCACCTTCATATTTGAGAGACAGTTTTGCTGGATATATGTTTCTTGGCTGGTAATTTTTCTCTTTCAGTACTTTATATATGTCATCCCATTGCCTTCTTGCCTGCATGGTTTCTGCCGAGTAGTTCGAACTTATTATTATTATTTATTCTCCTTTGTAGGTGACTTTTCGCTTATCCCTGGCTGCTTTTAAAATTTCTCTTCATCTTTGGTTTTGGCAAGTTTGATTATAATATGTCTTGGTGACTTTCTTTTGGGATCTATCTTGTATGGGGTTCGATGAACATCTTGGATAGATATCCTTTCATCTTTCCTAATGTCAGGGAAGTTTTCTGCTGACAAATCTTCAGCAATTCTCTCCGTATTTTCTGTTATCCCTCCCTGTTCTGGTATTCCAATTACTCACAAGTTAATCTTGAGAGAGTCCCACATGATTCTTAGGGTTTCTTCATTTTTTTAGACTTTTATCTGATTTTTCTTCAAATATATTGTTACCAAGTGTTCTGTCTTCAGTCTCACTAATTCTGCCTTCTACTTCCTCAGTTCTGCTCCTCTGACTTTCTATTGAGCTGTCTAATTCTGTAATTTTATGGTTAATCTTCTGAATTTCTGATTGCTATCTATAAAAAAATTTTTTTTTAATCTATGAATTCTTACAGCTTATTAAATTTTTCATTATGTTCTTGAATAACCCTTTTAATGTCTTCAGCTGCTTTATCTGTGTGTTCCTTGGCTTGTTCTGTGTTTTGCCTGATCTCATGTAGAGTTCTGTATTTTAATCTTTTTTATTCTATATCTGGCAATTCCAGGAATACATCTTCATCTGGGAGAGTCCTTGATTTTTTGTTTTGGGAGTTTGTTGAAGCAATCATGGTCTGCTTCTTCATGTGATTTGATATTGACTGTTGTCTCCAAGCCATCTATAAGTTATTGTATTAATTCATTTTATGTTTGCTCACTGTGTCATAGTTTCTTGCTTTGTTTTGTTTTGATATACCCAAATAGGCTACTAGAGTGAGCTAACTTGATTATTGGAGCCTTTGAAGCACTAATATCCTGCCAGATGGCTAGAGCTGTTACCAGGTATGTGAGCCTAGGAGTCCATTGACTATTTTTGTATAGTTTCAGCTCAGGTGTCCTGATAGTTGGTCACCTAGTGTGTGGTGTAGGCTCTCACCTACTATCTTAGAGAAGCAGTGGTGACTGGTGTATGCACAGGTTTCTGGTAGCAATAGGGGGTCACACTCTGAGGAAGGCAGGGGCTGACAACCTTCCCCTGAGTGTCTGTGAGGAAGGCACGTCCCGGTTCTCTAGAGCACTCTGGTGGGTGGGCTCTGCAGCTGTACCACAGCCACCCAGCGCTTTTACCTGTAAGGACTGGTAGGCACCACTTGTCCTTGGAGCCCTTTCATGGGTGTCTAGGTGGCGTGGTTGGAGCCTCTAGTCCTTAGGCCCCTGCTTTAGGTAGGTGAAGGCCCTGTTTAATAGGCAGAGCGGAATGAAACGTCAAAAATCTGCCTCTCCACGGCACAGTTGAAAAAATCCAGTCAGGCCTCAAACAGATTAGCCCTTGTAGTATAACAGCCAGAGCCTATCTGGTGTAGTGGAGCCACCTGGATCCATGCAGGGTTGAAAGACGAAGTCTGTGGATTGCTTGTGCCTGGACTGGAGCTGCTTCTGCTGAGTTTCCAGATTAGGGGAGTTGGAAGAGTATTTTCCCCCCGTTTGTTAAAATGTTCCTTCTCCAAGGCCAGGAGAATGGCTCAGGGAGTGCAGCAGGACCTATCTCAGGCCCAGGGAAATCAACTGTTAATGAAGCTGGCTGAGGCAGAAGGATGAGGGATCAGATAGATAGGAGAGAGTTCTTTCAAAAAAAGAAGCAATTAGATCCACACGGTAAATTAGACAAAATCACTCATCTTGTGCTGAGCGTGCTGTTTTATCTCAGATTCCAGAGGCTTGTATAGCCTGTGTGCGCTGGCTGGGTCACCGCTAAGATCACCCCAGGGGATCAGGGCTGCGTCCCATGCTTGCCTTCTTTTGCAGAAGAAGCCATGTCCTAAACTCCACTGCTAGCCCCACAGCTGTCACACCAGAGGGTGAGGGGTGCTGGCACTTTGGTTGTGTTCTTTCACTGAAGCTGCCGTGTCTCAGAAAGCTACCATCAGACCCACCACAGTCATGCCCAGGAATTGGGCTGAGGCGCTGCCACGGGCTTGGCAACTCCTCGCTGCTTTTGTAACATCTCTTCCTCCCCTGTCACTCACTCAGTCTGATTTCTTAACTTTGCCTTTGATGCTCAGGCTTCCTAGCTTGTCACATATATAATTGATTCACTTGTTTTTTCGGGTTTTTGTTGTAAGAGGGATCCCTGGAATAGTCCTCACCAGACTTCCTTCATCAGTGTTGTCTTGCAAAATGTGTACATTCCAACTTAGGCTGAAATAGAAAGAATGTGTGTGTCTCAGTCTCGTTTATCTTAGAGGGGGAGCTAGAGAAAACTGGCAAGTGTATCATTGTAAATACATAATTTTCACATATCAAATTATCTCAAGAACATATGTTTTTATGTTTCTTCTATATTTTATATTACAAGTGATATAAAATTCACAATTCATATTAAATTTTACAGATGTCTTTAAAGACCTATTATGGAGCCCTGGTGGTGCAGTGGTTAAGAGCTCAGCTGCTAATCAAAAGGTCAGCAGTTCAAATTCACCAGCTGATCCCTGGAAACCCTGTGGGGCAGTTCTCCTCTGTCCTATAGGGTCACTGAGTCGGAAGAGACTCGATGGCAATGGGTTTATTTATTTATTTTATAAAGATCTATTATATTATCACTATTTTTTATAAAAATCTATTATATTTGGTACTATTCTCCAGTATCTGCTCAGACTTCTGATGGGTACATTTATTTCTTGGAAAACAAAACATGGAGTGAACAGCAAGGACCTGGAGGGATATGAAGCACTGATAACTGCAGGATGAGTCAGCTTCCCAAATGGACAGGGAAGGAACTGCCTGCAACAGAAGAGAGCAAGTTTAGCAGAAACCAGGCTGTAAATGAGTAATGCTGATAGGTAGCGTTACTTTATACAAGGTTCACTACACACATTTCCCACTAGATGATTGTACGTGCCTCACAGCCATAAAACTATAAATATATTTATGAAAACGTGCCCCTTCTAAAAGCTATGTCCCTCCAAAATACCAATGAGTTTTAATGATTGGTTTGAAGCTTTTCTTTGTGATAACAAGCCATCAAGGGTAACTTGATATGGCCACCTAAAGCTACGTTTGGTTCTCACGTCCTGCTATACTCGATCCACATGCTTTATGGACAGAGGGAGAGGAGACAGGCTGTTGTTAACTTTGTTTTTCAGTCTCCTTTTGGCCTTTGACAATTTTCCTTTAACTTTTCCGTATCTGGGAGCCTGCTTCGGTGAGACCAGAAGCCTACAGGGGCTGGAGTTGGGGTTTCCCTTCCTTTGGTGAGGCCCTGCTGAAGTAGTTTTTCTTGAGGGCAGGCTATGTTTGAGGATAAAGTATTATTTCAAAATGGTTACTTTCCTCTCCCCCTGCCAGATGCATGAGGGTTTCTTTTTTTTTTTTCTTTCTGAGCATCACAGTGAGAAACTGGTGGGGCTCCTGCAGAGGAAACCCACCAAAGTGTGGAGGTTTCTCTAAGACTGGGCCTTCAGGATCTTCTGTCAGGCTTGCCCAGATCCAGTGTCCCGCAGTAGTTAATTACCCTTTGAGCGTTCCTACTCTGTGCTGGGTCTAGCCATGCAGTCTCTGTTCCTAGGAAGTGGTGATTCCCTGTATCAGCCTGTCTGTCTCTCCAGCTTTCGGGGCGGTGGTTTGCTCTGTGACCTCTGTTCTCCAGTGGAGCTAAGAAGAGTTGTTGATTTTTAGCTTTTTCATTTTTTTCTTATTGTGAGTCTGGGAGTGACGACTGCCAAGCTCTTTGCTTGCTAGACCAGAAACCGTCTGGTCCAAATCTATTAGCGTGAGTTTTAGTGTCCATCTTTGTTATCTGCTGCCAGTTTTAATTACAAACCTAAGTGCATTTCACTCATATGCAAGATCATCAAAATTGCATAATTCACAGTTCATATACATGCATATGTTTGTTGTTCTTGGAACTGTGGCACACTGCACAAAACTAATTCAGCTGCTGTTATTTCACTTCTTGGTACAGGTACATTGTGTTATGTGGTCGCTTCCCAGGGCACGGGCTCTCTAAAAGACCTAATCACAGGATCACACACGCTTGCCTCTCCTGCACCTTCCTGACACACGGTGCCAACCTTTGTCTTACTGATAAGTCAGGCGGTCTGAAAGGGAAAGGAACTGTAGGTTGCCTTGTCTTTCCTTTTCCTTCTATGTCATCATTTTGCTGATACCCAGAGCTCGCTGCCATCGAGTTGATTACGATTCGTATAGGGTTTCCGAGGCTGTAACCTTTATGGGAGCAAACTGCTATATCTTTCTCCCACGGAGCTGCTGGAGGTTTTGAACCACAGGTCTTTCACTTAGCAGTCGATCAGTTTAACCACTGCGTCACCAGGGCTCCTTTTGGCTAATACAGGGAAGTAATAAAGGATATGATAGGATATCCTGGTTGTTTGCGTTTATTAGAATGCTGTTGCCTTTTCTGTACATTCAAAGCACGTTCTGGTTGTGGTGGAGGGTGTGGCCTCTCAGGGCTGGCAGTGCTCTGTGCTTACTCAGTTATGGATGTAACAAGCTCACCTTGAACAGACGTGGTGGGTCCATCAGAGTGCTGTGATTATGGAACTTCACAGACACTATGCATAAACGGCTGCGAGGGGTGACCATGGAATGCTTGTCTTGTGTATCTCCTCCACACGTATGTGTGCTCCATCGTCCCGTTAGACTTCACTTACAAAACACAAGTTCAAAGATAAAATCATTAAGAATATCCAGATAGTGCCAGCAGGCCCACAGACCACGCACAGAGCCCTTTTGAGCACGTGGCCCTATGTGACTTCGCAAATTGCCTGCTCGTTAGCCAGCCCTGGTTTTTCTTGCTTTGACTAGTATACAAAGTTTATAAGGGTTGATGGTGCAGTTTATATTCCTTTATGCCCTCCCAGTCCTAACCTTTGCGGACATCACTGTTAGTAACGCACTGGAAATCCCTCCAGTCTGGGGTCAGACATACCCGGTTTGGGATTTCTGCTTTGTTGCTTACGTGTTTTATGTGTAACTTGGGCAAGTTACTTAACCTTTCAGATCCTCAACCACTGTAAGTGTAAAAATGCAAGTAATGATACTTGGAGATTAAGGGCATAATATATAAAACCTCTTACACCTCAACATAAATAAGACAAAAATCCTCACAACTGGACCAATAAACAGCATCATGATAAATGGAGAAAAGGTGGAAGTCGTCAAGAATTTTACTTGGATTCACTGTCAACACCCATGTAATTAAAACTGGCAGCATATAACAAAGATGGACACTAAAACTCACGCTAATAGATTTGGACCAGTTTCTGGTCTAGCAAGCAAAGAGCTTGGCAGTCGTCGCTCCCAGACTAACAGTAAGAAAAAAATGAAAAAGCTAAAAATCAACAACTCTTCTTAGATCCATTGGAGAATGGAGGTCACAGAGCAAACCACTGCCCCAAAAGCTGGATGCATTGCACTGGGCAAATCTGCTGCAAAAGACCTCATCAAAGTGTTGAAAAGCAAAAAGTCACTTTGACGACTAAGGTATACCTGACCCAATCCGTGGTGTTTTCAGTTGTCTCATATGCATGGGAAAGTTGGACAATGAATAAGGAAGACCAGAAAAGAACTGATGCCTTTGAGTTGTGTTGGTGAAGAATAGCAAATATCCCATGGACTGCCAGAAGAACAAACAAATCTGTCTTGGAAGAAGTACAACCAGAATGCTCCTTAGAAGAGAGGATGATGAGACTTCATCTCACATACTTTGGACATGTTGTCAGGAGGGACCAGACCCTGGAGAAGGACATCGTGTTTGGTAAATTAGAGGATCAGGAAAAAGAGGAGGATGCTCACTGAGATGGACTGATGCAGTGGCTGCAACAGTGGGCTCAAGCATAACAATTGATCATGAGGGTGGTGCAGGACCAGCAAGTGTTTCATTCTGCTGCACATAGGATCGCTATGCGTCGGAATCAAATAGATGGCACCTAACAAGAACAACGATATATAAAACGTCTAGTCCCAAAAGTCCTGCAGCACCTGGAAGTGCCCAAAAATGGTAGCAACTTTTATTATAAAAAGAATGACTTGCGGAAGTATACCTGTGAACTGTGGGTTCTTCTTAAGGTCATATCCAAACCAAACCCATCGCCATTGAGTGGATCCCAACTCATAGCGATCCTATAGGAAACAGTGGAACTGCTCCATATAGTTTCCAAGGAGCTCCTGGTGGATTTGAATTGCCGACCTTTTGGTCAGCTGCCGTAGCATTTAACCGCTATGTGACCGCCGTTTCCAGAGGTCATAAAGTGTAGGAGAGATGGTGTGGGTTAAATAAACCTGAACACCTAGGACTGATTCCAGCACAATCAAGTAATAGCTATGTGAATTTGGTTCAGTCACCTTGTTTTCATGTATAGGGTTCCCATCTGTAAGAGAATAACGATATTACCTATCTCATAAAGTTACTGAGAAGTTTAAACGAGTTAGTATGGAGGAAAGTGCTCTGTAAAATACCTAACAAATGTTAGTCACTGTTGTATCAGATTGTCAGTTTGTTGGGTTGAGATCGGTGGGGATCAATTTAAAAAAGTTGAAATTAAGAGAGAAATTTGCCCACCGTTTTATTTTCAGTCTTTCTAACTCACTTTGTTTTAGGTGTATCTCTTGCAAACAGCGTAGAGTTGAAATTTGCTTTGTGAGCCAATCAGAAGAAAATTTTAATTAAATAGGTGAGTTAAGCTCATTAGTGATGTTTGTTTGATTTTAGTTCTATCATTTCATTTTATAGTTTGTTTTCATAGTTTTAGAAAATCTTTTATTATGAGGTAATTTTCTTTTTTTACAACTTTATTAAGATATAATTTATATAACACGAAATTGCTCCATTGTAGCGTATAGCTTGATGAGTTTTAGTTCTTTGTATTTTGGAGGGCCTAGTTTTTATAAATATTTAGGAAGGAAGGTTTGTATTTTTGTATTGGTGGTTACTTTATAACTTTGTGTGACAACTTTAGTCCTCTTTTTGAGGCGTGGGTGCTTTGGTGGTGGAATTCCTGCCTTCCACGTGGGAGACCCGGTATCAATTCTTGGCCAGTGCACTTCACGTGAAGCTACTTACCTTTCTCTCAGTGGAGGCTTGAGGTTGCTGTGACGCGAACAGGTTTCAGACTTAGACTAGAAAGAAGGACCTGGCAATCTACTTCCAAAAATCAGCCAATGAAAACCCTGTGGATCAGAATGGCCTGATCCACAACCAATCACGTGGATGGTGCAGGACCAGGTAGCATTTTGTGTTTCATTCCATTGTACATGGGGTTGCCATGAGTCAGGCACGGGCTCGACAACAGCTAAAAACGACCATAAAAATCCAAAAGCAAACCCATTGTTGGCTTGTCAATTCTGACTCACAGTGACCCGACAGGACAGAGTTAAACAGCCACATGAGGTTTCCAAGGCTACCATCTTTATGGAAGCAGGCTGCCACGTTTTTCTCCTGTTTTGTTTGTCAGCAGAGGGTTGCTTAACAGCAGCAATAGTTGCTTTATTTAGATATTATCTAAATAAAATATATCTTCGTACCAATGATCTGCTATTTTTTATTAGTATAGAATTAGCTGGATATTTTGAACCAGCTATTTTCAGGAAGTTTCTATGGGATGGGGGAAAGGTGTGGGGTGGACGTCGGAGTGGCCTTTTACTTCTTGGAGGAAAAGGCTATCTCTTGCTTCCCGAAGATACGGCGGACTCGTGTGACTCTGTGTGTGGCACGACTTTCCCTCTGGGAATCAAGCTGGCTCTGAGCATCTTCTGCCCCCAGTTCCGGTCACTCTAGTTCCATCGTCCTTGTTATAAATGTGGGTTTTTAGTGACCATGTCACCTTCAGGATATACATTTTCCGGCTATTTTCTTCTTTACTTCCTCCTGTGTAGTGTCTGCCTGATCGCAAGTCGCATTTGGCAACCTTTACACAGAGAAAAAAAGGTTTAAAAATTGCTTTAGGATTTAAGTTTTGGAAATTTCTAGTCGAGTCCCCAGATTTTGGTCTGGTCTTTAATATTAAAATAATAACTAATGGTAGTATTCTCTTAGCGAGCTGAATTGTGTCATTTCAGTGGGGACAGGGTGAAACCCTAAAGCACATTTTCCTTTCAGTTTGAGAGGCTATGACTACAGAAGGAAAGCTGCCTCCCTGGACTTAACGTGTTAGTGGTCTCTGAAAAGGAGGTCTTTGGGAACAAACAGGAACATGTTATACTGTCTAGGACGTTCTGCCTGAACACCCCAACCTCTTGGTCACGGGGCATGAAAACAAAACAGCAGGCCAGGAACTCAAAAAGTTTTACTCTTAATTCTACTGAGCCAATTAGTACAGATTAAAAAAAAAAAAAAAAAGTAATTGTAAAGAAGTGCTCTTGTCTGTAAAACAGGCAAATGACGCTCCTTTCCCAGTGTCGGGAGAGGGCGTCCTAAGACACTGGTGCATTACGGTCAGGGAGAATGTCAAGGGCCTGTAGAGATCAGCTGTGCCTCAGCTCCGCCCAGCCCCAGGCCGTTTAGTAAGTCACACTCGCTCTCTGCTGTGAGTGCTTTGGGAAATTCTCTTTCATAATAGAAACTGCGTTCACAAACCTGTGATGGGAAAGAGCCAGCATCCTTCTGGAAGATAAGGAAGTCACTCTCATGTCATCACCAAACACGTGGACAGTTTTTTTTAGATAAATGTATTTTTTACTCTGAATATAAAGGTAATGCTATCCTCTTGAAAAAATTCTGAAAAGTGTAAGGAAACAAAAGTCTGGAGACAGCTAGTACATATTTTTTCCTGAACGCATAATAAAGTTAACAACATTGGACTTATACCATACGTTTTGTTTTATAACTTCTATATTCACTCAGCTTTATATCATGAACATTTTTCCATGTCATTAAATAGTCTTAAAAGCTATTCTTTAATAGCTGCATAGTATTTCATTGTAAATAAGTAACATAATTTAAGTTACATCCTTTTTATTGGACCTTTATGTTGGTTTCTAGTTGGGGCTGTTTGAACAGCACTGCAATAAACATTTTAGTATAGAAATATTTGTGCACATCTCTGATGATTTCCCCAGTATAAACTGCTAGAAGTTGGTATCTCTTGGTCCAAGGGTACAAAAACAATTTTAAGGCTGTCTTTACATGCATTGCCAAATTGCCTTCCAGAATATTTTTCACTCAGCTTTATAAGTTGAGCAAAATGGTTTTCCAGTATATGAAAGTAATGAGCCAAATGTATTTAAAATGCAAAAAAAAATCTCAAACATAAGAGAATATGTAACGTCATCACTGGTTTCTGAGAATCTGTTTCAAGATTGCTGTGCACACCTGCTCATGAAAACTGCCTGTGCGGCATTTATGTGCAGGTGGCGCATGGCCCGCCACGCACAGGTGGGACACCCACTCGCTTGAGGAAGAATCCCTCTGGAGCCCGGGGCGGCTCTTTTGCCTGCTTCTTCTTCCATCCCTTCTATCCTCCTGTATCAAAGATGCAGCCTGTACAATATTTTATGGTTGTTTGTACAAAGCACGCAATTAAAGTCGTGCATGTCCTCAGCTTTGGCTCTCATGCTGGTACCCTTAGGATGGTGGTAATTAGTCATTGTTTGCTCCAATGGTATGTGAATCAGGTTGGGAAAGGGAAGCTGCAGTTTGGAGGACTCAAGGAGGAGTCTACCAAGTCCCTGGGTAATGTCAATAGTTAACAAGTACAGCTGCTAACTGAAAGGTGGGGATAGTCCACCTAGAAGTGTCTTGGAAGAAGGGCTTGGCAATCTGATTCAGAAAAATCAGTCATTGAAAACCCTCTGAGGTACAGTTCTCTTCTGACATAACGGGGTCACCATGAATCAGAACCGACAGCAACTGGCGCTGGCTTAATTTAGAAATTTCATAGTTCCCAGTGTATAAATCCTTCAATTCCCTGGTTAAATTTATTCCTAGATATTTTAATCTTTAATATGCTGTTGATAGTGGAATTGTTTCCTTCATTTCTTTTTCAGAATGTCCATTGCTGTTGTATAGAAATTCAGCTGATTTTTATGTGTTGACCTCATCCCCTGCCACTTGCTGAATTCATTTATTAGTTCTGCTAGCTTGCTTTGTGGAATATTTGGGGCTTTCTATATATAGGAGTATGTCATCTGTATAAAATGATAGTTTTACTTCTTCCTTCCTGATCTGAATACCTTTTATTACTTTTTCTTGACTAATTGCTCTGGCTAGGGCATCCAATACAATGTGAATATCAGTGGTGAGAGCAGGCATCCTTGTCTTGTTCTTGATGGTAAGGGGAAAGTTCTCAGTCTCTCTGCACTGATATGATGTTATTGTTGTGAGTGCCTTTGAGTTGTTCCAATATGTTTTAATATTTAGTACGTATGATTACATCCAAAAACTGTATATTCTAAATGTTTGTATTTTTAGACTTTATATCATTCTGGACCTATCTTGTTTTTTGTTTTTTTTTCCTAAACTATGTTTCTGTGATTTATCCTTTTTTTTTTTTTTGGTTGTTCAAAGGTTTTATTTAGTTATATATTTTATTGTGGTAAAAACATATATAACAAAGTGTATGCCATCTCAACAATTTCTAATGTACAATTCAGTGACATTGATGACATTCTTCAAGTTGTGTAATCGTTGCTATCCTTTTCCAAATCATTCCACCGCCGTTAAGTAAGCTCCGTCAGTCCGCCGCCGTTAACTAAACTGAATGCCCTCTGAGTAAAAGCTCCCCATTTCCGCCCTCCTCCCACCCCTGGTAACCACTAATAATCTTTGGTTTCTATATATTTACTTATTTAAATAAACTCATACAATATTTGTCCTTCTATGACTGACTTATTTCACTCAGCATGATGTTTTCAAGGTTCATCCATGTAGTGGCACGCATCAGGATGTTATTTTTCTTCATGGCTGAGTAGTATTCCTTTGTACGTGTATACCACGTTTTGTTTATCTACTCATCTGTCAATGAACATTTTGGCTGCTTCTGCCTTTCGGCTGTTGTGAAAAATGCACAAAGAACATGGGTGTACAGGTGCCTGTTTGTGTTCCTGTCTCCACTTATTCTGGGTATATACCCAGGATTGGGATTGCTGGGTTACATGGTTATCCATGTTCTTTTGTGTCAATCTTTAATTTCTGTAGGGTATTCCTTTGTATGAATATATTATAATTTAATCATCTATGTTGTTTCTACTGGACATTTAAGTTGACTTCATAATGAAAAAAACTTTCAAATATTCTGTGGTTGGTTCTGTGTGGGTGGGTTTCCCTAGAAATGGAATGATTCCCAAGTGATGTGAATCTTCATTTTTTCTAGGTATTACCAAATTGCTTTCCAGGGGTTCTGTTACAATTTCCACTCCCACCAGCAGTGTGTGAGGGTCCCCCTTACTCAGTATCCTAACTAGCATCGCTATTGTTGGGCTTATTAATTTTTTCCCTGTCTAATAAATTAAAAAAAAATTTTTTTTTTTTTAATAAATAGGCATGAAATATTCTCATCATTTGGATTTCAGCTATATAAGTGAAAAGGTTTAAGACCTCTTCTGTTAACCATGCAAATTCCCTTGTATTTGTTTATGTCTTTTGCTCATTTTTTTTTAGTTAATTGGGTTTTGGTCTTTTTCTTATTGATTTGTAGAAGCTCTTTATATATTCTGGAGTCCTGGTGGTTTAGTGGTTAAGAGCTCAGTTGCTAACCAAAAGGTTGGCAGTTTAAATACACCAGCTGGTCCTTGGAAACCCTATGGGGTGGTTCTTTTCGGTCCTTTAGGGTTGCTGTGAGTCGGAACCAACTTGATGGTGCCCAACTACAGCAACAGCCATTTTTCACCAGTTTTATTGAGTGACAAATGTGTCTTCTCCCAACCTGTTTTATCTTTTGATTGTGTTTATTTTCTAGCTGTATGATTTAGGCAAGTTACTTAACCTTTATATGCCACAGTTTTACCATCTGAAAAATGAAAAATAGGATCTGCTTGATAAGATAAAATGAGTTAATCTATGTGAAGCACAGAGAATAGTACCTGGCACATTGTAGGCACCACAGAGGTGTTTACACCTGTTGTGATTTTTACTTACAGTGTCTTGTAGTTCAGAAGCTTTTATTTTGGTGAATTTCCTCAATTTTTTCCTTTATAATTTGTGAGGGGGTTATTTTTTAGTGTTTTAAGAAATTTTATCCTATTTTGAGGTCACAAAGAAATTCTTCTTATGTTTCCTTTTCAGAGTTTTAAAATTTTCTTTTCACCCTTAGATCCTTAATCCAGCTGCAATTTATTTTTTATATGTAATATGAGGAAGCGGACTAATTTTATTTCTTCTTATATGATGATCTGTGTCCTAAAGGTCACAGCCTTTGAAACCCTATGGAGCAGTTCCACTCTGCACACAAGGCATCGTCGTGAGTTGGATTTGACTCGGGGGCAGCTAACAATAATGTGTGGACATCCCGTGTTCTCAGCACCCTTGACTGAGCGTTCCATCCTCTTCCTGCTCTTCGCTAGTGTCATGCCGCAAGTCTTGATGTCTGTGCCACACTGTCTTCATCACTGGAGCTTTATGATACGTCTTGATATGTGCTGTGCAAACTTTTTAACTTATTTTTTTTTCACAACTGTTTTGGATATTCTTGAGGTTTTTATTTTATTTTTTGTTTTAAACCTTCCATAAGAATTTTGGGGTCAGATTTTTGAGTTCGGTGAAAAGTCCTGTTGGGGTTTTGATTGGAATTGTATTGAATCGATGGATTAATTTTAGGAGAAGTGCTGTATTAAACCTTCCCATTCACAAATATAGTAAAGCACTCTCCACGCACTCTTTTGTGTCCTTCAATAACGTTTTATCATTTTCCCCATAACTTAAGGTTTTTATTTCCATTGTGATGACATCTTTCTCTATCACATTTTCTATTGAGCTATGACTGTTATGTAAGAATATTATCGATTTTTGTATATTGTGTTTATATCCGGTAATCTTGCTGACCTCTTATTGTAGTAGTTGTCTGTATATACTAATATTTCATTTAATATTTTTGTATCTGTTTAGAAGTGCGGTTTTCTTATATTCTGTGCCCAGTTTTATCAAGAGTATATAATTCTTATAAAACAAGTTGGGTACGTTTCCCTCTCTTTCTAGCCTCTGAATGGTGTGTAGGAGAAGGATTGTCTTTTGTTTAAGGTTTGTAAAACTCTGTGAAAAATGATTTGAGAATGGCATTTTTTTTTTAATTGTGCTTTAAGTGAAAGTTTACAAATCAAGTCAGTCTCTCGTACAGAAATTTATATACACCTTGCTGTATACTCCTAGCTGCTCTTTGCCTAATGAGACAGCCCGCTTCTTCTCCCCACTCTGTCTTTCCGTGTCCATTCGGCCGGCATCTGACCCCTCTGCCCTCTTGTCTCCCTTCCAGACAGGAGCTGCCCACATAGTCTCATGTGGGTACTTGATCCAAGAAGCTCACCCTTACCAGTATCGTTTTTTATCCTGGGGATGGTAATTTTTTATGGGAGAAAACATTTGAGAAGCGATTCAATTTTTTAATGGTTAGTACTTTATTCAGGTTTTCAATTTTTTTGTGAGTCCTGTGTGTCGGTTCTGTTTTTCTGGAATTGTTCATTTTATATACATTTTTTAAATTTATTGCCACATATTTAGCCGTAGCATTTTCTTAGTTTTTAAACCTCTGTTCTACAAGTGATAATGTCTCCTTTGTGGTTTTCCTTAATCAGTATTTCCAGAATTCTGCCTGTTAGTCTCTTTACAGGTTTTATTGATGTTATTTATTTTTATTTCATTTATAGAAATTCCGGTTTCGTTGATTTGCTAATTTTGCTGTATCTGTTATTTTCTTTTACTTTCTTTGAGTTTATTCAGAATTGAGAAATCAACTCTTTCATTTGCCAACCTACCAACAGGTGCATTTATGGCATAAATTAGCTGTGAAGTGTTCCTTTAGCTGTACCCCAGAAGTTTTAACATGAGTTGTTTTTCCATTAGGTTCTAAATATTTTCAGGTTTTTATTATGATTTTGTCAAACGTGCAGTATTTAGAGAGCATTTTAAAATTTTCAAAATATTTTTAACCATCTTTTTTAAAAAAACTTTATATATTTTTAAATATATGGTTATATTTATCATAAAATAATTTTTATTATGCTTTAAGTGAAAGTTTACAAATCAAGTCAGTCTCTCACATAAAAACTTACATACACCTTGCTACATACTCCCAATTACTCTCCCCCTAATGAGACAGCCCGCCTCTCCCTCCACTCTCTCTTGTAGTATCCATTTCGCCAACTTCTAACCCCCTCTACCCTCTCATCTCCCCTGCAGGCAGGAGATGTCTACATAGTTTCAAGTGTCCACCTGATCCAAGAAGCTCACTCCTCGCCAGCATCTTTCTCCAGCCCATTGTCCAGTCCAATCCATGTCTGAAGAGTTGGCTTCAGGAATGGTTCATGTCCTGGGCCAACAGAAGGTCTGGGGGCCATGACCACTGGGGTCCTTCCAGTCTCAGTCAGACCATTAAGTCTGGTGTTTTTATGAGAATTTGGGGTCTGCATCCCACTGCTCTCCTGTTCCCTCAGGGGTTCTCTGTTATGTTCCCTATCAGGGCAGTCATCGGTTGTAGCAGGGCACCATCTAGTTCTTCTGGTCTCAGGATGATGTAGTCTCTGGTTCATGTGGCCCTTTCTGTCTCTTGAGCTCATAATCGCCTTGTGTCCTTGGTGTTCTTCATTCTCCTTTGATCCAGGTGGGTTGAGACCAATTGATGCATCTTAGATGGCTGCTTGCTAGCGTTTAAGACCCCAGATGCCCCTCTTCAAGGTGGGATGCAGAATGTTTTCTTAATAGATTTTATTATGCCAATTGACTTAGATGTCCCCTGAAACCATGGTCCCCAGACCCCTTCTCCTGCTATGCTGGCCTTTGAAGCATTCAGTTTATTCAGGAAACTTCTTTGCTTTTGGTTTAGTCCAGTTGTGCTGACCTCCCCTGTCTTGTGTGCTCTCTTTCCCTTCACCTAAAGTAGTTCTTATCTACTATCTAATTAGCGAATGCCCCCTCCCCCCATCTCGTAACCACAAAAGAATGTTTTCTTTTCAGTTTAAATTATTTCTCAAATTTTTATAATAGTGGTCTTACACAATATTTGTCCTTTTGCAACTGACTAATTTCACTTGGCATACTGCCTTCCAGGTTCCTCCATGTTATGAAATGTTTCACAGATTCTTCACTGTTCCTTATCGATGTATGGTATTCCATTGTGTGAATATACCATAATTTACTTATCCATTCTTTTGTTGATGGGCACCTTGGTTGCTTCTAACTTTTTGCTATTGTAAACAGTGGTGGAATAAACATGGGTATGCATATATCTGTTCATGTAGAGGCTCTTATTTCTCTAGGATATATTCCAAGGAGTGGGATTGCTGGATCGTATATAGTAGTTCTATTTCTAGCTTTTTAAGGAAGCACCAAATCGATTTCCAAAGTGGTTGTACCATTTTACATTCCCACCTGCAGTGTGTAAGTGTTCCAGTCTCTCCACAGCCTATCCAACATTTATTATTTTGTGTTTTTTGGATTAATGCCAGCCTTGTTGGCGTGAGATGAAATCTCATTGTAGTTTTGATCTGCATTTCTCTAATGGCTAATGATCATGAACATTTCGTCATGTATCTGTTAGCTACCTGAATGTCTTCTTTAGTGAAGTGTCTTTTCATAGCTTTTGCCCATTTTTTAATTGGGTTATTTGTCTTTTTGTTGAGTTTTTGCAGTGTCATGTAGATTTTAGAGATCAGGCGCTGATCAGAAATGTCATAGCTAAAAACTTTTCCCCAGTCTGTAGGTAGTCTTTTTACTCTTTTGGTAAAGTTGTTGGATGAGCATAGGTGTTTCATTTTTAGGAGCTCCCAGTTATCTAGTTTTTCTTGTACATTCTTAATAATGTTTTGTATACTGTTTATGCCATGTATTAGGGCTCCTAATGTTGTCCCTATTTTTTCTTCCATGATCTTTATTGTTTTAGATTTTATTTTTAGGTCTTTGATCCATTTTGAGCTCGTCTTTGTGCATGGAGTGAGGTATGGGTCTTGTTTCATTTTTTTGCAGATGGATATCTAGTTCTGCCAGCACCATTTGTTAAAAAGACTGTCTTTTCCCCTGTTTAACTATTTTGGGGTCTTTGTCAAATACCAACTGCTCATATGTGGATGGATTTATGTCTGGATTCTCAATTCTGTTCCATTGGTCCATGTATCTGTTGTTGTACCAGTACCAGGCTGTTTCGACTACTGTGGCGTGGTATAACAGGTTCTAAAATCAGGTAAAGTAAGGCCTCCCACTTTGTGTTCTTCTTTTTCAGTAATGCCCTATTTATCAGGGGCCTCTTTCCCTTCCATATGAAGTTGGTGATTTGTTTCTCCATCTCATTAAAGAATGTCATTGGGATTTGGATCGGAATTGCATTAAATGTATAAATCACTTTTGGTGGAAGAGACATTTTTATAATGTTAAGTCGTCCTATCCGTGAGCAAGGTATGTTCTTCCACTTATGTAGGTCTCTCTTGGTTCCTTGCAGAAGCGTACTCTAGTTTTCTTTGTATAAGTCTTTTACATCTCTGGTAAGATTTATTCCTAAGTATTTTATCTTCCTGGGGGCTACTGTAAATGGCATTGATTTGGTGATTTCCTCTTCGATGTTCTTTTTGTTTGTGTAGATGAATCCAACTGATTTTTGTATGAAAAAAGCTTTATATTTTAAAACAGTTTTAGTTTTACAAAGAAATTGCAAAGATAGTACAGAGCATCCCCATAACTTCTCACCCAGTTTCTCTGTTGTTGTCTGCTGTAGAGTTGACTCTGATTCATGGTGACTTTGTGTACAACAGAACAAAACATTGTCCAGTCCTGCGTCATCCTCACAATCACAGGCTTGTTTACGCCCATTGTTGCAGCTATTGTACCAGTCCATCTCATGGAGGGTCTCCACGCCTTTGTTGGCTCTATCTTTCACCAAATATGATGTCCTCTTTTAGTGATTGATCCTCCTGATGGTGTGTCCACAGCAAGCAAGTCTGACAGCATTCTGTTGTGATCCACAGGATTTTCATTGGCTAATTTTTGGAAGAGATTGCCAGGCCTTTGTTTCTAGTCTGTCTTAGCCTGGAAGCTCCACTGAAACCTGTCCACCGTGGGTGACCCTGCATATTTGAAATACTGGTGGCATAACTTCCAGCTTCATAGCAATAACACAAGCCACCACAGTGTAACAAACTGACAGATGGGTGGTGATCTCTTACTGTTAACGTCTTACATGTGTATGGTACATTTGTTACAATTAATAAGCCAGTATTGACACATGATTATTAACTAAAAACAATGGTTTAGTCAGATATTCTCAGTTTTTACCTAATGTCTTTTTTTCTGTTTCAGGATCCCATCCAAGATACCACATTACATTTAGTTACCATGTCTCCTTGGGCTCTTCTTGGCTGTGGTGTTTTCTCAGACTTTCCTTGTTTTTGATGACCCAGACAGGTTTAAGGCATACCTACCAGGTTGAATGTCCCTGTAGTGGGATTTGCCTGATGTTTTTGTCATGATTAAACTGGAGTAATGTATTTTACTTTTTTTTTAGAAGGAAAATTAGCTGTTGTTTTATTTTATACACAGCGTTTAATTAAAAACTCTTGCATATGCTAGCAATTCCACTCCTTGCTAATTTTTTTTTGTAGTGTCCTGTGTCTCCCTTGTGAGTTACCGTGTCCTCTAGCTCATTGTGTGTCCAAAATTGTCATTGTTTTGTCCTCTCTTTTAAGTGAGACTTGACCTGGCTGTAGATGTCCAGATTGACATTTTTTAAGGTTTTTCACATCTGGCACGTATTGTAGCTGAAAGACTTTGCTGTCAGTTCACTTGTGGTTTTGTTGTTTTGTAATTTTCTTACTCTCCCTTAGTTTTTATGATTTTTTTTCTTTTCCATGATGTTCAGCAGTTTCCCTATGGTAGATCTAGGTGTGAGTGTATTCTATTTACTCAGCTTGATACTTGGAGTGTACTTTTGATATTAGGATTCATGTCTTTCTTTATTTCTTGAAAATTATCAGCTGGTTTCTTTTCAAATATTGCATCTCCACAATTTCTTATTCTCTGTAATACCTATGGGAAATATGCACAAGCCCAGCAGCCTGTCCTCCATGTCTGTTCACATCTATTTATGATTCTATTTTTGCCTCTTTGTTTTACTTGCTAATGAATTTCTCACTAGCATCCTCCAATTCAATTACTCAGCCTTTGATTAGTCTAATCTAGAGATTACCTGGATAAATATGGAAGACCGAAGAAAAGCTGATGCCTTCGAATTGTGGTGTTGGTGAAGAACATTGAATATACCATGGACTGCCAAAAGAACGAACGAATCTGTCTTGGAAGAAGTATAACCAGAATGCCCCTTAAAAGCAAGTATGGCGAGACCGCGTCTTACATACTTTGGACATGTTGTCGGAGGGACCAGTTCCTGGAGAAGGACATCACGCTTGGTAAAGCAGAGGGTCAGTGAAAAAGAGGAAGACCCTCAGTGAGATGGATTGACACAGTGGCTCCAACAGTGGGCTCAAGCATAACAATGATTGTGAGGATGTCACAGGACCAGGCAGTGTTTTGTTCTGTTGCACATGGAGTTGCTGTGAGGCAGAACCAACTTGACAGCACCTACAACAATACCAACAACAACAGAGATGACCTAAGGTTCTGGGTGGGGCTTGTGCTTGACTACTAATCTAATGGTTGGCAGTTCAAGCTCGTCCAGTGGCACCATGGAAGGAAGAACTGGAGATCTGCTTCTGTGAAGATTGCGACCTAGATAACCCTATGGAGCAGTTATACGCTAACACACAGGGTTGCCATGAGTTGGAATCGACTTGATGGTGCCGTGTTTAGAGACTTTTATTTCAATCAATATATTTTTTATTTCCAAGAGATATGAGAATAAATATTTGTATGTAAGGTTGTATAAGTACAGTTGACATAATGACATTATTTCAAGTTCACGGGTGTCTGTGAACAAAAGGCCTATTGATGCTAAGAACAAAACCAAGTTTATTAAGGCCGAGAAGGAGACAGAATGGAGACCTCAGGCTTGAACTACTTTGAACTTCAACAGGAACGAGAGTTGTTGCTCTTTTTTATGCCTGTAGCTCTTATTTCCCCCGAGAGCTTCTCCATCTTCTATGCGTTTGACAAGTCCTAACTAATGAACAAGGAGCCCTGCTGGTACAGTGGTTAAATGCTCAGCTGCTAACCGAAAGGTCCGTGGTCCGAGCCCACTAGCTGCTCCACAGAAGAAAGATTGGGGTAGTCTGCTTTAGTAAAGACTACAGCTTTGGAAACCCTATGTGGCAGTCCTGCTCTGTCCTATAGGGTCACTATGAGTCAGAATCAACTTGATGGCACACAGCAAGAAGCTAACGAGCAGCTAAAAGCTATGTCAAACAGATTCATCAAGTTGAGAAGTTGTCTTTGTTGTTGTTGTTGTTGTTGTGCTGTAGGTGAAAGCTTACAGAGCAAATCAATTTCCCATTCAGTACTTTGTATATACAGTATTCAGCGACCTTGGTTTCATTCCCTGCAATGTGTCAGCAGTCTCCGCATTTCCATCCTAGGTTCCCCATTTCCTTTCATCCTGGTTTTCTATCCCTTCTTTTCATTTTTGCTTCTGGGCACATGTTTTTGATTTCATGTAATTGATTGCTCTAAGGAACATGTTTCTCTCAAGTATTATTGTTTATTTTTTGGGCCTGTCTATGGTTTGGCTGAAAGGGGGTCTCTGGGAATGGTTCCAGTTCCAGGTCAGAAGGGGGTGTCTTAGGGCCATACTCTCGGAGGTTCCTCTAGTGTTTGTCAGACCAGTAAGTCTGGTCTTTTTTGAGAATTTGATTTTTTGTTTTGCAGTTTTTCTCATGCTATGTCCGGGACCCTCCGTTGTGATCCCAGTCATTGTGGTCCATAGTGGTAGCCAGGCACCATCTAGTTCTTACGGTCTCACGGTTGTGTAGGCTGTGGTTCATGTGGCCCATTAGTCCTTTGGACTAGCTGCTCCCTTGGGTCTTTGGTTTTCTTAATTTTCTTTTGCTCTGGACGGGGTGAGACCAGTAGATAAATGAATCTTTTTTTATTTTCAATCGTGCTTTTAAGTGAAAGTTTACAAATCAAGTCAGTCTCTCATATAAAAATTTATATACACCTTGCTATGTACTCCTAGTTGCTCTCCCCCTAATGAGACAGCACACTCCTTCCCTCCACTCTCTCTTTTCATGTCCATTTGGCCAGCTTCTGACCCCCTCTGCCCTCTCATCTCCTCCCACCGCAGACAGGAGATGCCAACATAGTGTCATGTGTCTACTTGATCTAAGAAGCTTATTCTTCATCAGTATCATTTTCTATCCCATTGTCCAGTCCAACCCCGTCTGAAGAGTTGGCTTTGGGAATGGTTCCTGTCTTGGGCTAACAGAATGATTGGGGACCACGACTACTGGGGTGCTTCTAGTCACAGACCATTAAGTCTGGTCTTTTTATGAGAATTTGGGGATCTGTGTCCCACTGCTTTCTTGCTCCCTCGGGGGTTCTGTGTTGTGTTCCCTGTCAGGGCAGTCATCGGTTGTAGTGGGGCAGCATCTAGTTCTTCTGGTCTCAGGCTGATGTAGTCTCTGGTTTACGTGGCCCTTTCTGTCTCTTAGGCTCGTAATTACCTTGTGTCTTTGGTGTTCTTCATTCTCCTTTGTTTCAGGTGGGTTTAGACCAATTGGTGCACCTTAGATGGCTAGTAGATGTATCAGATGGCTGCTTGCAAACTTTTAAGACCCTAGACACTACTCACCAAAGTAGGAAGCGGAACTTTGTCTTTATGAACTATGTTGTGCCAGTTGATATAGATGTCCCCTGAGTCTATGGTCCCCGCCTTTCAGCCTAGGAGCTTGGTCCTGTGAGGTGTTTGGTTATGTCTAAGAAGTCCTGACTGTGGCCCTTGTGTGCGCAGTTGTATGTATTAATATATAGGCAGCACCTACGGTTATGTATCTAGAAGTACCACCACTAAACCTATATCTGCAGGTGGGAGTGTTCACTTATATCCTCCCACACCTCTTGGCATTTTTATCTCCCTATGTATCCATTCATGATTTAGTATTTGTTGAGCCTACTGTTATAGGATTGTCTATGCTATAGCATTTACCATTGTTGTCCTCTGTTCTTGTGTTCCTCTCAGTGTCCTCCCATGCACATGCATTCATTGGTCACGTTTTGCTGACTTTCCCCATATTATGTATTGCCTTCCCCTTCACCAGAATTAACATAAGTCTTCTATTTAGTAATGCCCATCCCCCCCGATCTCTGGTAACCTTCAAAGTTTTTTTTTCTCTGTATGTAAAACTTTTCTTGTTTTTTTTTTAATAACAGTGGTCTCATACAATATTTGTCTTTTTGTGATTGACTTAAATAACTCAGCATAACATCTTCCAAATTCATCTATGTTGTGAGACGTGTTGCGGATTTATCATTATTCTTTATCATTGTATAGTATTCCATTGTGTGTATGTACCACAGTTGGATAATCCATTCATCTGTTGATGGACACTTAGGTTGTTTCCATCTTTTTGCTATTGTGAATAATGCTGCAATTAACATGAGTGTTCATACGTCTATTCATGTGATGGCTCTTATTTCTTTAGGGTATATACCTAGGAGTGGGATTACTAACTTTTTAAGGAGGCACTACACTGTTTTCCAAAGTGGTTGTACCATTTTACATTCCCACCAGCAGTGTAAAAGAGCTCCAGTCTCCCTGCAACCTCTCCAACATTTGTAATTTTCTGTTCTTTTGATTAGTGCAAGTAATGTCAGGGTGAGATGGTATCTCATTGTAGTTTTGATTTGCATATCTTTAATGGCTAATGAAGGAGCCCTGGTGGTGCTGTGGTTAAAGCACTTGGCTGCTAACCAGATCAGTGGTTCAAACCCACCAGGCGCTCCATGGGAGAAAGATGTGGCAGTCTGCTTCCATAGATAACAGCCTTGGAAACCCTGTGGGGCAGTTCTACTCTGTCCTCTAGGGTCACTATGAGTTGGAATCAACTGGAAGGCAGTGGGTGGGAAATGGCTAATGATAGCAAGCATTTCTTTTTTTTTTTTTTTAATAACTTTTATTAAGCTTCAAGTGAACATTTACAAATCCAATCAGTCTGTCACATACAAGTTTACATACATCTCACTCCCTACTCCCACTTGCTCTCCCCCTCTTGAGTCAGCCCTTTCAGTATCTCCTTTCTTGACAATTTTGCCGGCTTCCCTCTCTCTCTATCCTCCCATCCCCCCTCCAGACAAGAGTTGCCAACACAATCTCAAGTGTCCACCTGATATAATTAGCTCACTCTTCATCAGCGTCTCTCTCCCACCCGCTGACCAGTCCCTTTCATTTCTGATGAGTTGTCTTCGGGGATGGTTCCTGTCCTGTGTCAACTGAAGGTCTGGGGAGCATGGCCGCCGGGATTCCTCCAGTCTCGGTCAGACCATTAAGTTTGGTCTTTTTATGAGAATTTGGGGTCTGTATCCCACTGATCTCCTGCTCCCTCAGGGGTCCTCTGTTGTGCTCCCTGTCAGGGCAGTCATCGATTGTGGCCGGGTACCAACTAGTTCTTCTGGTCTCAGGATGATGTAGGTCTCTGGTTCATGTGGCCCTTTCTGTCTCTTGGGCTCTTAGTTGTCGTGTGGCCTTGGTGCTCTTCATTTTCCTTTGCTCCAGGTGGGTTGAGACCAATTGATGCATCTTAGATGGCCGCTTGTTAGCATTTAAGACCCCAGACGCCACATTTCAAAGTGGGATGCAGAATGTTTTCATAATAGAATTATTTTGCCAATTGACTTAGGAGTCCCCGCAAACCATGTTCCCCAGACCCCCGCCCTTGCTCCGCTGACCTTTGAAGCATTCATTTTATCCCGGAAACTTCTTTGCTTTTGGTCCAGTCCAATTGAGCTGACCTTCCATGTATTGAGTGTTGTCTTTCCCTTCACCTAAAGCAGTTCTTATCTACTGATTAATCAATAAAAAACCCTCTCCTACCCTCCCTCCCTCCCCTCCTCGTAACCACAAAAGTATGTGTTCTTCTCAGGTTTACTATTTCTCAAGATCTTATAATAGTGGTCTTATACAATATTTGTCCTTTTGCCTCTGACTCATTTCGCTCAGCATAATGCCTTCCAGGTTCCTCCATGTTATGAAATGTTTCAGAGATTCGTCACTGTTCTTTATCGATGCGTAGTATTCCATTGTGTGAATATACCACAATTTATTTACCCATTCATCCGTTGATGGACGCCGTGGTTGCTTCCAACTTTTTGCTATTGTAAACAGAGCTGCAATAAACATGGGTGTGCATGTATCTGTTTGTATGAAGGCTCTTGTATCTCTAGGGTGTATTCTGAGGAGTGGGATTTCTGGGTTGTATGGTAGTTCTATTTCTAACTGTTTAAGATAACGCCAGATAGATTTCCAAAGTGGTTGTACCATTTTACATTCCCACCAGCAGTGTATGAGAGTTCCAATCTCTCCGCAGCCTCTCCAACATTTATTATTTTGTGTTTTTTGGATTAATGCCAGCCTTGCTGGTGTGAGATGGAATCTCATCGTAGTTTTAATTTGCATTTCTCTAATGGCTAATGATCGAGAGCATTTTCTCATGTATCTGTTAGCTGCCTGAATATCTTCTTTAGTGAAATGTGTGTTCATATCCTTTGCCCACTTCTTGATTGGGTTGTTTGTCTTTTTGTGGTTGAGTTTTGACAGAATCATGTAGATTTTAGAGATCAGGCGCTGGTCAGAGATGTCATAGCTGAAAATTCTTTCCCAGTCTGTAGGTGGTCTTTTTACTCTTTTGGTGAAGTCTTTAGATGAGCATAGGTGTTTGATTTTTAGGAGCTCCCAGTTATCGGGTTTCTCTTCATCATTTTTGGTAATGTTTTGTATTCTGTTTATACCTTGTATTAGGGCTCCTAGGGTTGTCCCAATTTTTTCTTCCATGATCTTTATCGTTTTAGTCTTTATGTTTAGGTCTTTGATCCACTTGGAGTTAGTTTTTGTGCATGGTGTGAGGTATGGGTCCTGTTTCATTTTTTTGCAAAGGGATATCCAGTTATGCCAGCACCATTTGTTAAAAAGGCTATCTTTTCCCCAGTTAATTGACACTGGTCCTTTGTCAAATATCAGCTGCTAATGATAGCAAGCATTTCTTTATGTGTCTGTTAGCTGTCTGAATGTCTTTTTTGATGAAGTGTCTGTTCATATCCTTTGCCCATTTTTTAATTAGGTTGGTTGTCTTTTTGTTGTTGTTGTATTGAAGTTTTCTATAGATTTTAGAGATCAGACCCTTGTTGGATACATCATAGCCAAAATTTTTTTCCAATCTGTGAGTTCTCTTTTTACTCTTCTTTGGAGAAGTCTTTTGATGAGCATAAGTGTTTAATTTTTAGGGGATCCCATTTATCTAGTTCATCTTCTGCTGTTTGTGCATTTTTGGTTATATTTGGCTTTCTGTTTATGCCATATATATTAGGGCCCCTAGCATTGTCCCTATTTTTTCTTCCATAATCTTTATAGTTTTAGGTTTCATGTTTGCATCTTTTGAGTTAGTTTTGTGTATGGTGTGAGGTATGAGTCCTGTTTCATTTTTTTTTTTTTTACAGATGGACATCCAGTTTTGCCAGCACCTTTTGCTAAAGAGATCGTCTTTTCCCCACTTAATGGACTTTGGCCCTTTGTCAAATATCAGCTGCCAGTAGGTGGATGAATTTATGTATGGGCTCTCAATTCTGTTCCATTGGTCTGTGTGTCTGCTGTTGCGAGTTTTATTTCACGGAAAAACATCTTCCAGCCTGTGAATTTTGCAGGCATCCAGTGACCTGCGGCTTCATAGACAGTGATTATTTTACAGCTTAAATCTACAAAAAAGTCCTCTCTGGCTAGAACTGGATGAAATACTGTTTTTTTAATGAGAATAAGAATACATAAGGGTGTCAGACTTACAAGTTTTCTTCCTTCGTAAAACTTTTCTTTATTCTTTAATAATTTTTTATTGCCTATTTTGGTAGTGATAAGTAACCTAGTTTTGTTTGGCTTTTTAACCTATGGTGTTAGACATTTTATACAATTTTTTTAAATCCAATTAATTCTTTTAAAGGCTAGGTAGCTTTTTATCTTTTTTACAAGATAAATCTAATACTGCTGAAGCTCATGCTGAAAATGACAAAGTTTTTACTCAATACCACGTGCAAAGTGAAGTTTTGTGCACCTGAATGATTTTTGTCAATAAATCAAAGGTCAGCCTACTTTCTGACCCTCCCCATCACAGTGCTATATTTGCCTAAGAAGTATGATATCATGTAAAAGCACCACAGATATCTGAAATGCAAGGTAACAAGAGAACCACCTTCTCTTAGAGTTTAGCTGGCGTATGTCAATCTGTTTCTTTTAGATTATTTCATGTTACTATTCCTCCTCCTCCCCACCCTCACTTGCAGGACTGTCTAAAACGTTTATATTGATTTCTACATCTTCTGATTTAGGAAGCTTGCTGTTATCTGATGGTGTCATCCTGGTCTCAGAGTCCCTGCACAGCCTGCGAGCTGCCCTCTTCATGTGCATCCTCTGATTTAGGAAGCTTACTGTTATCTGGTGGTGTCATCCTGGTCTCAGAGTCCCTGCACAGCCTGTAAGCAGTCCTCTTCATTCGCACCAGCAGCATTCCATCTCACACGGGACACGCCACCCTGTGATTCTCCCAAGAGCCCCATCCAGTGGTGCAGTGTCACACACGCCAGTGTGCTGCTGACCTTTCTCTTCTGGATTTTCACATACTTGGACCATCTGGGGTGAAAGTTCTGTACCACCTACTCGGGGAATTCTCTCCACTGGAAGGGTTTGAAGAGTGGGGCTCTTCCTGGAATCAAGCTTGAAGCTGATGACCCAGTTTTACCTCTGCACCCCACCCCCACAAGGGTACACCTGCTCCTTGGATGAGGAGGCAGCCCGGGGTGCGAAATGAGCAGCTTCACTTAAGCCAGGACTACTGTTAGGTTCGATGTTAAACTGAAATCTTGTTATACTAGAAATGTTTTTTGTTCAATCCTATCGAGTTGATTTAAACTCATGGTGAGCCTGTGTACAACAGAACAAAACAGTGTCTGGTCCTGCACCATCCTCACAATCATTGTTACACTTGAGCCCATTGTTGCAGCCACTGTGTCAATTCATCTCGTTGAGGGTCTTCCTCTTTTTCATTGACCCTCTACTTTATCAAGCAAGATGTCCTTCTCTAGGGAATGGCCCCTCCTGATAACATGCCCAAAGTATGTGAGACAAAAGTCTTGCTGTCCTCATTTCTAAGGAGCATTCTGGCTGTACCTCTTCCAAAACAGATTTGCTCATTTTTCTGTCAGTTCATGGTATATTCAGTATTCTTCGCCAATGCACAATTCAAAGGCATCAGTTCTTCTTTGGCCTTCCTTATTCATTGTCCAGCTTTAGCGTGCTTATGAGGCGACTGAGAGTACTGTGGCTTGGGTCAGGTGCACTTTAGTCCTCAAAGTGACTTTTTTTTTTTTTTTTAACACTTCGTAAGAGGTCTTTTGCAGCAGTTTGTCCAATGCAACATGCCCTTTGATTTCTTGAATGCTCCTTCCATGGGTGTTGATTATGGATCCAAGTAAAATGAAATCCTTGACAACTCAATCTTTTCTGTTTATCGTGATGTTACTTATTAGTCCAGTTGTGAGGATTTTTGTTTTCTTAATGCCTGAGGTGTAATCCATACTGAAACCTGTGGTCTTTGGTCTTCATCAGTAAGTGCTTTAAGTCCTTTTCACTTTCAGCAAGCAAGGTTGTGTTATCTGCATATCACACGTTGTTAATGAGTCTTCTTCCAATCTTGATGCCACAGTTTTCTTCATATAGTCCAGCTTTTCTGATTATTTTCTCATCATTAGATGGTGATACTAGAAATGTGTGAACCAAAAATTAAAAATCTTTCCCTCACAGAGAACTTTTTTAATTCACTGCAATGTAAACCTTAATATGAACTGCTTTCCTAAGAATGAAAATGGGGGTAGATTCAGATGCCTTTTTCATTTAGATCCCAGGTTAGCTATCTCTGAAATGCTGGTGGATGGTGAACACAACTTCCACCGTCACCTCAGGTGCATAAATGTCATGAAATGACTATGATTAGGGAACTACCCACCATGGCAGAATCAAAAACCAAAAACCAAACCCATTGCTGTTGAGTTGACTCCAACTCATAAGCGAAACTATAGGACAGAGTAGAACTGCCCCATGGGGTTTCTAAGGAGCAGCTAGCGAATTTGAACTGCTGACCTTTTGGTTAGCAGCTGAGCTCTTAACCACTGTGCCGCCAGGACTCCTATAGTAGAATAAAGAGGTTGACAAATCCTCTTCCAAAAAAACAAATATAAAATATGACAACATTGTAAAAGCAGCCATTTCAGGGCTCTAGAAAGGAAAAAATAAAATAAGAACAGCAAAAGTTTTAAGTTCTTCTTGCCTGAGTCTGCTCCAGAACCCCTTCCTCATTGGTCACTGTAGTTTTGCTAGAGACTTGCTAATGAAGGGATCTGACATGATTTGGAATGGGGGTGGTGATGAAAACTCACACCCGGAGTTGTTTTCAGTAAAAGTAGCAAATTGATTGGAAATTAATGAGAAAAACCTACAGTGTACTACTTTTACTGACAACAGCTCCTCTGGTGTGAGTTTTCACCCTGTCCCCTCCCCCCATTGCAGATTGTGTCAGGGATGGAAAAGTAAAGGGATGGAAAATTATATATCTTACATAGTAACCACGGAGTGGCTATATAATATTAGACAAAATAAACTTTTTGAGACAGTAAATAGTACCAGAGACATAGAGGATATTTTATTAGTGATAAAATGATCAGTACTTCAGGAATATAAAACAATTATAAGTGTACATGTTCGTAATAACAGAGCTTACAAGTATATGCAGTAAAAACTAGCATAACTGAAAGTAGACAGTTATTACTGAAGACGTTAATATCTCACTTGATCATTTATAGAACTAAATAAAAAATTAGGATTTAGAAGAATTTGAACAACAACATCCCCCAACTGACCCTAACCAACATCTGTAAAGCATTTGATGCAACAAAAGCAGAATATAAAAATTTTTAAGGGCATATGAAATCACAGCATACCAAAACTCATGGGATGCAGATAAAGCATTTCTTAGAGGGAAATTTACAGCTATAAATGCCTGTATCAAAAAAGAAGATCCCAAATCAATAACCTAACCTTCCACCTTCAGAAACTAGAAAAAGAATGAATTAAATACAGAGCAAGCAGAAGGAAGGAAATAATAAAGACTAGAGTGGAAAAAATAGAGAAAATC
Organism: Loxodonta africana; assembly: GCF_030014295.1. Classification (NCBI taxonomy): domain Eukaryota; kingdom Metazoa; phylum Chordata; class Mammalia; order Proboscidea; family Elephantidae; genus Loxodonta; species Loxodonta africana. Next base: position 6,572,615 of record NC_087358.1, on the reverse strand, counting down.
GATGAAACCAAAAGTTGGTTCTTTAAATAGATATGAAAAATAGGCAAATCTTTAGCTAGACTGACCAATAAAAGAGAGGACTCAAATTACTAAACTAAAAAATGAAAGTGGGGACATTACTATTGACCTTACAGAAGTAAAAAAGGATTATAAGGGAATAGTATGAATAATTGTATGCCAACATATTAGATAACCTAGATGAAAAAGACAAATCCTTAGAAAGACACGACCTACTGAAATTGACTCAAGAAGACATAGAAAATCTAAATAGTCCTGTAACAAGTAAAGAAGATTCAATCAGTAATGAAACACTTCCCACAAAGAAAAGCCTAGGACCAAATGGCTTCATGAGTGAATTCTATCAAACATTTAAAGAAAAATTGCCAAGCCTTTTACAAACTCCTCTGAAAAACAGAAAAGGAAGAGACACTTCCCAGCTCATCCTGTGAGGCCAGTATTACCTTGACCAAAACCAGACAAAGACATCACAAGAAAAGAAAGCTACAGACCAATAGCCCTTACGAATATAGAAGCAATTTCCTCAACAAAATACTAGCACAGTGAATATAAAGTAAAAAAAAAAATTTAGTGAATATAGCAGTAGATAAATGAGATTATACAACAAGATAAAGTGAAATTTTAATGCAAGGCTTATTTAGAAAATCAGCTGTAACACTTCATATGAATAAAACAAACAACAAAACCACATGATCATCTCAATAGGTACAGAAAAAACACTAAACAAAATCCAATACCTTTTCATGTTAAAAAGCCTCAACAAATTAGGAATAGAAGGAACATCAAACCAGGAATATTAGATTTCCTCAGCCTGATAAAGGGCATTTTTTAAAAACCCACAGCGAACGTCATACAGAAAGGTGAAAGACTGAATGATTTCTTTCTTAGATTAGGGACAAGATTATTGCAACTTCTATTCAGCGTTGTACCCAGTAACTTATCTACTAGGTATATTTGCAAGAGAATTAAAAATATGTTAATACAAAAACTTGATTGTTCATAGCAGTATGATTTATAATAGCCAAAAAGTAAAACAACCCATATGTCCATCAACTGATAAGTGGATAAAGAAAATATGGTGTATCCATACAATGGAATACTATTCAGCCATCAAAAGACTGGATCTATGCTGCAACATGGATGAACCTTGAAAACATTAAGCTAAATGAAAGAAGCTATACACAAAAGGACACGAATTGCATGACTCCATTTTATATGAAATATCCAGGTAGGCAAATCCATAGAGACAGAGAGAGTAGGTTAATGGTTGTCACGAGCTGGAGAGATGGGATGCGAAGTGACTGGTAATGAGTACCAGGTGTCTTTTGGGGGTGGTGAAAATGTTCTGCAGTCAGTGGTGATGGATGCTAAAAACCACTGAGTTGTGAAACTTTAAACAGTGAATTTTATGGTATATGAATTATTTATCAATAAAGCTGTTATAAAAAAAAAGTACATGGAGCATTCTTGTGGATAGACCATATACTCGGCCATAGAAGTTGTATTGGTGAATTGGAAATGGACGATGGGGAGAGAGCTGCCATCCCTTGAGGCCCTGGCTTGGGTACTGCTCCTGCACTGTTCCCTGGGCTCTCCTGTGCATTTGCACAGAGCTGACACTCCCACCCTGCAAGGTTGCTTTTGAATTGCCATTTAGTATAAGCAGTTAGCTCAATAACCACAAATAGTAGGTGGCAATACTGAACTTGAACCTAGATCTATGTGGCTCCTAAGCTCATGTTTCTCTTATATTGTGCAACTTTCATGGTGGCAAGACAATTAGACTTGGAGTCAGAGATCTTAGTTAACTATGGCAGTATGGCTTAATCACTGTGCGGTACTTGACTTCCCTGAGTCTCAGTTTCATGACCAGAATATGGGGAGAATTAAACCTATTGTATATGTCTCTGGAGTCAGCGAGCAGGACGGGGCGCGATGCCTGAACTGCAGCCCAGCCTCAAAGAGAAATAATACAACTCAGATTGTATTTCTGAAAGACAGTGGAGAGAATGAAAACATAGCCTTATGCTCTAGAGCCAAAATGTAACATCTGCCCAGATGTGCGGGGCAGGAGAAACGGGTGGCATATCCTGGAGAAATAGGAAGAGAGAGAGCATCTCAGCATGAAACCTGTGGGGCCAGAACTATGTGCTCCTGACCTCCGCATCCCCCCACCCCCTGCAGTGTATCTCGTGGTGGCTGGGACCATGTGTGTGTGTGTGTGTGTGGCAAAATACACATAACATAAAACGTATAACCATTTTAAAGTGCACAATTCAGCGGCGTTAATCACATTCACAGTGTTGGGCAACCATCAGCACTACCTGGTTCCCGCACCTTTTCATCACCCCAAACGGAAACCTTAACCTATTAGCATCACTCCCCCTTCCTGTCATCCCTGGCAACCACTTAATCTGCTTTCTCTCTCGCTGCATCGTCCTCTTCCGGATATTTCATACAAACGGAATCGTACGATACGTGACCTCTTGTGCCTGGAGAAGGATATCATGCTTGGTAAATTCGAGGGTCCACGAAAAAGAGGAAGACCCTCAATGAGATGGATTGACATGGTGGCTGCGACAGTGGGCTTCGACATAGCCATGATTGTGAGGATGGTACAGGACCGGGCAGTGTTTCATGCTGTTGTCCATAGGATCGCTGTGAGTCGGAACTGACTTGACGGGACCTAACGACAACAACTCATAAGTTTCCCAGGAAAACTGTCTGACCTGATTCCACATGTCCAGTGTTTCTTCCCTGTTCTCCAGTCTGTGAGATTGAGAATAGGGTACAAAATGTGGCATCTACAACAGGTGTGAAAAAAGGTAAACCAGATTCATGGGCAGAGAAACAGTATTTATAAATGTGCACCGAATAAAACACCCTGTGAACATTTCTCAGAAAACGTCTTTCTAATGTCTCTGCAGCTGTGATACTCGTTTTTCTGAGCGCTCACCCTGAGCCAGGTGAACGGGCTTTCATAGTCACTGTCACACAACCTTCCTAGAGGGCAGCAGTTATTACCTGCTTTACAGGTGAACATACAGAGGAAGGCAATTCTTATGACAATGTATTGAGACCCCCTCAAAAGAGATTATTTTCCACACTCCCTAGCAGCTTTATTGAGGTAAAATTTACCTATGATAAAATTCACCCATTATAAGTCTGTATAATGTGACGAATTTTAGTAAATTTTCAACTAGGCTTCCAGGATAACCACACACACAGAAATGTAGACAAACACACTAGATGAACATCCGTTTTACCCAGTCCTTGCCAGCAAGGACTTTGGCAGTTACATTTTGAATAAATAGCTGGTCTTGGGAGAATGCGGACTCCTAAAATAATGGAAACAAAGTTTTCTTGAGGCCGTCATACATCTATCTCTAAATGCAGGTGTTGATCGCTTGTAAGGAGAGTTGAACTAGGATCTTCTCGTTTTTAGACAGAGTGGCATGGACCGAGGGCCTGGTGAACATTCTGCAGTCTCAGCTTCCAGTTCCGTTTTGCCAAACTTTGAGCCCCTCTATTCTGATCCTTACAGATTTGTTAACTTCTCTTGCTATGGCTGTAGCATTTTGGTGGCCTGATGAAAAACCTTCTGATTACATATTTGAATAACAAAGTATTTGAAGTGAAAAGTTTAGGCCTCAGATTTCAACTTCAGGCACAAAGGAAGACTTTCTTCACCTGTCCTTCAGCCTACAGGCTGAGATACCTCTAGAAGCCTGTTACAGATTGAGTTATGTCCCCCCAAAACATGCGTCGTAAATCCCAACATCTAGGCCTGTAGTTATAATCCCATTTGGGAATGAGTTGTCTTTGTTTTGTTAAAGAGGCAGGATTAGTGTAAGATATATTTTCAGTCAATCTCTTTCGATATCTGAAAAAGATTAAGCAAGCAAGCAAAACAAAGTTGGGGAAGAGAGATGCCAGGCTACCTGAAGATCTCCTGGGAGCAGAAGCTCAAAGAGACAAGGACCTTACTCTGGAGCCAACAGAGAGAGAGAGAGAGAGCACCTTTCCCTAGAGCTCGTGCCCTGAATTTGGACTTCTAGCCTCCTAAACTGTGAGAATATATATATGTATGTGTATGTATATAATTTTTTTTACCAACTACCAAAATATAAACACCAACGTTTTTAATAGCAATAGAAAGGGTTTCCAATTTCTCAGAAGAAAAATAACATGACACCAGTATCTTAGGATCCTTAAAGGATGGCAGTCTCAACAAGCTTCCAATAGGCCTTGTGTGTCAAAAAAGACCAAGGGGCAACAAGGTCAAATCCCACATTTATTGTTCGAATCCCACCGCACCCTGAAGATGTTTCATCAAGGGCAGCTGCCGTCAGGGCTGCTGTGAGATCATGTTTCCCGCTGTGGTAATGACCATGGCTTCATAGGCAGCTCCCCACACAGAAGACTGAAAGGATGTTGTTCTGCTTTTAGAAGCTCTTGGTGTGCAGAGAACACATCCTTGTGGAGAACAGACTCACGTCTCAAGTTCAAGAAAAACCATGGACTAATCTATCAATTTCTCTCTGAGACAGTCTGCCAGAGTGCTGTACGAAGAACCCTTTTCCATTCTTACCACATACACGGGTGAGGGGAGAGGAAGGGGGTGTGTTGTGAATTGAATTGTGTTCCCCCAAAAAGTGTGTCAGCTTGGCTAAGCCACAGTATTGTGGGATTGTCCATCATTTTGACATCTAATGTGATTTTCTTCTGTGTTGTAAATACTACCTCTGTGATGTTAATGAGGTAGGACTAGAGGTTGTTATGTTAATGAGGCAAGACTCAGTCTACAAGATTAGGTTGTATCTTGAGTCAGTCTCTTTTGAGATATAACAGAGAGAAGCAAGCAGAGAGATGGGAACTCCCTACCACCAGGAATGAAGAGCCAGGAGGGGGGAGCGTGTCCTTTGGACCTGGGGTCCCTGCACTGGGCAGCTCCTAGATCAGGGAAAGATTGATAACAAGGACCTTCTCCCAGAGCCAACCGAGAGAGAAAGCCTTCATCTAGAGCTGGTGCCCTGAATTGGGACTTCTAGCCTCCTAGACTGTGAGAGAATAAATTTCTCTTTGTTAAAGCCATCCACTTGTGGTATTTCTGTTACAGCAGCACTAGATGACTGAGACAGGGTCGAAAGGTGCCAGTATGCTAACAGGCAAGTCAGGTGATGCTCTGGGCTCCACTTCCTTTCTGGCAATGGTCATGGGTGTTTTCTTTGGCAGCTGCAGAAGCTTGAACGGGGGGAGGAAAGGACCACTGGTCATTCACCTCTTTTTTTTTTTTTTATAATAACTTTTATTAAGCTTCAAGTGAACGTTTACAAATCCAATCAGTCTATCACATATAAGTTCACATACATCTCACTCCCTACTCCCACTTACTCTCCCCGTCTTGAGTCAGCCCTTTCAGTCTCTCCTTTCTTGACAATTTTGCCGGCTTCCCTCTCTCTCTATCCTCCCATCCCCCCTCCAGACAAGAGTTGCCAACACAATCTCAAGTGTCCACCTGATATAATTAGCTCACTCTTCATCAGCATCTCTCTCCCACCCGCTGACCAGTCCCTTTCATTTCTGATGAGTTGTCTTCGGGGATGGTTCCTGTCCTGTGTCAACTGAAGGTCTGGGGAGCATGGCCGCCGGGATTCCTCCAGTCTCAGTCAGACCATTAAGTTTGGTCTTCTTATGAGAATTTGGGGTCTGCATCCCACTGATCTCCTGCTCCCTCAGGGGTCCTCTGCTGAGCTCCCTGTCAGGGCAGTCATCAATTGTGGCCGGGCACCAACTAGATCTTCTGGTCTCAGGATGATGTAGGTCTCTGGTTCATGTGGCCCTTTTTGTCTCTTGGGCTCTTAGTTGTCATGTGGGCTTGGTGTTCTTCATTTTCCTTTGCTCCAGGTGGGTTGAGACGAATTGCTGCATCTTAGATGGCTGCTTGTTAGCATTTAAGACCCCAGACGCCACATTTCAAAGTGGGATGCAGAATGATTTCATAATAGAATTATTTTGCCAATTGACTTAGAAGTCCCCGCAAACCATGTTCCCCAGACCCCCGCGCTTGCTCCGCTGACCTTTGAAGCATTCATTTTATCCCGGAAACTTCTTTGCTTTTGGTCCAGTCCAATTGAGCTGACCTTCCATGTATTGAGTGTTGTCTTTCCCTTCACCTAAAGCAGTTCTTATCTACTGATTAATCAATAAAAAAACCCTCTCCCACCCTCCCTCCCTCCCCCCCTCGTAACCACAAAAGTATGTGTTCTTCTCAGGTTTACTATTTCTCAAGATCTTATAATAGTGGTCTTATACAATATTTGTCCTTTTGCCTCTGACTAATTTCGCTCAGCATAATGCCTTCCAGGTTCCTCCATGTTATGAAATGTTTCAGAGATTCATCACTGTTCTTTATCGATGCGTAGTATTCCATTGTGTGAATATACCACAATTTATTTAACCATTCATCCGTTGATGGACACCTTGGTTGCTTCCAACTTTTTGCTATTGTAAACAGAGCTGCAATAAACATGGGTGTGCATATATCTGTTTGTATGAAGGCTCTTGTATCTCTAGGGTATATTCCTAGGAGTGGGATTTCTGGCTTGTATGGTAGTTCTATTTCTAACTGTTTAAGATAACGCCAGATAGATTTCCAAAGTGGTTGTACCATTTTACATTCCCACCAGCAGTGTATGAGAGTTCCAATCTCTGCGCAGCCTCTCCAACATTTATTATTTTGTGTTTTTTGGATTAATGCCAGCCTTGCTGGTGTGAGATGGAATCTCATCGTAGTTTTAATTTGCATTTCTCTAATGGCTAATGATCGAGAGCATTTTCTCATGTATCTGTTGGCTGCCTGAATATCTTCTTTAGTGAAATATGTGTTCATATCCTTTGCCCACTTCTTGATTGGGTTGTTTGTCTTTTTGTGGTTGAGTTTTGACAGAATCATGTAGATTTTAGAGATCAGGCGCTGGTCGGAGATGTCATAGCTGAAAATTCTTTCCCAATCTGTAGGTGGTCTTTTTACTCTTTTGGTGAAGTCTTTAGATGAGCATAGGTGTTTGATTTTTAGGAGCTCCCAATTATCGGGTTTCTCTTCATCATTTTTGGTAATGTTTTGTATTCTGTTTATACCTTGTATTAGGGCTCCTAGGGTTGTCCCTATTTTTTCTTCCATGATCTTTATCGTTTTAGTCTTTATGTTTAGGTCTTTGATCCACTTGGAGTTAGTTTTTGTGCATGGTGTGAGGTATGGGTCCTGTTTCATTTTTTTGCAAATGGATATCCAGTTATGCCAGCACCATTTGTTAAAAAGGCTATCTTTTCCCCAGTTAATTGACACTGGTCCTTTGTCAAATATCAGCTGCTCATACATGGATGGATCTATGTCTGGGTTCTCAATTCTGTTCCATTGGTCTATGTGTCTGTTGTTGTACCAATACCAGGCTGTTTTGACTACTGTGGCTGTATAATAGGTTCTGAAGTCAGGTAAGGTGAGGCCTCCCACTTTCTTCTTCTTTTTCAGTAGTGCTTTGCTTATCCGGGGCTTCTTTCCCTTCCATATGAAATTGGTGATTTGTTTCTCTATCCCCTTAAAATATGACATTGGAATTTGGATCGGAAGTGCGTTAAATGTATAGATGGCTTTTGGTAGAATAGACATTTTTACTATGTTAAGTCTTCCTATCCATGAGCAAGGTATGTTTTTCCACTTAAGTATGTCCTTTTGAATTTCTTGTAGTAGAGCTTTGTAGTTTTCTTTGTATAGGTCTTTTACATCCTTGGTAAGATTTATTCCTAAGTATCTTATCTTCTTGGGGGCTACTGTGAATGGTATTGATTTGGTTATTTCCTCTTCGGTGTTCTTTTTGTTGATGTAGAGGAATCCAAGTGATTTTTGTATGTTTATTTTATAACCTGAGACTCTGCCAAACTCTTCTATTAGTTTCAGTAGTTTTCTGGAGGATTCCTTAGGGTTTTCTGTGTATATAATCATGTCATCTGCAAATAGTGATAACTTTACTTCTTCCTTGCCAATCCGGATACCTTTTATTTCTTTGTCTAGCCTAATTGCCCTGGCTAGGACTTCTAGCACAATGTTGAATAAGAGCGGTGATAAAGGGCATCCTTGTCTGGTTCCCGTTCTCAAGGGAAATGCTTTCAGGTTCTCTCCATTTAGAGTGATATTGGCTGTTGGCTTTGCATAGATGCCCTTTATTATGTTGAGGAATTTTCCTTCAATTCCTATTTTGGTAAGAGTTTTTATCATGAATGGGTGTTGGACTTTGTCAAATGCCTTTTCTGCATCAATTGATAAGATCATGTGGTTTTTGTCTTTTGTTTTATTTATGTGATGGATTACATTAATGGTTTTTCTGATATTAAACCAGCCTTGCATACCTGGTATAAATCCCACTTGATCAGGGTGAATTATTTTTTTGATGTGTCGTTGGATTCTATTGGCTAGAATTTTGTTGAGGATTTTTGCATCAATGTTCATGAGGGATATAGGTCTATAATTTTCTTTTTTTGTAATGTCTTTACCTGGTTTTGGTATCAGGGAGATGGTGGCTTCGTAGAATGAGTTGGGTAGTATTCCGTCATTTTCTATGCTTTGGAATACCTTTAGTAGTAGTGGTGTTAACTCTTCTCTGAAAATTTGGTAGAACTCTGCAGTGAAGCCGTCCGGGCCAGGACTTTTTTTTGTTGGGAGTTTTTTGATTACCGTTTCAATCTCTTTTTTTGTTATGGGTCTATTTAGTTGTTCTACTTCTGAATGTGTTAGTTTAGGTAGGTAGTGTTTTTCCAGGAATTCATCCATTTCTTCTAGGTTTTCAAATTTGTTAGAGTACAATTTTTCATAATAATCTGAAATGATTCTTTTAATTTCATTTGGTTCTGTTGTGATGTGGTCCTTCTCATTTCTTATTCGGGTTATTTGTTTCCTTTCCTGTATTTCTTTAGTCAGTCTAGCCAATGGTTTATCAATTTTGTTAATTTTTTCAAAGAACCAGCTTTTGGCTTTGTTAATTCTTTCGATTGTTTTTCTGTTCTCTAATTCATTTAGTTCAGCTCTAATTTTTATTATTTGTTTTCTTCTGGTGCCTGATGGATTCTTTTGTTGCTCAGTTTCTATTTGTTCAAGTTGTAGGGACAGTTCTCTGATTTTGGCTCTTTCTTCTTTTTGTATGTGTGCATTTATTGATATAAATTGGCCTCTGAGCACTGCTTTTGCTGTGTCCCAGAGGTTTTGATAGGAAGTATTTTCATTCTCGTTGCTTTCTATGAAATTCCTTATTCCCTCCTTGATGTCTTCTATAACCCAGTCTTTTTTCAGGAGGGTATTGTTCATTTTCCAAGTATTTGATTTCTTTTCCCTCGTTTTTCTGTTATTGATCTCTAGTTTTATTGCCTTGTGGTCTGAGAAGATGCTTTGTAATATTTCGATGTTTTGGACTCTGCAAAGGTTTGTTTTATGACCTAATATGTGGTCTATTCTAGAGAATGTTCCATGTGCGCTGGAAAAAAAAGTATATTTTGCAGCAGTTGGGTGGAGAGTTCTGTATAAGTCAATGAGGTCAAGTTGGTTGATTGTTGTAATTAGATCTTCCGTGTCTCTGTTGAGCTTCTTAGTGGATGTCCTGTCCTTCTCCGAAAGTGGTGTGTTGAAGTCTCCTACTATAATTGTGGAGGTATCTATCTCGCTTTTCAGTTCTGTTAAAATTTGATTTATGTATCTTGCAGCCCTGTCATTGGGTGCGTAAATATTTAATATGGTTATGTCTTCCTGATCAATTGTCCCTTTTATCATTATATAGTGTCCTTCTTTATCCTTTGTGGTGGATTTAAGTCTAAAGTCTATTTTGTCAGAAATTAATATTGCTACTCCTCTTCTTTTTTGCTTATTGTTTGCTTGATATACTTTTTTCCATCCTTTGAGTTTTAGTTTGTTTGTGTCTCTAAGTCTAAGGTGTGTCTCTTGTAGGCAGCATATAGATGGATCGTGTTTCTTTATCCAGTCTGTGACTCTCTGTCTCTTTATTGGTGCATTTAGTCCATTTACATTCAGGGTAATTATAGATAAATAAGTTTTTAGTGCTGTCATTTTGATGCCTTTTTATGTGTGTTGTTGACAATTTCATTTTTCCACACACTTTTTTGTGCTGAGGCGTTTTTCTTAGTAAATTGTGAGACCCTCATTTTCATAGTGTTTGACTTTATGTTAGTTGAGTCATTACGTTTTTCTTGGTTTTTGTCTTGAGTTATAGAGTTGTTATGCCTTTTTGTGGTTACCTCATTATATACCCCTATTTTTCTAAGTAAAAACCTAACTTGTGTTGTTCTATATCGCCTTGTATCACTCTCCATCTGGCAGTTCAATGCCTCCTGTATTTAGTCCCTCTTTTTGATTATTGTGATCTTTTACCTATTGACTTCCATGATTCCCTGTTATGTGTATTTTTTTTTTAATTAATCTTAATTTGTTTGTTTTTGTGATTTCCCTATTTGAGTTGATATCAGGACGTTCTGTTTTGTGACCTTGTGTTGTGCTGATATCTGATATTATTGGTTCTGTGACCAAACAATATCCTTTAGTATTTCTTGTAGCTTTGGTTTGGTTTTTGCAAATTCTCTAAACTTGTGTTTGTCTGTAAATATCTTAATTTCGCCTTCATATTTCAGAGAGAGTTTTGCTGGATATATGATCCTTGGTTGGCAGTTTTTCTCCTTCAGTGTTCTGTATATGTCGTCCCACTCCCTTCTTGCCTGCATGGTTTCTGCTGAGTAGTCAGAACATATTCTTATTGATTCTCCCTTGAAGGAAACCTTTCTTTTCTCCCTGGCTGCTTTTAAAATTTTCTGTTTATCTTTGGTTTTGGTGAGTTTGATGATAATATGTCTTGGTGTTTTTCTTTTTGTATCAATCTTAAATGGGGTTCGATGAGCATCTTGGATAGATATCCTTTCGTCTTTCATGATGTCAGGGAAGTTTTGTGTCAGAAGTTCTTCAACTATTTTCTCTGTGTTTTCTGTCCCCCCTCCCTGTTCTGGGACTCCAATCACCCGCAGGTTATCCTTCTTGATAGAGTCCCACATAATTCTTAGGGTTTCTTCATTTTTTTTAATTCTTTTATCTGATTTTTTTTCAGCTATGTTGGTGTTGATTCCCTGGTCCTCCAGATGTCCCAGTCTGCATTCTAATTGCTCGAGTCTGCTCCTCTGACTTCCTAGTGTGTTGTCTAATTCTGTTATTTTATTGTTAATCTTTTGGATTTCTACATGTTGTCTCTCTATGGATTCTTGCAACTTATTAATTTTTCCAGTATGTTCTTGAATAATCTTTTTGAGTTCTTCAACAGTTTTATCAGTGTGTTCCTTGGCTTTTTCTGCAGATATCCTAATTTCATTTGTGATATCATTAAGCATTCTGTAAATTAGTTTTTTATATTCTGTATCTGATAATTCCAAAATTGTATCTTCATTTGGGAAAGATTTTGATTCTTTTGTTTGGGGGGTTGGAGAAGCTGTCATGGTCTGCTTCTTTAAGTGGTTTGATATGGATTGTTGTCTCCGAGCCATCACTGGGAAACTAGTTTTTCCAGAAAATCCGCTAAAAAAAAACTGCAGTCAGATCCCTATCAGAGTTCTCCCTCTGGCTCAGGCTATTCAGATGTTAATGAAGCCGCCTGGGGAGGGTGGGGGAGGGAACAGAGAGATAGGAGAGTAGCACCTCAGAATATAGCCAGAGTTGCTTGTCTTGCTTGGAATGACTGTTATATCTGAGATTCCCGCGGGCGCGTCGCCTATGTGTGCTGGCTGTGTGGAGATTGCCCCCAGGGGGTCTGGCCCGCTGGAGTCACGGTCAGATCCTCCGCTTCCAGCCCCACGCCCAGCGTCAAGGCTCCCCTACTGGGACGGTGCACTCTCAACTCCAAAATCAGTCGCTGCCTCCCGGGGACTTCTCGTCCCTCCAGCCGCGTGGCCGTGCCGCCCCCGTGAACCAGGTGGGCCCCCTCCCGGGGTTAGTTCAGATGGGTGGAGTAGCTCCCCGTGCTTGTGCCGCGACCAAGTGTCCCGGCTGGAACGCTGTTCTCCCCACTCCGATACCAGTCGCTGCCTCCCGGGGACTTCTCCTACCGGCTGCGTCCCACGCCGCCCGCGCGACCCGGCTGGTCCCCTTCCCGGGGTTAGTTCAGGGGGTGGAGCAACTCTCCGTGTTTATGGCGTACCTGCGAGCAGTCCAAATCCCTGCGGGACGGTTCCCCGGCTCGGATGCTGCTCTTTCTGCTCCAAGATTGATCACAGCCTCCCGGGGACTTCTCCTACCGGCTGCGTCCCACGCCGCCCGTGGAACCGGCTGGTCCCCCTCCCGGGGTTAATTCAGGGGGGTGGAGCAGGTCTCTGTGCTTGTGCCGTACCTGACTGGTACGCTGGCTCCAGGCTCTGGAAACTATCGCTGCTTCCCTGTATTAGTTCGTTCTCCGTCTCTAAATCTATGTTTGTTGTTCAGGGTTCGTAGATTGTTATGTATGTGATCGATTCACTTGTTTTTCCGTGTCTTTGTTGTAAGAGGGATCCGAGGTAACGTCTGCCTAGTCCGCCATCTTGGCTCCGCCTCCACCATTCACCTCTTTTTGAAGCCACATTTCCTGCATTTGTAGAAGAGGTCAGTCTTAGAGTTCCCCAAATTGACAATCTTTGGGCAACCATCTCTGTCCTTCTCCTGGATGGTGCATTCCTTACAGTAATAGGCCCTCGGCAGATCACACAGTACCCTGGTAAGAGCTGTAATTACACTCCTCACAAACGCACACCGGGGTACAGGGCACATGTCAGAGTCCCAGGTCACATGCTTGCCATCACATTTTAACATAGTCTTCAGATGGCAGCACCAGCCTGCTTGCAGCAAAAATTCAAATCTGGGTGGTGTTCAGGCATAGCTCCCCCTCAAACCGGGCACCAGAAACTCCTCGAGAAAATACTTTTCTGTTTGTTAAAGCCACACACTTGTGGTATTTCTATTACAGCAGCACTGCATGACAAAGACAAACCCTAGAGGGGACATGAATCATTAGTCTGAAAACAACAACCATTACAGAACAGAACGTGCTTTACTTTTTCAATGACCACAATGTCTTTTTGGCTCTTTATTAAACCAAGCCAGTCCCTGAAATGTCTCAGGTGGCATGGTTTAGACATCATGATGGGTCATGCCCACTCCTGTCACAGCCCCACCTCTGCCCAGCTAACCCAGTGCCGTCGAGTCGATTCCGAGTCATAGCGACCCTATAGGACAGAGTAGAGCTGCCCCATAGAGTTTCCAAGGAGTGCCTGGTGGATTCGAACTGCTGACCCTTTGATTAGTAGCCATAGCACTTAACCACTATGCCACCAGGGTCTGCCTAGCTACTCAAGTTATTTTCAAAACTTGGAACCGGTCACGTTTCCCTCTCCCCGCATCCAACCGCCGTGACAAAATCTTCTGGGTCTTCTCATTGGCCACGGGATAAACCTCAGACTCCTAACGTGGCAGGTAAGACCCTTCACACTCCAGCACCAGCTTCTTTTCCAGCACCAGCCTGTTACCGGCCTCCACACATGCTGGTTCCAGCCACACAGACTTGTTTCAAGTTGCCAAATATAATCGTATTTTCAGTGCAGGAGTCCATGGGTGGGTGCAGATGGGTTAGCGTGCTTGGCTGCTAACCCAAAGGCTGAAAGTTTGGGTTCATCCAAACGTGCCTCCGAAGATAGGCCTGGTGATCCACTTTTGAGAAATCAGCCATTGAAAACCCTATGGGGCACGATTCCACTCTGATGCACGTGGGGTCGCCATGAGTTAGGGTCGACTTGACATAAACTGTTTGTTTTGTTTTGTTTTAGTTTATGAGCATACATAGGCGGCTCCCTTTGCCAGAAATCCCTCTTCCCTACTTGGAAATGTCCTGCCTTCATTGAGTCTGCCCGACTCTTCCCCAGTGCTGGGTACATTGTCTGGTCAGACGCTAATGACAAAGTATTGTCATGAAGAACGTAGCACAGGACGCAGCACATGGTGGGTGGCCAGCATTTGTAAGTGTAAAGAGTTAGAGGATGTCAGGGGCTTGGGGAGAAAGCTGATGTAATCACGGGGTCAGCTTCTAACAGCTGTAGTGTGGGTGGTTCACTTTTGCTGTGACCCAGGTCGCTGGCTTCGTGTTTCTTTGTTTGCTTTGAGAGAGGACGATGAAAAGAAGGAAGAAATGCCAAGATAGAATCGACTGATTTCAGGAGTGGTTCCTCTGGCTTTCAGGAAAGCCATTAGTTTTTCCAAATTACTGAAGACAGTGAAAACTTGCCAGGTTAGTTTCTATTCATTAACAACAGGGAGTATTTCAAATAGAATGATTGCAAGTAAAATGAGCCGATTTCCAAAGTCACAAATTAAATTTCTGTGGTGGCCCATGATCTTGCCAAAGCTTTAACTAGACTTCCTGTTTATTCAAGACCAAGTAGACAGAAAATTACATGCACTTACTGTGTATTATGATGGTGAAGGACAGACGCTTTGGTGGCCCGTATTGGGAGCACTCAGCACAGACTCAGGAGTCGGGATTCTACTTAAAGAGAAGTCACATGTCAACGGAATCCCGAAGGAAAAGCAGCAGGTGCAGAGGTGGATGGGCAGAGGGCTCCAGGCAGAGGGTCAGCATGGGCCAGATTCTTGTGTATACATATGTTACATTTCGTTAAAATTAAGATCCTCTGGTGATTCTTATGTATACAGAAGCATATACATATACATAAGAATCACCTGGGGATCTTGTTAAAATCTAGATTCTAGTTCAGTATATCTGGTGTGGAAATGGAAATTCTCATCAGGGGTGAAAAAACATTCCTGAGGCTTGAGAGGAGGCTGGTGGAAGCTGGCCAGCTTTGCTGTCTCGCTACCTGGTGGGAATAGCTGCCGTAGGAGTTGTTCTCTGGGAAGCGTCATTCTCCTGGAGTTCAGTGCCTGTGTCCTGAATGTCTTTGGTTGAGGGGCTTTGCTTAAGGAGCCCTGGTGATGCAGTGGTTAAGCTCTTGGTTGATAACCAAAAGGTTAGTGGTTGAACCCACCAGCCACTCCACAGGAGAAAAATGTGGCAGTCTGCTTCCATTGAGATTACAGCCTTGGAGACCCTCTGGGGCAGTTCTACTCTGTCCTGTAGGGTTGTTTATAGGGGCAGTTCTATTCTGTCCTACAGGGTCATTAATAGGGGCAGTTCTTCTCTGTCCTATGGGGTAGATAAGAGTTGAAATCTAATCAATGGCAACTGGTTATGCTTCCCTCCCTCACTTCTTTTCTTCCTCCTCCTTCCTCCCTGTCTCACTTTTTTCCCTCCCTCAATGTCAACCCTTCTCTCAATTCTGACATGTGTTCAGTGTTTGCTAGTTGTCAGGCACTGTGGTGGGCACTGACAGAAATCAACTGAGATGAGAACTCGTCTCTGCTCCTGTGAGTTCCTTGTCTAGGCAGGTTATGCAGATGCCAAGAAATACTTGGGGGTGTGGAGGGGTTTCTTCACCTCTGTACCTGACCAAAAATTGTGTTGAGACAGAGCTGTAAGGGAGCTTCATCGCCTGGGAACATGCTATGGAAAGGTTTGTGGAATCTTCTTGAGATTAAAAATGAAAGTGAGAGTGGTCACTGTCTTTATACGTTATATATTATGTATTACATGTTTGATCAATTTCAGTCTGATCATGCAATCAAGATGCATTGATAATTACTGGCAATTGGAATGCGAAAGTTGGAAACAAAGAAGAAGGATCAGTAGTTGGAAAATATGGCCTTGGTGATAGAAACAATGCCGGAGATTGAATGATAGAATTTTGCAAGGCCAGCGACTTCTTCATTGCAGATACCTTCTTTCATCAACATAAACGACAACCATGTACATGGACCTCGCCAGATGGAACACACAGAAATCAAATTGACTACATCTGTGGAAAGAGACGATGGAAAAGCTCAGTATCATCAGTCCGAACAAGGCCAGGGGCCAACTGTGGAACAGATCATCGGTTGCTCATATGCAAGTTCAAGCTGAAACTGAAGGAAATCAGAGCAAGTCCACGAGAGCCAAATATGACCTTGAGTACATCCCACCTGAATTTAGAGACCATCTGAAGAACAGATTTGATGCATTGAACACTAGTGACCGAAGACCAGATGAGTTGTGGAATGACATTAAGGACATCATTCATGAAGAAAGCAAGAGGTCATTACAAGACAGGAAAGAAAGAAAAGACCAAGATGAATGTCAGAGGAGACTCTGAAACTTGGTCTCGAACGTCAAGCAGCTAAAGCAAAAGGAAGAATTGATGAAGTAAAAGAACTGAACTGAAGATTTCAAAGGGCGTCTCGAGAAGACAAAGTAAAGTATTATGATGATGTGTGCAAAGAGCTGGAGATGGAAAACCAAAAGGGAAGAACATGCTCGGCATTTCTCAAGCTGAAAAAACTGAAGAAAAAATTCAAGCCTCGAGTTGCAGTAGTGAAGGATTCTATGGGGAAAATATTAACCGATGTAGGAAGCATCAAAAGAAGATGGAAGAAATACACAGAGTCATTATACCAAAAAGAATTAGCCGATATTCAACCATTTCAAGAGGTGGCATATGATCGGGAACTGATGGTACTGAAGGAAGAAGTCCAAGCTACTCTGAATGCATTGGCGAAAAACAAGGCTCCAGGAATTGATGGAATATCAGATGAGATGTTTCAACAAACAGATGCATCGCTGGAGGTGCTCAACTTGTCTATGCCAAGAAATATGGAAGACAGCTTCCTGGCCAACTGACTAGAAGAGACCCATATTTATGCCTGTTCCTGAGAAAGGTGATCCAACCAAATGTGGAAATTATAGAACAATATCATTGATATCACATGCAAGGAAAATTTTTGCTGAAGATCATTCAAAAACAGCTGCAGTAGTATATCGACAGGGAACTGCCAGAAATTCAGGCTGGTTTCAGAAGAGGACGTAGAACCAGGGATATCATCGCTGATGTCAGATGGATCCTGGCTGAAAGCATAGAATGCCAGAAGGATGTTTACCTGTTTTATTGACAATGCAAAGGCATTCAACTGTGTGGATCATAACAAATTATGGATAACATTGCAAAGAATGGGAATTCCAGAACACTTAATTGTGCTCATGAGGAACCTTGACATAGATCAAGAGGCAGTTGCGCAGACAGAACGAGGGGATACTGATTGGTTTAAAGTCAGGAAAAGTGTGCGTCAGGGTTGTGTTCTTTCACCATACCTATTCAGTCTGTATGCTGAGCAAATAATCTGAGAAGCTGGACTATATGAAGAAGAACGGGGCATCAGGACTGAAGGAAGACTCATTTATAAACTGCATTATGCAGATGACACAACCTTGCTTGCTGAAAGTGAAGAGGACTTGAAGCACTTACTAATGAAGATCAAAGACCACAACCTTCAGTATGGATTACACCTCAACATAAAGAAAACAAAAATCCTCACAACTGGACCAATGAGCAACATCATGATAAATGGAGAAAATATTGAAGTTGTCAAGGATTTCATTTTACTTGGATCCGCAATGAACAGCTATGGAAGCAGCAGTCAAGAAATCAAAAGATGCATTGCATTGGGTAAATCTGCTGCAAAGGACCTTTTTAAAGTGTTAAAGAGCGAAGATGTCACCTTGAACACTAAGGTGCGCCTGACCCAAGCCATGGTATTTTCAATCTCATCATATACATGTGAAAGCTGGTCAATGAATAAGGAAGACTGAAGAAGAACTGACACCTTTGAATTGTGGTGTTGGTGAAGAATATTGAATATACCATGGACTTCCAAAAGAATGACAAATCTGTCTTGGGAGAAGTACAACCAGAATGCTCCTTAGAAGCAAGGATGGCGAGACTGTGTCTTACATACTTTGAACATGTTGTTCAGAGGGATCAGTCCCTGGAGAAGGACATCATGCTTGACAGAGTACAAGGTCAGCAGAAAAGAGGAACACCCTCAACGAGGTGAATTGACACAGTGGCTGCAACAATGAGCTCAAGGATAACAACGATTGTAAGGATGGGTCAGGACCGGGCAGTGTTTCGTTCTGTTGTGTATAGGGTCGCTGTGAGTTGGAACCAACTTGATGGCATCTAACAACAACAACAACATATTATGTATAGGGAATTTCATGGAGCCAAGTCATTCCTTAAAATAAGTATCTTAAAGGATTAAAGGAGCTGGCTATTTATATTTAGGCAAAAAAAAAAAAAAAATTTTTTTTTTTTTTAATTCTGCCGAACACCATGTCTATGTGAGATATTTGACTTTGGATATCATATGGATTAGGCTCTTCTTGGCATTGGATTGGTGATTGGGGATTGCTTAGAGCAGTGTTTCTCAAGCGTGAATGTATATATGAGTCACAGGGGACCTTGTAGATTCTGATTCTGTGTGACTTGGGGTGGGGCCAAGATCCTCTATTTGTGGCAAGCTCCCAGGGGCTTGTCTGCTTGGCGCTGCTGGTCTGCAGACCATGCTTGGACCAACAAGGGATCAGAGCAGGGTTTCTCAGCCTCGGCACCGTTGACGTTTTTGGGCTGTGCTGTGCGTTGTAGGATGTTTAGCAATATCCCTGACCTCAGCCTACTAGATGCCAGTAGCAACACTCCTCCCCGACCTGCCACCATTGTGACAACTAAAACTCACCAGACATTGCCAAGTGTCCCAGGGGCAGGATGGGGCCAAAATCACCCCCTAATGAGAACCACTGGGTTAGGTGACTTTCAAAGATCCCACCAAATCTAGGTTCCTGTTGTCCAAAGCCCACATCCAAACCTCTTAGTTTGAAAACACACACCCGTCTAAGCTGGGGAGGATTACTCTGGAGCTGATGTCAGATGCCTTTTTAAAAACATCAAGTCAGAGATCAGTATGCTTCTACAACAGCTGAGTGCAGCGGCCGTCTGTGAAGGCTGGGCACTGTTGTTGGCATCCCTAGAGGTGCCCTGCTGTGTGGCCTGGCCAGTTCCCATGCACAGGTGCTCCGTGATGAGGACAGTGTGAGCCAGAGACAGAGACAGATGCTGTTCCCCTCGCTCAGCGATTCGTCTTCCAAATCAACAGAAACCAACCCTTTTTTTACAATGGGACTTTGCTGTCATTACTGGAAAGACCTAGGAAGTGTGTGAGAGTTTGAAACGAGGTTAGACAAGCATCATTGAATCGGTGCTTACCAGCATCTGCGAGGACAGGCCTGGTGGCAGAGCCTAGACACTGATTCAAGAGAGGCATTTCAGCTGGACCCGGGAGCAGGCATTCATTCCCTGATGTTGACAGCTATAGACAGAACCCAGCAGGGACCTGGGAAGGGCCACTGCATGCATCGATGCCTGTTTATTTTAAAAGGGTCTGCTTGTCTCTATTATCCTGAAAGAAAAATTAGACAGTATTTCAACAGTTGGATGCCTATTGTGCTTCACAAGTGACAGAGACACGTCTTTGAGGTGAAAGTTACATCTGTGACTTGTTATTAGTTGCCGTAAGAGTCCATGCCAACTCACAGCAACCCCATGCGTGCAGCAAAGAACTGTGCTCCATAGGGCTTTCCGGGCTGTGACCTTTCAGAAGGAGATCGCCAGGACTTGTCTTCTGAGGCGCAAACCCCCAGTCTCTTGGCTAGTAGTTGAGCGCTTACCTGTGCATCACCATGGACTCCCTTTCACACATCTGGCTACTGTAGCATGATCTGCAGGTAGAGCCCTAAGAGAAGAGGGAAGAAAGTGGAGAAAAGAGGGGATAGTATACCTCTGCCATTTATCTAAGAAAGTGGAGGGTGTGTGTATTTTATATATTTTAAAAAACGGCAGAATAATCTAAAACATTTAAAATGCTTTCCTATAAGGAACAGGAAGGCTAAGGAAGGCTAGGTGGAGGGGACAAGCGTAGATGCTTAGACTTCTTTGGATATACCTTTTTTCTTGTACAGTAAAACCTGCAAAAGTCAGAACCTGTGTAAGGTGGAAACCTGTCAGAGAAGGAAAACGCAAACATTTTCCTTAACAGCGATAGAGAAGTTGTAAGACTGCACCCTGTCAAAGGCAGAAAACTCATGAGACCCGGAGAAACAAGGCGGTCCCATTGAGTTCTGGCTCTCGTGGGTTTCCCTGTATATTTGACTTTGGAACCATGGAAATATCTCACCAAGTTATGAAACAAGGTAAAATTTGAAAAAGGCAGTTCTTACTATTAGAAGATAAGATGATACAAATGAGCTTCACTCTTCCAGGTGGCTTTACAGCATGGTCATTTGACCAGTTATCTGTCTTTGGTAGGATAAACCCTAAGGAGAGAAATAACTGTAAACATGTTTGTTTGAAACTATTTTCAACACTTGCTGCTTTTCAGTTAGATTTTTGGAGATAGTGTTGATATTGCTACTCTGAGATTGTGGGATATGTAGTACGGAATATAGCCAATAAATACTTGTTGTGAGCCATCGAGTCAATTTTTGACCCATAGTGGGTCAAAACTGCTCCTTCGGGTTTTTTAGGCTGTAATCTTTACGGGAGCAGACTGCGAGGTCTTTATCCTGAAGAGCCACTGGCTGGGTTTGAACCCAACCTTTTTGGTTAGCAGTCTAGCGCTTAACTGTTGTGCTGCCAGGGCTCCTTAGTGATATTCTATCATCATTGATGATCTGAGAGCCAGGATTGGCAGTGTGGAAGAAAGGAGGTGCAGATGTAAAACAGAAGAGGTAAGTGAACATCTGTCAGCCTGGATATGAATTGGCAATATCACTGTGAGCTCATGAGGTAGGAAGTGCTTCATAGGTAATGCTTCCTGGTTCTGTCTACCTTGACGGTCTGAAATCAGTGACCAACCCAGAGCCATGAGCATCTCTAGTGCAGACTGTGGTGTTGAAATATAATCTCTGATTAGAAGAAACCAGGGCTCCTCAGAGAAAGGGCCCCTTCAAGCCAGGAGCAGACAATGTACATCTCATCATGACAAATAACAAGGAAGTTACTGAAGTCCATGAGGGTCATGACAACAGGGCTCAGGAGCCAACCCAGAGCAGCTCCCACAGCCAGAGATGGGTCAGTTTGTGCATCAGTAAGAATAGTAGGTACAACATGCATCAAATATGTTTCCATTCACCAGTTCAGAATGACAGTAAAATATACACTGTGAGAGGTTGCTAGGGGACTTAGACGTTATTCTGAGAACTGGAAACTAAAGGAAAAGAATGCAGCGTTTATTCTGCTTTTCCTATATGAACTGTACTGATGGTTAACCAAAAAATAGATAAGCACACTTTATTCTTGTTAGAAGTATTCTGGTTAGTAAATGAGGACAGAATTAGAATATCACTATTTTGCAACCCCCTAAGGAATTAATTGAGTCCCCAAATGGTTAATGTGCTTGGCTGCTAACTGAAAGGTTGGAGGTTCAGTTCTACCCCGAGGTGCCTCAGAGGAAAGGCTTGGTGATCTACTTAAGAAAAATCAGCCACCGAAAACCCTGTGGGGCTCACTTCTACTCTGACACACATGGCGTCACCACGAGTCAGAGTCGACTCAACAGCAACTTTTTTTTTTAAGAAATTAATAGAATTGATCATAACAGTCCAAAAAGACATCATCTACCTTTAGATGGAAGAATACATGATCACGTATTAAATAGTCTGATCAAGCCTCTAGACCCAATGACCCGCTTGTAGGAAACACGAGGGATAGAAGAACAAGGTAAGGGACACTACAGGAACGTGATCCACAGAACCCAGTGGGAAACTCTACAGGTTAAATGGCTCACTTTCTTCAACAAATAAATTTCATGGGACAAAAAGATGAAGGGGGAGACCTGTAGATTAAAAAGGCTTTAAAGATACATCAGCTTCTCTCAATGTGGATAATGATTAAAACCAGAAAATATTTTTTTTAAAAAGGTATGACATACAGACTGGATATTTGATAATAATAATTGTTCCTTTTTAAGGTATGATAATGGTATTATGATTAACAGATGGATCTCTTTTAGAGACGTGTACCAAAGTATTTAGGTATTAATAGTTAAATACTTAAAGAATGGAGCCCTGGTGGCCCAGTGGCTAAGAGCTTGGCTGCTAACCAAAAGGCCAGCAGTTTGAATCCACTCTCCGGTCCTTGGAAACCCTATGGAGCAGTTCTGCCAGTCTTATAGAGTCGCTGTGAGTTGAAATCAACTCGACGGCAAGGGGTTTGGCATAGTGGTTAAGAGCCTGGCTGCTAACCAAAAGGTTGGCAGTTCATATCCACCAGCTGCTTCTTGGAAACCCTGTGGGGCAGTTCTACTCTGTCTTTATAGGGTCGCTATGAGTCGAAACTAACTTGATGGCACCTAACAACAACAACTTAAGGCCGTGATATCTGGGATTTGCTTCCACATAACACAGGTGAGAGAGGAGGGCAGGGATGTGGAGGGAACACGGTTGGCCTTGAGCTGACGATTGCTGAAGCTGGGGGCCCAGTTCACAGGGATCCTTTGTACTGTTTTGTCTCTTTTCTATATGTTTGAAACTCTCCCTAATAAAAGCATACAATAAATAAATAAACCAGAGTCAAGTACATGTGACAGTCATAGACCCCAAAGAAAGAGAGATCTTTGCCTTTATCGTGAGTTTACTTGAGTGCTCTCTCACTGTGTACAGGCTGCCTAATTTGTGATCTATGCCTTGAGCCTAAAGGATCGTCTGTGATGACTCTGATTTGGCATGTTGTTAGTTGCCCTTGGGTCAGCTCTAGCTCATGGCGACCTTACATATAAAAAATGAAATGGCATAATGGTTCTGGGCATGGACTCTGGAGCCAGTTTCAAATGCCAGCTCTGCCGTTCCTTAGCTGTGTGTCATCCTTTTTGTGTTTCTGTTTCCTCATCTGTGAAGTGAGGCTAATGAAAGTACCTACTTAGGGACTGTCGGGGCAATTAAGTCAGTTCACACTTGTAAAGCACTTAGATAGTGCTTGGTGTATAGTAAGTGCTAACTCAGTGTTAGCTATGTTCCCCTGTATTCTTTCAGCATTTCTTCAGCTCCAGCTCCGTGCTCAGAGGGTTGAATGAATCAGTGCCAGAAAAGAAGAATGCACAGAGCAGTATGTAAGTGCTAGCTCTGCTTGGGTGGGTGCAGGCTGTGTCCCCAAGGACACGTTATGGAAGCTGACAGGCATAGCAGGCTGAGCGGGGTCAGATCTTCTCAGATCAGTGCTATGTCATGTACAAAATACAGGACCCTGAAAGGTCAGGGCAGGTTGAAGCAACAGTGAAGAGTCCATTGGGCCACGGTGGGGATCAAGAGCAATTCCAGGGCTTATACAGAAGTTTCTGAAACTTGTCCTTCCGGCCATTCCGGGCAGGAAGGAAACTAACCTTTCTCTAAAGGCCTGCTGTGTGCCAGGCCCTGCATGTACTTCGCTGGTTCCCCACCACAACCCTCTGAACTTCGCGTGGTCAGAGAGGGTGAGTCATCTGCCCAAGTCACCTTGCTAGTAAGTGGCTGAGCTGCTATTAGAATGCACAGGTCTGTCTGACTCCAGAGCCCCCCCGCAAAGCTGATAAACAATTACCAGATCCTACCTGGCCCTAACAGAAGAAGAATTAATGCCTTTGAATTGTGGTGTTGGGCAGAATATTGCATATACCATGGACTGCTAGAAAAATAAATCTGTTTTGGAAGAAGTACAGCCGAAGTGCTCGTTAGAAGCGAGGATAGTGAGACTTGGTCTCATATAATTTGGACATGTTATCAGGAGGAGTCAGTCCCTGGAGAAGGACACCATGCTTGGTAGAGCAGAGGGTCAGTGAAAAAGAGGAAGACCCTCAACGAGATGGACTGACACAGTGGCTGTGACAATGGGCTCGAGCATAACGGTAATTGTGAGGATGGCGCAGGATCGGGCAATGTTCTGTTGTATGTAGGGTTGCTGTAGGTCCGAACCAACTCAGCAGCACTTAACAACAACAACCTGGCCCTGGTGCAATGGTTAAACACTTGATTGCTAACTGAAAGGTTGGCATTTGGAACCTGCCTTTGACTCTGTGGGAGAAAGACTTGGCAATCTGCTCTTGTAAAGATTGCAGCCTGGAAAACTCTATAAGGCAGTTCTGCTCTGTCACATGGGGTCACTGTGAGTTGGAATCGACTTGATGGCACCTAACAACAACAACAACCAAAAACCAAGCCCCTTGTAGTCAAGTCAACTCTGATTCATAGTGACCCCATATGACAGAGTAGAACTGCCCCATAGAGTTTCCAAGGAGTGGTCGGTGGATTCGAACTGCCAACTTTTGGTTAGCAGCCAAGCTCTTAACCACTGCGCCACCAGGGTAAAGCCCACTTTTCCTTTCACATATCTTGTTTTTATATGGCGGTGCCATCACGTGGGACAAGAAGAGCTTCAGGTGGAGCAGCTGGAGAGAGTGCCGAATATTTTGACTTTGCACAAGTGGAGTGTCAGATTATGATCCGTTTCCTAGTGGAGTTATCAAGTAGACAGGTAGATATATGAGAGCCTAGATTTTGGAGAAGAGTCTGACTTGGAGACGGCAGTTTGGAAGTCATCAGTGTATACATGAGACCAGACAAGAGCACTAAGGAGCTAGCCAAGGCAAACAAAAGAAGTGGTAAGTGTGGAGATTTAGGGCACTCAGAAAAAAGAAAACAACGGAGAACAGCAAAGACACCTGAGAAGGAGGCCCCAGTGAGGTACGAGGCAGAGAGCTATGTGAATTGTGTCAGCACGTTGTGGATAGGGCTGTCCCCTGGGGGCCGAGTGAAGACAGCGCATTACAGAGAAGGAGCGATCATTTGTGTCCAGTGCTGCCGGTAGGTCAGGCAAGGTGAGGGCCGGAGACTAAACACGGGATTTTGCAACATGAAAGGCACTGGAGAATTGTCAAGAGAGGCTTTGGTGGAGCGGTGCTAACCTGCGTCCCGCGCCTAAGGGGTCACTGATGGTGCTCTAACGTGGCAGCATTGTTTTGTTAGTTACCGTTGAGTTGGCTCTGACTAACAGCGCCTGACCAAGCCGTGGTATTTTCAATCGCATCATATGCATGTGGAAGCTGGGCCATGAATGAGGAAGACCGAAGAAGAGTTGACGCCTTTGAATTGTGGTGCTGGCGAAGAATATTGAATATACCATGGACTGCCAAAAGAACGAACAAATCTGTCTTGGAAGAAGTACAACCAGAATGCTCCTTGGAAGCAAGGATGGCGAGACTGCGTCTTACATACCTTGGACATGTTGTCAGGAGGGATGAGTCCCCGGAGAAGGACATCATCACGCTCGGCAGAGTACAGGGTCAGCGGAAAAGAGGAAGACCCTCAACGAGGTGGATTGACACAGTGGCTGCAACACTGAGCTTCAGCATAACAACAATGGTAAGGATGGCCCAGGACCGGGCAGTGTTTCATTCTGTTGTGCATAGGGTCGCTATGAGTCGGAACCGACTCGATGGCACCTAACAACAACAACAATGGTGGTGACCTGACGTACAACAACAGAACAAAGTGTTATAGTGTAGTGTGATGCCCATGAGCGTTTCCATGGAGGCTTGCAAAGGGCTGTCTTCTTTTTTTTATTGTACTTTAGATGAAAGCTTACAGAACAAACTAGTTTCTTATCAAACAATTAGTACACACATTGTCGTATGACATCGGTTAACAACCCCACGACATGTCAACACTCTCCCTTCTCAACCCTGGGCTCCAGCTTTCCTGTTCCCTCCTGCCTTCCAGTCCCTGCCCCAGGGCTGGTGCACCCCTTTAGTCTTGTTTTGTTCCGTGGGCCTGTTCAATCTTTGGCCAAAGGGGGAGCCTCAGGCGTGAGTTTATTACTGAGCTGAAAGGGTGTCCGGGGGCCATACTCTCAGGGCTTCTTCAGTCTCTATCAGACCAGCAAGTCTGGTCTCTCTTTTTGAGTTAGAATTTTGTTCTACATTTTTCTCCAGCTCTGTCCAGGACCCTCTATTGTGATCCCTATCGGAGTTGTCAGTGATGGTAGCCAGGCACCATCTAATTGTACTGGACTCAGTCTGGGAGAGGCAGGACTCACTTTCTGTCGGAGGAGAGTAGACCGAAGTCATGGGAGAATGGCCAGAACTGGGGTTCTTTCCCCGGAGGACCCCCGGAACAAGACAGGCTTAGATTCTTGGGCGCTTTCCCTGGGACTGAAAGCCTTTCCCCAATGTGCCCGTGGCCTCTCTCCTTGAGTAAAGTCTGGCACCCACAGTCTGAAATACTGGTACAACCTTGTCAATGGTGAAGGAGAACGAGTGACCTGTGGCCTGCACCATGGTCATCCACTGCTATCCATCATGGTGAGGAAGGCGTTTCTTCTTGGGCAGTGGTCTCCAAGAATCCCAGAAAGTGACCTCAGGAAGTAGTGGTGGCCCATGAGGAGCAGCTGCTATGTGGACACTCAGGAGGGATGGGAGATGGTTGTGCTATCTGTCCAGTGTAACCTAAAGGAAGGCTACCCTCAGAAGTGCTTGAGAGGATGAGGAGGTGGACTCCTGAGCTCCATGTGAGTGGGAGGGGGCTACACTGGCCACACGATGCAGCAGGTGGGATCTTTGGCGCCTCATGCATTTCTAGGGACTGAGCAACCCTTGGGTGTCACCTGTGTTTCCCCTGCGGGGCCGTGCTGAGGATTTCTGTCCTGTGCCTGGTTCTGAGATGGCTTCTTATTCCTGCCCCCCAACCCCCGTCCTTCCCTGCTAGGTGCAGCGCATGCCATGTGGGAGTGGGCAACAAAGTGCTGGCCCCAGTCACACAGAGGCTGATTCTGCTTATCCTGGGGGAAGATTTAATTGACATGTAATTTCAAACAGTGACATAAAAAAGGACAAGAACATTCAGATAAGTGCAGTAAACTTGTTTATTGGAGCAGGATGGAGTTGAAGGACCCTTTTTCAAAGCTGTCCATGCTTCAGGTAAATATTCACAGAGATAATAGGAATGTGGGTGAAAGAAGGTACAGCGGCTTGGAATTAGGTCTCCTTCTAGGCCAGGGACTCTTACATACACGAAGTAAAGCCTGTTTTGGAGTGAGGGCTGTTTGACCTGGTGCCCATGGATGAGATGTCCACTTGCTCCATCCCCATGGAAGCAGCTGGGCCTCAGGGCTCAGCCAGGCAGGCCAAGGTAAGGACGGCATCAGAGACAGGTTGCTCAATATTTATTTTAAAGAGAATGAGCTCTAAGTCCAGGAGAGGGTGAAGAGCTGGTCATTCGGGGTGCTCCCACGTGGTGTTTACCTGGAGAAAAAAGTTGTATAGCTGAGGCAAGCCAAAATCCGTGGGTTCTGAAATACCGGGTGACTCAAAGGCATAGAAAAAACACTAGAAGGAAGTCCATCCAAACGTTAGTGGCAGCTACCTTGGAGGGCTGGGGGAGGGAGGGTTATGGATATTTTTATTCTTTTCGTTTATATCTTTCTGTATTTTACACACTTCCTACCAGGAGCAAGCATTGCTTTTATAACTAGAAAAAAAAAAAAGAATAACTATTTTTATAAAGAGATAGGAGAGTAAAGAAGTTCATTGGACTTGCCTGGGACATGAGATTGTGATCAGAAAGAGACCTCAGTGGTGGGTTTCACCTGTTCGTAGCTCACCAGACATAACAGTCTAGAGACTTAGGAGCCATGAGTTCAGAAGCTGAGTGGATTCTGACCGCCATGTTTGGAATCTGCACATTGAAACAAAGCTGCCATTTAAATATTGTTTAATGCTTTATTTTAGAAGAGTACAATAAGTGAAATAGCAGTGTCTTAAATGTCGTAGCTTTTTTTTTTACTTGTGAAAGACCGCCGCATTTTCTCTTGGTCACCCGCATGCTCAGAGAAAATTTTGAGCTTAGACCATGTTGTCTAGTGTAATGTACAACTACCTCCCTCAGCTCCTTAACTTCCATCCTTTTACGCTTAGGTAATTCTATTAAATATGCCTGTATCGCAAGCCCTCTACAATCCTTTGGGGAGTAAGTGGGGGCATAATAATAAGAAATGATCTTCTTTCAGAGAAAAATTCTGTCAAGTCAGGAGGAGCAAGGATTTTTCTCACTTCTGGATGGTGAAGCCGATGCTCAGAGATGGTGATATGATCTCCACTTGATCCACTTGAGCTGGAATCCAGCTTTTCAGACTCTTAATCAATGCCGCTTCACTCTGCCAGGCCGAGGCATGAGGCACTAGGCTGGCTCCCTGTGAGCAGCCTGCTGGGGGATGGGTCTGATCCCCATCTGGGAAGGTGGGAAGAAGTTTACCAGGTGGCATGGCCCACATCGTGTTCCTCCATTCCTGGGAAGCATGTTGTGAAGAACCAGTCAAACGAGACAGCCAGAATCAATGGCAACATGACTATTTCCCAATCTTGGTTTCAGAGGATGGGCTTATTCCTCTGATGACTTGCTGTCCTCACTTGTGTCCTGGTTTGGTGAAGTTTTTTGTTCAAACTGCTGTCCCTCTGAGGCTCCTGGCTCTCTCTGCAAGTCGCTGGGGAAGTATTTGCTCTTTCTTCCCTCATCACTGGGAATCCTGTCCTCCACCTCATCACGTGGGCAGTAGTCTCCACAGAGGCCCATGTTGCTAGGCCCTCAGCATCTTGGCTGGCCAGGAATAGTCCTCTTGAGCCAGGTGCTGACCATGTTTCAGGGTCAGACAAATCTCAGTGAGAATCCCAGCTCCACCAGCTGCTGTGTGACCTTTGGTGATTTCCTCCATGTCTCTGAGATTTGATTTCTTCATTTGAAAGCCACCTCCTACTTAGTGGGATTGTTATGAGGATTAAAAGCAATGTCTGTAAGGTGCAGCCACTGGGAGGAGGTCAGTGAGGAGAAGCTACGGCTGATACTTAAGCAAATTGACCAGCTGTTGCAAGGAGGATGCCACAAGCCTGTTCAGCCTCTGAGCTGATGAGTCATTTACACCTGGAATAGGGTTTGCCTGAGACAATCTTTGAGCCCCTCTTGAGTGATACACCTTTCTCTACTGAGCAGCTTTCAGAGCTCAGCTCCATGTCTTGTGTCCAAAGAGGCCAATTTCTGGTTTCTTTCTCAACTTCTCCCAAGCCTGGTGACTTCAGCATCCTTGTGGTGGGTTGGGCATTGACTTCGGAGGATGGTGCCCCAATTTCTAACACCTGGCAATTCAGGCTCATTTCTTCCCCACTGGCTACCTTTACAAAGCATAGAAAGCTCACAGTGAATTCTAGGTGACTTCCCACCAGCACACCTATAGGTGCTACTACGCCCACCTCAACCAGTGGGAACACGTTCCAGGCAGCTTTAATTAACACAGACTTGAAGGAACTATTGTTGTCACTTCTTCTGAACAGGAGGTCAACCCTTCTGACTGTTGATAACCCCATGGAGCGGGGTCCCGTCTCACAGCTGGTGTAACTCCCTCCCCTACCCCGTGAGCAGGAAGATGATGTGGATGATGTCAGTGGAGACACCGAGAGTGAAAAATGAATTTGCTCAAGTTGTGTGGACAGGGAAGGAGAAGGCGCAAGGCTTCCATGCTGAGTCCCTCGTCCAGTGGTTGTACAGCTGACAAGCCCTGACCTTGCTGGGCTTTGAGCTGATCTGTGACACCTGATCTCACCCATCAAGAGCATGGGCTCCGTCAATCTAGGTGGGTGACCCTCCTCTTCAGCCATCCCAGCCTGTGGCCAAGGGCAGCAGCATTTTTCACTGCCCAGGTGGAGGAGGCATTTGCCTGCACCTGTGTTCCCAACTGGAATCCCTAACAAGCGGGAACAGGTGGAAGAGACAGCAGGACAGAGGATGGGAACCTGTGTGGTCTGATGGAGCATTTCTCAGAGTGCTGTCTGCGGACAGCGGTCTGTGGGAGGGAGGTTATGCTGTTGTTAGGTGCCCTTGAATCAATTCCGACTCAGAGCAACCCCATGTGACGGAGTCGGACTGCCCATGTGACGGAGTCGGACTGCCCCATAGGGTTTCCTAGGCTGTAATCTTCACAGAAGCAGATTGCCAGGTCTTTTCTTCCAAGGAGCATCTGGTTGGCTCCAACTGCGGACCTGGTTGGCAGCCAAGTGCTTAACTGTGCCACCAGGGCTCCTCGTGAGAGGCTACAGAGAAACACAAACAAAGAGTACCCGAGTCAGTTAAATTTGGGGGAATAGACTTCGTAGAGACATTTCTTTGAAGTAAAGAGCATACTAGAATAAAGAAGGATCGGAGAAGTACTGTTGGAAAGAACCTCCTTGTTAGATCAAAGAAACCCTACCCACCCCCTTCTCTCTGTTTTTGCACCCCCCCCCAATGTTCATTAACATGCTACATCCTTTGGAACTAATAACGTTCTGTAGACTGTGTGTAGGAAAACATTGATCCAAAGAGATTATTGAGCAGGAATTGATATTCAATGATCTCTTCTAATTTGGACTGAGTCTTGATTTAACAAAAAGAAAGCATTTACTCAGGGCTTGTTGGGTGCTGCCAAGTCGATTCTGACACAGAGTGACAGATCTGTCCCACAGGGTTTTCTTGGTTGTAGTTTTTACAGAATCAGGTCATCACTTCTTTGTTTCATGGAGCCACCATGTGCGTTAAAACTGACAACCTTTAGGTTAGCAGCCGAGCACATAGCCATTTGTGCCACTCAGGGCTTCCCATGAGCCAAACACTAGGAAGTGCTAAACTCAGGTAATTCTCAGAACCACCCCACCTTGGTGGTGGGGACTGTTATTATCCCCATTTTATAGATGAAGAGACTGAGGCAAAGGAAAGTTAAATAACTTACTCAAGCTAGTAAGTGTAGAGTGAATTAAGACACAGTTCACTTTTGATGCTTTAATTTCCTTGTCTTTTTTTTTCCTATTTGCTCAAGTCCAAATAACACCATCACGCTGTATCAGGCAGATTCAATGGGCTGTACATCTAAAGTGAGCTGTAATTAGAGCATCTGTCAGAAAACTTCCAAACACTAAGGTACACCTGACCCAAGCCATGGTATTTTCAGTTACCTCATATACATGTGGAAGTTGGACAGTGAATAAGAAAGACTGAAGAAGAATTGATGCCTTTGAGTTACAGTGTTGGTGAAAAATACTGAATATACTATGGACTGCCAGAAGAATGAACGAACCTGTCTTGGAAGAAGTACAGCCAGAATGCTTCTTAGAAGCAAGGATGGTGAGACTTTGGCTCACGTACTTCGGACAGCACATCACGCTTGGTAAGTAGAGAGAAGGTCAGCAAAAAAGAGGAAGACCATCAACGAGATGAATTGACACAGTGGCTGCAACAGTGGGCTCACATATAGGAACAATTGTGAGGATGGTGCAGGACCAGGCAGTGTTTCATTCTCTTGTACACAGGGTCACTATGAGTCGGAACCAACTCAATGGCACCTAACAACAACAACAACAAACCAATAAAAATGTAAAGTTTCAAAGCTTTGCCCTTTCCCTGGTATTATTTTTTGTAGAGCAGTTTGACAGTGCTGGGGCCCTGGTGGCGCAGTGGTTAATAGCTATGGCGTGCTATGGCTGCTAACCAAAAGGTTGGCAGTTCAAATCCATCAACCCTATGCAGCAGTTTTACTCTCTCCTGTAGGGTCATTATGAGTTGGAGTTGACTCAGTGGCACTGGGTTTGGTTTTTTTTGTTTTGATGAAATTTAAAATGTGTGTTCCCTCTGACTCAGATTTCGTTCCTGAGAAATTATCCTTTAGCGATACAGAAGCACATGTGAAAACCCAGAAATACCACAATATGCACTTGTCT
Source organism: Loxodonta africana (assembly GCF_030014295.1). Classification (NCBI taxonomy): domain Eukaryota; kingdom Metazoa; phylum Chordata; class Mammalia; order Proboscidea; family Elephantidae; genus Loxodonta; species Loxodonta africana. Next base: position 6,540,796 of record NC_087358.1, on the reverse strand, counting down.
TCTCTCTCTGAGGCTTACTACCTCTCCCTTCCTTCTGATAGTCGATGAACCTACTTCTTGCTTCATTGATAAAGTAAAAGCAACCACAAAAGATCCAACACATGTTCTCACTCCATCTCTACCAAGCCTCCTGTTCAGACTCTGTCTCCGATTTCTCTTCTCCATTCTTATAGTGGAGCCCTGGTGGCGCAGTGGTTAAGAGCTCAGACTGTTAACTAAAAGGCTGGCAGTTCAAATCCACCATCTGCTCCTTGGAAACCCTATGGGACAGTCCTACTCTGTTTTGTAGGGTCTCTATGAGTTGGAATCAACTCAATGGCAACAGGTTTTTTTTTTTTTTTTTAATATTCTTGCAGTAGTTGAGACCAAAATCTTTGAACTCCCTTATCGGAGTCTGATAGCAAATTCTCTACCTTCAGTATATATTCAGAATCCAGTGAGTTCTCATCTCCTACACTGCCACCACCCAGTGTCAACACACTCTAAGAGTTCTTATAGAATATTATTATTTTTTAATTATTTTATGGTAAAAAATATAGATAAAAATTTGCCTACTTAACATTAAAAAAATAACACCGTGTTTTCGGTGAAGGTTTGCACAGCAGTTGAAGGCTCTCGTTCAACAATTTCTACCAAGTTGTTCAGTGACATCGGTTACATTTTTTGCAATGCGTGAATGTTCTCATTATTTCCATTCTGGCTGTTCTGTTTCCATTAATCTAGTTTCCCTGGCCCCTTAAAGTCTCATCTTTGTTTTAAAGTAATTGTTGGTCATTTAGTCTCACATAGGTTATTTTTAAAGGAGCACAGTACTTACGGGTGATATTCATTATTTTTTGAGCCTATTTGTTATTTAGCTAAAAGGCAACCTCAAGTTTAGTTTCAGTTCAGGCTTTTTTTTTCAGTCTCTCATACTTGGTTCAAGGTTTGAAGGGTTTTTCAGGGCAGGAGTCTTGGGGGAGTCGTTCAGTCTCAACTAGTTCAGTAGGTTCTTTTTTTTTTAGGAATTTGAGATTCTGTTCCACAATTTTGTCCCATTCTATCAGGGTCCATCTATTGTGGCCCTGATTAGAAAAATCAGAAGTGGTAGCCTGGCAACGCCTAGTTCCTCTGGTCTCATCGTAGATGAGGCCATGGTTCATGCAGACCATTTGTCCTGTAGCCTAGTTTCTTCTTCAAGTCTTTGGTTTCCTCCTTTTCTCTTTTGTAGCAGACAAGTAGAGACCAATAGTTGTGTCTTAAATGGCCACTTACAAGCTGTTAAGACCCCAGATACTATTCACCAAACACTTTATGGACTGTATTACACCAATTGACTGAGATGTCCCATGAGACTATGGTCATGGTCCCTCAAACCCAGAAATCCAATCCTGCGAGATACTTGGTTATGTCTAAGAAGCATCCGTAACTGTGCCCCCAAGTGCTTTATAATATACATGAATATATATACACATAGCCACACAGATACGTGTATATATACATACACCTACACCTGTATATACACACATATATACATACACCTACACCTGTATATACACACATATATACATACACCTACACCTGTATATACACACATATATGCATACACCTACACCTGTATATACACACATATATGCATACACCTACACCTGTATATACACACATATATGCATACACCTACACCTGTATATACACACATATTTTACACCTGTATATACACACATATATACATATGCCTACACCTGTATACACACATATATACATACGCCTACACCTGTATATACACACATATACCTACACCTACACCTGTATATACACACATGTATACATTCACCTACACCTGTATATACACACACGCATACATACACCTACACCTGTATATACACACACGTATACATACACCTACACCTGTATATACACACACATATGCATACACCTACACCTGTATATACACACGTATACATACAGCTACACCTGTATATACACACATGTATACGTTCACCTACACCTGTATATACACACACGTGCATACACCTACACCTGTATATACACACACATATGCATACACCTACACCTGTATATACACACATATACCTACACCTACACCTGTATATACACACATGCATACATACACCTACACCTGTATATACACACACATATGCATACACCTATACCTGTATATACACACATATATGCATACACCTACACCTGTATATACACACATATTTTACACCTGTATATACACACATATATACATACGCCTACACCTGTATACACACATATATACATACGCCTACACCTGTATATACACACATATACCTACACCTACACCTGTATATACACACATGTATACATTCACCTACACCTGTATATACACACATGCATACATACACCTACACCTGTATATACACACACGTATACATACACCTACACCTGTATATACACACACATGCATACACCTACACCTGTATATACACACGTATACATACAGCTACACCTGTATATACACACATGTATACGTTCACCTACACCTGTATATACACACACGTGCATACACCTACACCTGTATATACACACACATGCATACACCTACACCTGTATATACACACATATACCTACACCTACACCTGTATATACACACATGCATACATACACCTACACCTGTATATACACACACATATGCATACACCTACACATATAGGAGCCCTGGTGGCATAGTGGTTAAGCATTTGGCTGCTAACCAAAAGGCTCGGCAGTTCGAATCCACCAGCTACTCCTTGGAAACCTGATGGGGCAGTTCTGTGCTGTCCTATAGGTTCAGTATGAGTTGAAATTGATTTGACGGCAATGAGTTTTTTTTTAATATATATACCTGGGTTTTCTGGGTATACATATATGCATACATACGTACGTATCTACCCACATATGTTTTTTGTTGTTTCAAAATCATATATGCCATAGCAATTGCTGATAGGTCCTTTTTTCTTGTGTACTTTTTAGTGACACTGTTTACCTTTGTCAAGCTGTGTACACGCACCCACATTCGGTGTTAACCTTTCCCGTCACCGAAAACTGCAAGTGTCTGCTATCTAGAGTGAACCCCTCCCCCATCCCTGGTCACCACTAGTGAACACTGTTGTTGCTGAGTGGGTCCCATCTCGTAGCAGGTACCTACTCATGTCTTTTCATAAAAGTGACAACATGTAATATTTGCTTTTTTGTGATTGATTCATTTCACTCGACATAATGTCCTCCCGGTTCATCCATGTGCCCAGATGTTTTGGGAACTCATTTTTCCTCATCACTGAGTAGTAGTCCGTTGTGTGGATGCGCCACGTTTTACTTACTCATTCCCCCGTTGGTGAGCACTTAGGTTGTTCCCATCTTTTTCCTATCGTGAATAGTGCTGTGATGAACATAGGTGTGTGTATGTCTGTTCATGTCACTCCAGTTAGATCCCTAGGGTATATACCCAGGAGTAGAATTGCTGGGTCATATGGCAGCTCTACCCCCAGTTTCTTTCTTTTTTTTTTTTTTAAGGAATTTCCAGACTGTTTTCTACAATGGATGTACCATTCCCACCAGCAACGGGTGAGGGTTCCAATCTCTCCACATCCCCTCCAACGCTTGTTATTTTCCTTTTTTTTTTTTTTGGCCATCCTGGTGGGAGTGAAATGGTATCTATATTGTGGTTTTATTTTGCATTTCTCTGATGGCCCTGGTGGTGCCACAGCTAAAGCGGTCGCTGCTAACTGGAAGGCCAGCAGTTTGAAATCACCAGCCGCTCTGCAGGAGAAAGCTGTGGCAGCCTGCTCCTGTAAAGATTACAGCCTTGGAAACCCTCTGGGCAGTTCTGCTCTGTTCTACGGGGCCATGGCACCGGAGCTGGTTTTTGGGAGCCCTGGTGGGGCAGTGGTAACCAAAAGATCAGCTGCTAACCAAAAGGTGAGCAATCCAAATCCACCAGCTGCTCCTTGGAAACCCTGTGGGGCAGTTCTGCTCTCTCCTGTAGGGTTGGTATGAGTCGGAATTGACTCAACAGCAACAGGGTTTTTTTTTTTTTTTGTTCTCAATGGCTAATGATGAGCACTTTTTTCTTGTGTCTGTCGGCCATTTGAGTATCCTCTTTGGTGAAGTGTCTGTTCACGTCCTCTGCCCAGTTTTTGATTGGGGCAATTTAAAATTTTTTACATGTACAATTTAAGTGACGTTGATTATGTTCATCGTGTGTGATCGTCATCACTGTCCTCTCCCAGATGATTCCACCACCATTAACAGAAGCTCAGCGCCTCCGAAGCAATGGCCCCGTTTTCCCCCTCCCTCCCACCACTGGTAACCACTAAAAACTTTGTACATTTACTATTTCATATAGGTGAGATCATACAAGATTTGTCCTTTTGTGACGACTTATTTTGCTCAGTGTATTGTAGCATGTATCAGGATTTCATTTCTCTCTATGGCTGAGTAATATTCCATAGTATATATGTACCCAGTTTTGTTTATCCAGTCGTCTGTTGATGGGCATTTAGGTTGTTTCTACCTTTGGCTATTGTGAATAGCGCTGCAGAGAACATCGGTGTATAGGTTGTTGTGTGTTTGCTTTCGACTCTTTGGGGTGTACACCTAGAATTGGGATTGCTGGGTCATATGATAGTTCTGTGTTTTCCACAGCGGCTGCCCCATTTTGCATTCCCAGTAGTAAGGAGTGCGGGCTCCTCTTTACCCGCATCCTTGCCCACAGCTGCTATTCTCTGTTTTTCTTATTACAGCTACCCTGTTGTTACAGTTGTTAGGTGCTGGTGAGTCGGTTCTGACTCATAGTGACCCTGTGCACAACAGAAGGAAACACTGCCAGGTCCTGTGGTATGCTCACTGTTGCTGCTATGTTGGAGCCCATTGTTGCAGTCACCATGTCAATCCATGTCATTGAGGTCTTCCTCTTTTTTTCACTGACCTACTTTACGAAGCATGTCATTCTCTAGGGACTGGTTCCTCCTGATGATATGACCAAAGTACGTGAGATAAAGTCTCACCATCTTCACTTCTAAGGAGCATTCTGGCTGTACTTCCTCCAGGACAGCTAGCCATCCTAGTAGGGGTAAAGTGATATCTCATTGTGGTTTTGATTTTCATCTCCTTAATGGCTTTTTTTTAATGGCTAATGGAGCCCTGGTGGCACAGTGGTTAAGAGCTGCAGCTGCTAACCAAAAGGTCAGCAGTTGGAATCCACCAGCCACTTCTTGGAAACGCTGTGGGGCAGCTGTGCTCTGTCCTCTAGGGTCTCTGTGAGTCAGAATTGACTCAACGGCAATGAGTTCATTGTTGCTTTTCATGACTAATGATGGTGAGCCTCTTTTCATGTGCTTCATGTGATTCTTTGTCTTTCTTCTTTGGAGAAATGTCTGTTCAATTCCTTTGCCCGTTTTTGGTTGGATTGTCTTATTGTTGTTAGTTGTAGAATTTCTTTATATATTCTGGATATTAAACTCTTGTCATATATGCGGTTCCCCCAAATTTTCTCCCGATCTGTAGGTTGTCTCTTCGTTGATAAAACCCTTTGATGCACAAAAGTTTTTAATTTGATTATGTCCAATTTATTGTGTCTTTTGCTGCTTGTGCTTTCGGTTCCTCTCCTAGGATTGTTTCCAATTTTAGCTAAAATGTAAATTCTTGACTGTGGCCAGTGGGCCCCTCCAGGACTTAGCTCTTGTTCCTTCTGCCCTCGTCACCTCCCTTCTTCCTCGGCTCACTCTGCACCAGCCACCAAGGCCCCCTTGTGGTTTGTGAACATGCTGCACACGTCTCTTTTCCCTTTGCCTTAAACGAACGCCCTTCCCCTCAGTCACTCAAGGCTTGTCTCTCAGCTCTCTGCTTGTGTCCCGTTCAGAGAGGCCTTCCCTGACCACCATGTATTAACCAGTTACCTCTACCCCCAGCACTCCCTTCTCCCTGCACTCTGCTTTGACATCCGTGGCACCACCTGGCATATTAAATGTTTACTGGAACAAGGTTCACAAGGATGGGGCTTTGTTTTGGTCAGTGAATCCCTAGAGGTTAAAACAATTGTCTGGCAATGTAGCATGCTGAGCGAATTAAGGATACTCTATAACTTTGTTGACAAATCCAAAAGTTTCACAAAAGTGGACTGATTAAAAAATTAGTGTGCGTCTGCACGCTGGAATGCCATTCAGCTAGTAGAGTGGCTCATTTAGATTTATAGTCATTGGCATGGAAGGCTGAAAAACAACATAGACAATTAGAGCTCATTAAGATAAAACTGGAGCCCTGGTGGTGCAGTGATTAAGATCTCAGCTGCTAACCAAAAGGTCAGCAGTTCAAATCTGCCAGCTGCTCCTTGGAAACCCTACGGGGCAGTTCTACTCTGTCCTGTAGGGTCTCTATGAGTCAGATTTGACTCAGTGGCATTGGGTTTGGTTTGGTTTGACTTAAAACCAAAGAGCCCTGGTGATGCAGTGGTTAAAGTGCTCAGCTGCTAACTGCAAGGTTGATGGTTGGTACCCACCAGCCTCTCAGGAGGAGAAAGATGTGGCAGTCTGCTCCCATAAGGATTATAGCTTTGGAAACCCTGTGGGGCAGTTCTACTCTGTCCTATAGGGTAGCTATGAGTCAGAATCGACTCAGCAGCAACAGGTGTCTTTTTTTCTTGGTCCGAACTCTGGGGGGCTGCACTGAATTCTGCTGTCCAGTTCTGTGCTGGAGTTTTCTCAAAACAGACATCATCTGTATCTTCTGGGGTGATGTTCCTGGACAGAAGAGATAGGGCTGGAGGGAGAGGGGTCACAGCTGAAGGCCAGCAAAGCCGTATGGAGCAGCCTGGGGATCTCAGAAAGGAAAGGTGGTCTTAACAGAATTTCATCTCCTCAGAAAGTGGAGGCCATGTAACTTGCTGGTTGTAATAATTCAGAGTGAGCATGAACCAGGTGAATTAGTTTCTATTACTCCTGTAACCAGTTTCCACAGGCTTCAAGCAACACAGATGTGTCATCTTACATTCCTGGAGGTCAGAAGTCTGAAATGAGTTTCACTGTGATAAAATCAAGGCGTTGGCAGGGCTGGTTCCTTCTGGAGGCTCTAGGGAGAATTCATTTCTGTGCCTTTTCTGTCTTCCAGAGACTGCCTGCATTCCTTGGCTCATGGCCCCTTCCTCCATCTGTAGGGTACATCATTGCAGTCTCTGCTTCTGTTATCACAGCGCCTTCTCCTCTGACTCTAGTTCCTTCTGCATCCCTTTTATAAGGACTCCAATTATACTGAGCCCCCCCAGTAATCCAGGATAATCTCCCATCTCGAGGTTATATATCCCTGTTGCCATAGAAGGTAACACAGTCACAAATTCACGGGAGTAGGATTTGGCATCTTGGCAGGGAGGGGTGTGCATTATTCTGCCTGTCACACCAGGTAATAGACAGGTTGTTATTTTCTGTTAATGCTGAGCAGTTGTTGTTGTTGGGTGCTGTTGAGTCGATCTTCTACTCATAGTGACCTCATGTGACAGAGTAGGGTTGTCTTGGCTGTAATCTTCATAGAAGCTGATCGCTAGGTGTTTTTCCCGGGGAGTCGCTGAGTGGGTTCGAATCACCAACTTTTTCACTTCTAACTGTTGCACCACCAGGGCCTAGATTCTTTAAAAATACTTTTGTTTCCATCAGTTGGTCAAGAAGTGAATGGGAAGATGGGAATTTGACCCAGGGGAGTCTGAGCGTGGTTGGTAATGGCACTCAGAGTCCGGCCCTCCTCGGGCAGCATTTCACCGAGACTTCCTGCATTGGGTGGTGATGCTGATCCTGTTGTAAAATAGCACCGAGAGAATGACAGGCATACATGTCAGTGTCAGCAGGATGACTGGGCATGTCTGCGCTCACAGGGAGCAGCTCCAGGTGTGTCTGATGGGACAGAGCAACACGTGACAACGAGAAAATGCGTGTAGTTGTGAAGATGAGGACAAGAAATTGAGTCAGGAAAGGTAACATTATATTCCTACCATTGTGACCTGCTGCTTAAAGTGGCATTAAACTGTGCATTTGACACAGATTTGTGTTTCTGGCTTTAATGGACAGTCACGTTCACTGAGGAGCTTGAGTTGCTATCTCATCTGTGGTCTTGGTTCAGGAAGACAATCACACTGACAAGACATAATGGCCATCCTGGCAGTAAGCTCCCTGGGCCGTGAAGGAGATGGGACAGGAAGCACAGCCCGCAGCATCCAGTGTGTCACCTGTGGACAACTCTGATGTCCAGGGCTGTTCTTCAGCCCCCATCTCATAGCCAAGGTATGGGGGGAGGAGACCACATGAGTGGAACCCCACTTAAATGCCCCAAGCCAATGTCTCTCTTTAAATTTAGTTTTATTTTTTGTGAAAATATACATGGCAAAGGGTAAACCATTTCAACAAATCTTACTTGTTTAATTCAGTGACATTGCTGACACTCTTCAAGTTGTATAACCGTTCTCGCTATCCTTTCCAAATTATTCTATCATCGTTGACATAAACTCACTGCCCACTAAACTTCCATCTAAACTTTCCGGATGCTGTTGTCAATTTGATCCCACATAGATAAATCTTAGAGCACAATGCTCAAGGCAGACATACTTAACTAATTAGGCGAGACTGTTGTTTGGTTCAAAGCCAGCTTAGGAAAGTTTTGGTTTGAGGTTTAAAAATTATCTCAGGGCAGTAGTTAGAGAGGTGCTCCATGAAGTGGGGATCCATGAAGAATTGGTAATTCTGTTCCATTTTTTCCCCTTTTGATAAGGCTTATACAGAATCTAAGATCAAAACGTTCAGTAATGGTAGCTGGGCACCATCTAGTTCTTCTGGTCACACTGCCGTGGTGGCAGCATTTCCTTCTCCTATTCTTGACTCTCCTTCTCTTCTTGTTCCAGGTGTGTTAAGACCGATTGTCATCCCTTGGATGGCTGCTCAAAAGCCTTTAAGACACCAGACACTACGCAGTGAACTAGGAGGCAGAGCAGAAGCATTGAGAAACAGCATCAGGCCAGTTGACTGAGATGCCCCATGAGATCAGCACCCTAAACTTCCAAACCAGAAAAGAAAAAATTCCCCGAGGTGTTAGGTTTCACATGAGCAACATCAGAGGCTGCTCTCTCTCCCTCTTTTAGGATAGGTATTACACGATGTTTATCATTTCAACACATTTCCGAAGTACATTTCAGTGATATCGATGAGATTAAAAAAGTGTGCAATCTTTACCCTTAATCTGTGCCAAATTTCCGTAACCACAAGCAGAAACTCACTGTTTTCCAAATAATGGCTCCCCTTCTCCCTCCCTCCCATCCCTGGTAACCACCCACAAACTTTGGTCTGTATATATTTGCCTATATGTTGTCATTTTATATAAGTGACATCACATAGTATTTGTCTTTTTGTGTTTGACTTATTTCACTTAAATAATGTTATCAAGGTTCATCCATGTTGGGTGTAGCAGGGCTTCATTTTGAAACAGGCTGCTCAGCCATATTGAAAACCCCAATCAACACCCCTTCCCCACCTCTTTGTCTTGCTAACCACAAGCTTGTTTTGAGCAGGAAGTCGCAGCAGGTAGTGGCTCCGTCCACTGACTAGCCCTAGTTACACCTTGAAGCATGCACAGATAGAAATCACATCCTTCAACTGACCCCCCCACCCCGGACCCCCAAATATAGGCATGGGAGGGCTAAAGGCAGAAAATTCCAGGTACCAAACCCAACCCAAAAGCTCCCCAGCCCCCTTAGTCAGCGAGCAGGTGGCCTTAAGGTCACTAGACCCCACGTGCTCCTTGTATGCACAGACAGTAAACTTGCCACTTTCTGTTTCCGTTGCAATCAGCGTCTGTCTTATTTCAATTGGCTAATAAGACAGAACAGGAACCCGAGTGGGGTTTGGTTATGATTTCTCTTTCTGGCTGCATAGTATCCCATTGTATATATGGACCACATTTTGTTGAGCCATTCGTCCACTGATGGACATCTTGGTTGTTTCTACCTTTTGGCTGTCGTGAATAGTGCTGCAGTGAACATTGGTGTACCCGTGTCTGTTCATGTTGCTGTCCTCAAGTCCTCTGGGTATGTACCTAGGAGTGGGATTCTGGGGTCATATGGTAGTTCTATTTTTAGTTTTTTGAGGAATTGCCACAGTGTTTTCCACAACAGCTGTACCATTCTGCAATCTGATTAGCCATGAAGAGGGTTCGAATTTCTCTACATCCTTGCCAACATTCGTTATTTTCTTTTTTTGATGTTGGCCATTTGAATATTCTCTTTGGTAAAATGTCTATTCAGGTCCTTTGCCCATTTTCAATTGGGTTGTTTACCTTTTTCTTGTTAAATTGTGGGAGTTTATATATTCTGGATATTAGACCCTTGTCTATTATATAGTTCCCCCCCCTCCAATTTTTTCCCATTCTGTAGGTTGTCTCTTCACTTTGTTACCAAAGTCCCTTGATGTACAGAAGTTTTTAATTTTGATGAGATCCCATTTATCTATTTTGTCTTTGTTGCCCATGCTTTGGTGTCATGTCTTAGAGCCAATATCTCTTTTAACAGCTTAGCTTCCAGGGGTCCCTGCAGGGCAATACCCAGGTATAGAGAATAGCGTTGCATTCAGGGAAGCTCAGAGATGGGGCTTCTCACCAGGTATTTCAATTTACTCACCAACATCCCAGTCCAGAAGCCCTTTCTCAATGAGAAGTCACGATTACCATTACATTACAATATTGTCTGGTTACAGAGCTGACAACCTCCTTCATCCGGGTTCCAGAGAAATGGTTCTAGAATAGAAAACCAGGTTTAGGAAGGAGAAAGTGTTTTGTAATGCTTTACTCACTTTGGAAAGCACACTGATTACATGATTGTTGTTGGTGTTGAGTCTGTTGCTACTCCTAGTGGACCTTATATATAACAGAACGAAATGTGTCTGGTCCTGTGCCATCCTCGTAACCTTTGCTATGTTTGAGTTCACTGTTTCAGCCACTTTGTCAATCCATGTCATTGAGCGTTTCCTCACCTTCACTGACCCTTCACTTTACCAAACATGATGTCCATTTCCAGCAATTGGTTTTTCCTGGTAACGAGTCCAAAGTAAGTGAGCCCATCTTACCATTCTTGCTTCTAAAGAACATTTTGGTTGTATTTCTTCTAAGACTGATTTATTTGTTCTTCTTACAGCCCACGGTATATTTAGTATTTTTCACAATACCACAATTGAAACGCATCAGTTCTCCTCTCTCTCTTTTTTATTGTCTAGCCTTCGCATGCATATGAGGCTATTGAAAAGACTATGGCTTGGGCCAGGTGCCCTTAGTCCTCAAAGTGACATCTTTGCTTTTTAAAACTTTTGAGAGGTCTTTGGCAGATTTGCCGGATGCAGTGATCATCTGCATAAACGTATGATTGCACTTCTCCCTTTGTTCTGTTTAAGCTTTTCCCGAAGTGTGGTTTCTTCAACTGCGGTCTTCAGGCAAACATGTGACATGCTCCTTAAAGGGCCAGTTTTCTGGACATCGCCCAGGACTCACTGAATCAGATATCTGAGCTTGTGGCCCTGAAGTCTGAAATTCTAACAAGCTCTTCTCCAGGTGTGTCTGAGGTATGTTAGAGTTTGCAATTCTGCTGTAAAGGAAAAACATAATTGAAGTCATGCTGGAAAACTGGCATCCTAAGGATTTTAAAAGTATTTTTATTGTGGAAAGATACCAGGCATACACAGAAGTGGAAAGGACAGTGTAATGAGCCCCAGGTACCCTGACCCAGCTTCAGTAATTATCAGCTCCCGGCCAACCCCCTCACACTTTCACCTCCCAGTTATTTTGAAGCAAATTCCTAATATTGTATCATTTTACTTATACATATTTAAGTATGTATCACTAATAAAGACCAGTTTTAAAACACACAGCTATAATACCAATATCACACTCAAAAGTGAACATAATCCCTTAATATTCTCAAATGAAGCCATTATTCATACATCCCTGCAAGTATCGTATGTATGTGTTTTAACAGTTTGTTCAAACCAGGATCCAAATCAGGCCTATACAAGGCACCTGGTTGACATGTCTCAGGTCTTATTTTTTTTAATTAAAATTTTCATTCTGAGATAATTGCAGAGTCACAGGCAGTCGTAGTACAGAGATCCCATGTACCCTTTGCACAGTCTCCCCCAATGGCAACATAGTGCAAAGCTATAGGACATTATCAGGACCAGCATATTGACGTTGATACTGTCGTAATAGAGCATTTCCATCCCAGAAAGGGTCCCTCATGTTGTCCTTTTATGACACCCACTTGCACCCTGCCCCTTTTCCCTACCGCAGCCCCTGGCAACCACTAATCTGTTCCCCATTTCTATAGTTCTGTACTTTCAAGAATGCTAAATGCTACGTAATGGAAAGGAGCCCTGTGATGTGATGGTTAAGCCAAAAGGTTGGCAGTTTGAACTCACCTAGTGGCTCTGCAGGAGAAGGACCGGGCAGTCTTCTTCTGTAAAGATTACAGCCTAGAAAACCCTGTGGGGAAGTTCTTCTCTGTCACATGGGGTTGTCATGAGTAGGAATCAATTTGACGGCACACAACAGTGTATAAATGGAATCATACAGTATGAACTCTTTTGGGATTGGCTTTTTTCACTCAGCACAATTCTGTGGAGATTCATCCAAGTGCTGTGTTGTTAGATGCCATCAAGTCAGTTCTGACTCACAGTGACCATATGTACAACAGAACAAAACAGTGCCCGCTCCTGCACCGTCCTCACTATTGTTGCTGTGTTTGAGCCCATCGTTGCAGCCACAGTGTCAATCCATCTTGTTGAGGGTCTTCCTCTCTTTTGCTGACCCTCTACTTTACCAATCATGGTGTCCTTCTCCAGGGACTGGTCCCTCCTGATAACAAGTTGTGTGTATCAATAATTTATGCCTTTTTATCACTGATGGTGTCCCACAGTATGGATACATGACAGTTTAACCATTCACCTACTGAAGGGCATCTGGGTTGTTTCCGGTTTGGGGCCACTATAAATACAACCGCTATGAATAGTCATGTAAATGTCATTCTTGGATGTGTCCTTGGATGAGTGCCCAGGATTGCAATTTTTTTTTTTTTTTTTTTTTTAATGAAATTAACCTGCTCATGACTAGAGAAGGAGCTTGGGATGGCTGTGTGCAACTGTTTTGACAGAGGTTCCCCTGGAATGGATCCTCCCCTTTTTTTTTTCAGGGGACACCAACTAATCACAGTCACGTTTTTTGCACATTCTTATATATATATCAGGAGCCAAAGCAGAAGGCCAGCCTGCAAGCAGTGTGATGCTGATGAAGAAACAAATATTGAGCGTTTCTCCACTGAGTAGTTCTGTTCCGTGGTTAAACAGTCCCTCTGATGGTCTTTCTTCATTTGTAAGTTATCTTCCCATTTTGCTTCCCTCCTACTCGGCTGCCTTGTCCAGTGTAAGATGCTGCCTCAGTCTGTTTACTACCTGGACACAGGGTTTCATGAAGGTGGTGCAGGACTGAGCAACATTTTGTTCCGTTGTACATAAGGTCACCATGAGTCAGAGCCGACTTGATGGCAGGTAACAGCAGCTACAACAAGATCTAGACTTAATTTTTTCCAGGCAGGAAATGGCTCTTAATAAGGTACTGGCAAGAGTTTTAGTTCTGAAGCTACTTCAATGTAAGCTTTTCTCAAGGAACTGCCATCTGATTATGTTACTTTATGTAGAAATTAAAAAACTCTACCTAAATTGAGTGGTTTTTAATTGATATAGATTTGCTTCATTGCAGGGTCAATAGTAGATGTCCTCAACTTAGAGATGGCTCCTTCCTCCACTGTTTTAACATGCGAGGGTTGGCCAATTTCCACACTTCATCTTGTCTGAGATGGCGTCTGTACAGCTGCTCTCCAGGTTCTATGATGAGATCAAGTTAGCTTTCTAGACTTAGATTTATCTTTCTACATGATGATGTATTCGATGGCTTTTCCATGAGGCATTTATCCATTGCCGTCAATTCCAACTCATAGCAACCATATAGGACAGAGTAGAACTGCCCCATAGGGTTTCCAAGGCTGTAACCTTTATGGAAGCAGTGTGACACATCTCTCTGCCGAAGAGTGGCTGGTGGGTTCCAACTTTTGGTTAGTAGCTGAGAGCTTTAACTACTGTGCCACTAGGGCTCCTGTGAGACAGTTAAGACTAAGAAATCCAGCTCAGTGAACAGGAGGCAAACACTTATGCCCACCCTTGCTGATGTTACAGTTTAATACACTGGGCTGCGGTGTCAGAGACTCATGGTATAAGTCCATACAGAGAATTTTCTTAAGCCCTAAGTCCATATGGACCAATGAACGGCAGCTGGGCCAGCAACTCTGGTGAGTCACCTTGACCCACCACCAGGACGCTTCTCCATCTGTAAAGTACAGCCTGATTGTGGATGGAGAGAGGGTGTTTCAAAGGTGCCACAATACCCTTTGTTTCCGGGTGCTCAAGATGTTGGCACCATCACTCACACCTTTCTGAACTGGTTATGCAAAAACACAGCCTTTGAAACCCTTCTAGCAGGAAAACTAGCTACCCTATTTTTACGCAAATAACACATGCATTACATGTTTTTTTGCCAACTGTGCAGCCCCCCATATTATGCTGTGCGTTTTATGTGTGGGCATGTTACTTGTGAAAAATACCATGTTTCCTTTCTTATAGAAACACTCCTCGTGCTTCCATGACGAACTCAATGGGGCTAAATATCAAAGAACTGACTCACCTGCTGGGACCACCAGGTACATGAGAGCAGGACCAGCCCCTGCAACCTGAGCTGTCACCTGACCCAGGTATGATGTTTCTGAGGATGTGGGCTGACTAGGCATTGCTGGGAAAAATAACCACCTTCTCCCAGAGTATTCATCTCAAAAGCAGGTACCGCAGGGGATAAAGAAGGAAGCTTTGATACTGTCATGGAGGGAAAGCCAGAGGTAAAAGGCATCTCGGTGTCCTGGGGAATAATGGGGATGATTCAGAGCCAGACCACAGTGCTGCAAAACATTTACCCAAATCTGTCAAAAGATCTGACCCCTAGCCCTGCCTTTCGAAATTTGTATCACAGAAACACAAACATAGAAAAACTGGTATAATGGCTCTCCGTGTACCCAGCCTCAGCTTCAGAAATTACCAACATTTTGTCAATCTTGTTTCGTCTACCCATCCCCTCTTTTTTTTGAGTATTTTAAAGGAAATCACAGACTGCATGTTATTTTGTCCCCAAATACTTCAGTAGCCTCCCCCTCTTAGGCTGTTAACAATAAATACCCAGCATCCACTACCAAGAATTCAGCCATGTTGTTTTTAATACAGACGTGGTACAGACTGTTTAATTACAGCAGGGCAGTGGTTCCAGTTAAATAAAATTAAAAACCTTTATTTCCCCAAATATAAAATTACTAATGTCTTCAAAGAAAATATAACATGGTGAAAGCGTCAACTATCCCACCGTTCACCACAGGATTTATGATTCACCGCTTACATACTCCATCACTTTGGCAAAAGGATGAAATTTTTAAAACAGTTTATAAACCTAACATAGCAAAGACTGTATACACCTCCGTATTGCACTTATTTATGTACAAGGATAAAACAGTAAAGTCAAATGTCTTTTGCATATACCGAGAACACCACAAATTCGTCACAAACTCAACACAGAAGCTGATGTACTACAGATGTATAGAAATGTAATACACGTCTGTACAGAATCCCCAGACTATTAACAAATGATATGTACATAACAATTTACTACCTTTTCATTTTTAGCATAGTTAAGTTTATTAATACAGGCCTTTGGTTCTAAACCGCTTGACTAGTTTTAAGCTCACATAGTTTCTTAAGCTTTCATAGTTTTTAAATGCAAGTAAATGAGTATAAAAGCACTAAACCTCCTGGCTCACCGGTACAAAAATTACATTGGTCAATTCCCTTAGTCATCAAAAACTAGTCACAAAAATAGTTCTCGTATTCAACCTGAATGTGCCACAGGAAAAAAAAAATATTTCAAGATTTTCCAGCTTAGCCTCAATTTCAGTGCTCCTGTAGCTGCTATGTACATTAACACCTGTGTTCTTTAGGCCATTTCTTTTACGATGACTCTGCACAGAAGGTAACATTTTACTCCAGCTGAGAGTGCCCACCACACACCTCTGCTAAGACACAATGAAAACAGATTTTAAAAAAATATGTGTACCCTCTTTTTACATCTATAGAGAAGCTGCTCTGAAATAACACAGTTCTGTGTCTTTCTCTCCCCTTGTGCTCAGCCTTCGTGTCTTGCACAATCGCACTGATTGGCATCGGAAATCATCCTGAGTTTGCAAATGATACAGTGAGTCCACACCCCAGTCCACGAGGCCTGGTCACACCACTGAAGAAGAGCTGGTCATCCCATGAACCGTCGTGCTTGTTGGAGTCCCGCTGATGGCGTTGAAGATGTGAAGTGAATTCGGTAGGACGCTTGACTTCTCCTCCAGGGGGCAGATCTCGAGACACAAACAGCACGACCAAAGCGTAGTGTCAAAAACAAACATTTCTCAGGCCAGTACCTTTAACGTAACATAGCTCATCAACCTGAGACTGCTCGGGTATTCTGTGGACAGAGGCTGTTACAGCTCGTCTAGTAAGTGGCTGTTTTTCAGAGCAGGACGAGGAGAAGTCCGACATGCTCTGTTCCCTCTATGGCAAGTGGAGAGCCTTTTAGGTTCATGGGAATTGAGGAATGAGAGTGAGATCTATCTTGCACGTACTTGATTTGGACAGGACTTAGCCTTGTGCCTCAATAAGTCTTTTAAAATGAATTTGGAGCATCTGTGTTTCTCTAAGAGAAATAAACAGAAAAACCAAACCCATTGCCATCAAGTCGATTCCGACTCATAGCAACCCTATAGGACAGAGGAGAACTGCCCCTAAGGGTTTCCAGGGAGCAGCTGGTGGACTCGAACTGCTGACCTTTTTGGTTAGTAGCCGAGCTCTTTACCACTCCTCCACTCAGGGTTTTACAGATTTCCATCCTGGGAAAGAGAGTAGCTACCACTCTGACCCTAAACAAGTATCTTTTCACACCCAGTGACTCCTGGGAGCAATCTGTGTGCAAGACTTCACCTCTGGCCAGATGGAAACTCAGAAGAACATACATTCTCAAAGGCTCTCCTTGGAAACAGAAAAAGCAAGTCTACCCCAGGTTCTGACCCTTTTTGCTTAATGGTTCAGAGGAGTTCAGTCCTCATGGTTGTTAAGAAGTTCACTAGAGCACAGCACTCTGTATTAAGTGCCCATAAATCTGATGGTTTAACATTTTCGGCCCATTAATTTTTTTTTTTTCCTGGTTCCATCCATCAAGCTCTCTGTTATACAGGAATCTGGCGGGGGGGGGGGGGTCTCATGGGAAAGACCGTGAATTTCTCTAAACATCTCAAACACTTTTCTACTTTCCTCAATGTCTACAAGAGGGTTGCAGTCCTTGCCACATGCATTGCCATCATGCCAGTTGCTCAGACTCAGTAATAACTTGGTGTGAGTCACTTGATCAAAGTTCAGAAAAATAAAACTGAAAATGATATTACCATCCCATCTGAACATGGCAGCATGGAGGAGAAAAAAGCAAGTGAGTTAAAACTCAGATATTTCAGTTAGTTTCTTATAATAGAAATTTCCTAAATCATCACAGAATATGAAAACTGACCCAAATGGCTCTGGTTTCCATTTTACAGAACTGACAACAAGGTAGGGAATATACAGAAGCAGTTACGTGTTATCAGGGTGCTAACATTAATGACAAAATCTGGCAGTGGCTTGGAAGAAGGCAGACTAGTTTATGGGGGATAGGCACCTCAAACAGCAGTAATGTGGGTTCTGCTCCCTGAAATTTACTTTGTCCCTGGCCCCCTCCCCCCATGACTGCTGAGCCCCCGTATGGAAAGGAGTTAATGTAGGAAGGAGACGACAGCACTGGAGCCATGAAAGATGCCCATAATGACAAGGAAATTAGAAGAAGCCATGAGTATACTGGGGCAACTAGGTCGGCTATGAACAGCCCTATTTTTTAAAATGGCAACAGAAATTCCTTAATCTAAGCTGGTAACCCCTATTCTTTCAAAGGACTGGATGACTAAAGACAGCTGTAAGATGAGTGTCGGGTTTTTTTTTTTTCTTCTGAGTAAGGAGAGACAAAGTTTATGAAACACGGCCACCTGCTTCTGAGAGCAACAATGAGGCAGGTGGCACCTTCTAGTTACTCTAGATCATGACAGACTGAGGATTCATCAGCTATTTCCCAAGTAACCTGGGTTACACAGTAGCATGACTAGGGCACGCCGTATCACTTTTCAGAAATAAAAATTCTGGACGTTGAAAGGTCTAGATCATTATAGGGTGTACTGAAGACCCCAATTAATGCACGTCCCCTAAACGAGAACTCCAAGTTGCCAGAGCCAGTGGGGCACTCACCTGCTCATGCATAATTTCAGAAAGCTCTTTTGCCATTTCCCTGTAGTTGGCCTTCATTTCTTCCTGATACTCTAACTGGTCTTCTTTAATCAGACGTTCATTTACCGCTAAGGCTTGACCACAAGCTTCCACAAATTGCCTGAGATAAGGCATGTTGAGAACAAACAGTGAGTCCAGCTGATAGTTTCTCTTTTCTGAATGATCACAGGCATTATCAATACTTGAAAAGACACTTTCAGTGTGCTTTACCTGAAAACTTCCTTAAGCAACTTCACTTTATTGTCAGGGTATCTCTTTGTGTTTGTGTCATCTAAGAAAGCTCGGGCATATGCCAGTGGACCAGCGTTGACCTAGATAAAGAACCACAAGCATACGTTATGAAGAAAGTTACCATTATCGTTTATTCACGGGCTAAAAATGGCGTGCACGTGAATTAGTCATGACTCTTGCCCTTGAAGGACATACCACCTGAGAGGAAACCGTGAGTAAACCTTATATAGTTATGTCATTTGAATTTTATATCACCCTATGCTATATATATACAGCTCACTTTTGATGGTTCATTTTACATAACAAGAAATAAGTGCTTGGAAAACTGAAGGATCTGTTCAAGGCCAAACAGCTAACAAGCAAAAACATGTGGGATCAGAGCCCAAGTCTTCCCAACTGCACGTCAAGGACTCTGGCTACTGAAATCGGTGCCACACTACAGTGCGTGGATTACACCTCAACGTGAAGCAAACAAAAACCCTCACACCTAGACCAAAAAGCAACATCGTGATCAACGGAGAAAAGATTGAAGTGAAGTTGTCAAGGATTTTGTTTTACTTGGATCCACAATCAGTGCCCATGGAAGCAGAGGTCAAGAAATCAAACGACATATTGCACTGGGCAAATCTGCTGCAGAAGACCATTTTACAGCGTGAAAAAGCAGAGATGCCACTTTGAGGACTAAGGTGCTCCTGACCCAAGCCGTGGCGTTTTCAATCGCCTCATATGCGTGCGAAAGCTGGACAATAAGGAAGACCGAAGGAGAAGTGACACATTTAAATGATGGTGCTGGCGAAGAATATTGAATATACCGTGGACTGCCAGAAGAATGAAAGAGACTGTCTTAGAAGAAGTACAGCCAGAACACTCCTTGGAAGCGAGAATGGTGAGACTTTGTCTCAGGTACTTTGGACATGTTATCAGACTCTGGAGAAGGACATCATGCTTAGTAGGGTACAGGGTCAGTGAAAAAGAGGAAGACCTTCAACGAAAGGGACTGACACAGTGGCTGTGACAGTGGGCTCAAGCATAGCAAAATTGTGAGGACGGCACAGGTCCGGGCTAGTGTTTTGTTCTGTTGTACACAGGGTCGCTATGAGTCAGAATCAACTTGATGGTATCTAACAACAACACCACAGTGAACCAACACGTTGATCTGGTGAAGTCAGTGCTAAACTAAAACTAGTATATGTGCCAGTTTTTAAAAACCAATTGAATATATGAGACCAAACAAACAATTACTTTAAAACAAAGACCTTAGAATGTATGGCGGCAGGGAAGCTAGGTTAACGGAAGTGGAACAACCAGAACAGACATACTGAGAATGTTCACTTATTGTGAAGAATGTAATGAATGCCACTGAACAACTAGTATAGAAATTGTTGAATGGGAGCCTAAACTGCTATATAAACCTTTACTGAAAACACAATGTTATTTAAAACAAACAAACAAAAAACAGTTGAGGGGGAAATTGGTCTACAGTAAGTCAGACTTTAATCCACCACTTTTGATAATGGATAGAACACTGTTAACCAGGTAGATGTAACAGACACGTACAGAACCCTGCACCCAACGACAGCACAACACACATTGTCCTGCAGTGCACATGGACCATTCTCCAGGATAGACCATAGCTTAGGATACTAAGCAAGCCCCAAGAAATCATACAAAGTATCTTTTCTGATCAAAATGAAATGAAACTAAACATTAGTAACAAACAAAAAAACCTGGAAAATATACAAATACGTGGAAACTAAACAATCATTTGGTCAAAGAAATCAAGAGAGAAATAAAAAATTGAGTTTAACAAGAATGAAAACACAACATACCAAAACCTGTGGGTTGCAGCAAAGGCAGTGCTCAGAAGGAAATTATAGCAATAAATGGCTACATTAAAAAGATACCAAATCAACAGCCTATCTCTACAACTCAAGGAACTAGAAAAGGCAGAGTGAACTAAGCCCAAAGCTACGGAAAGAAAGAAAATAATAAACATCAGAGCAGAAATAAATGAAAGTAAATAGAAAAATGTAATGAAACCAAAGTGAGTTTTAGGAAAAGATCAATAAAATCGACAAACGTCTGGCTAGACTGACAAAGAAAAAGAGATGTAAAGATCTAAAATTAGAAATGAAAGTGGGGACATTATAGCTGACCTACAGGAATAAAGATTGTAAGGGATACTGTGAACAGTTTTATACCAAAAATTAGATAAACAGGAAATTGACAAATTCCTTGAAACACAAACTCCCTAAATTGACTCAAAAAGAAATAGCAGATCCCAACAGAGCCATAACAAGTGAAGAGATTGATTTGGTGATCAAAAACTTCCCAACAAAAAAAACTCCTAGACCAGATGGCTTCACTGGAAAATCCTACCAAACATTTATAGAAGTAACTCTAATTCTACTTAAATTTTCCCATAAACCTTCCCAAAAACTAGAAGAAGAGGGAATACTTCTTAACTCATTCTATGAAGTGAACACTATCCTGATACCAAAGCCACCACATGAAAACTACGGAGTAAGACCGCATGTGAATACAGATGCAGAAATAGTCAACAAAATACTAGCAAACCGAATCCAAACACACATTAAAAGGATTATAAGACATGATCAGGTGGGATTTATCCCAGGAATGCAAAGGTGGTTGAACACTAGAAAATCAGTGTAACACGCCACATTCAGAGAACAAAGGAACCACATGACCACCTCCGTTGACGCAGAAAAGGCATTTGACAAAATTCAACACCCATTCATGATTAAAAAAAAAAAAAAAATCAAGCTAGGAATAGAAAGGAAATTTCTCAATATAATACAGGGCATTTCTGAAAACCTCACAACTAACATCATACTCAGTGGATGAAGACCAGGAGCAGGACAAGGACGCCCACCCTCACCATTGCTATTCCGTGTCATCCTGAAGTTCCAGCCACAGGCAACAAACAAACAAACAAAGGTATCCAGACTGGGAAGGAGGATGTAAGACAGGATTATACAGAGAAAAACCCCGAAGATTTCACAAGAAAGCTATTGGAACTCATAAGGTCAATACACAAAAAATCACTTGGGTTTCTATACATCAGCAGTGAGCAAGCTGAAAATGAAATTAAGGAGACATACCATTTACAATAGCATCTAAAAGAATAAAGTACTTAGGAATAAATTTAACCTGGAAAGTGAAAGACTTGGACACAGAAAACTATAAAACATGACTAAAAGAAACTAAAGATGACCTAAATAAATAGGACATTCCATGTTCCTGGACTGGAAAGCTTAATATAGATGTCAGTATTATCCAAAACAGTTTATAAATTCAATGCCATCCTCATCAAAATTCCAATAGCCTTCTTTGCAGAAATAGAAAAACCAGGCCTCAAATTTATATGGTGAATGACATTTAGAAAAACGTCAAGCAACAACCCATGGTCCTTTAGTGTGGATCTTATGAAAAGGTGACCAAAAAGGACCGCCTTACATGTTACAATCTATATGTAACTTCCATGAACATACTCTTCTTAAGATTTCAGAAAAAGACAAGACCGTGATATAGGGAACTATCCAGAGCTCAGCTGCTAACCAAAAGGTTGGCAGTTCGAATCTACCAGCCACTCCTTGGAAACCCTATGGGACAGTTTTTACCCTGTCCAATGGTTTTACCCTGTCTGAATCGACTCGATGGCAACAGTTTTTATTTTTTTATGGGTGACAGAATTATTTATATACACTTAAAAATACCGATAAAGCAGAAGGCATACTGGTCACTGGAGGGAGGTGCTATAGCATTAACACTTACTGAGGAAACCATAGGACACCTTTTTAAAAACCTGCTCTTGAAGTTTATAATATACAAGCAGAAAGCAGATTACAGCTTGATGAGTTTTCACAAACTGAGCACATCTGTGTAATGTGTACCCAGATCAAGGATGATCGTCTCAAAAAAAACAAAAACAAAACCAAACCCATTGCCATCAAGTCGGTTCTGACTCATAGCAACCCTATAGGTCAGAGTAGAACTGCCCCATAGGGTTTCCAAGGAGTGCCTGGTGGATTCAAACTGCCAACCTTTTTGGATAGCAGCCATAGCTCTTAGCCACTACGCCACCAGGGTTTCCTGTCAATAAATAAATGGTGAACACTAATTAGAGAAATGTACCCTGAGCCCTTTCTGACACCATACACAAAAATCAATTCCAGATGGACTGCAGATCTGAATGTCAGTGCTCAACAAAGGAGGAAAACATAGGTAATCATCTCTGAGACCTCAGAAAAGGACAGATTTCTTGAGGGGACACAAAAATGCTAGCCATAAAGGAAACACGGATTAACGGGGCCATTATAAAGCAAAGAATTTAAACAAAAGATACCATTACGAGAGTGAAGCTTAAGGTGTTTTTTCAGATACAGTTTTCACAGAAACCAGAAAACTATTGTTTCATAAGACAATCTACTACTAGTCACACTTCATATTTAAAGGAGTCTCTGCTGCCAGTTAGGGACCTATACCCGTTGCCATCGAGTTGACTCTGACTTATTGTGACCCTACTGGAGCCCTGGTGGTGCAGTGGTTAAGAGTTCGGCTACTAATAAAAATGTCAGTAGTTGGAATCCACCAGCCCCTCCTTGGAAACCCTATGGGACAATTCTACTCTGTCCTGTGGGTCACTATGAGTCAGAAGCGGCTCAACGGCAGTGGGTTTTCATAGACCAGAGAGCTGCCCCACAGGGCTTCCAAGGCTGTCATCTTCACAGAAGCAGACTGCCACGTCTTTCTCCCACAGAACGGCTGGTGGGTTCAAACCACGGACCTTTCTGTTAACAGCCAAGCACTTAACAACTGCACCACCAGTGTTCCAATTAGGGACCTAAAAAAAAAAAAAAAAAATCCACTGCTGTTGAGTGGATTTCAACTCGTAGCAACCTGGACTTCCTTATTATTACTGAAAGATCAAGTTAGTAGACAGCTTGGTGAGAATGACACATCTTATAGGCAGGGCTGCCTGAGGTTCCCTAGGCCAACCCTCCCTCTGATTTAACTGTAAAGACACTGGGGGAGCCTACTGGGATTGAGGAGGTGGCGTCGTCACTCATTGGAGTAGGTGAATGGTGTGCCCAAAGCCGAGGGAGCAGAGTTGCCGTCCCAGTGGGCCTGGAGGCAGGGCTGAGGGGCCTCCACCGAGAATCTGAAGAGCACAGCCAACACCCAGAGTCTGGAGGGCAGATCCACTGCTCTGATGGTCCATGGGAATGGAGGATTATTTTCCAGCCTCGGGTGCTAATGTCATTTATTCTGCTGGGTTTTGGAATTGCTTGGTGCCTGTTATCCCTTCTTACCCTCCAATTTCTCCTATTTGTAATGGAAATGTCTACTCTGTGTTTGTTCCATTATTGTACTCTGGAACATAACCTGTATTCTAGATTTCCCAGGTTCACTGATGGAGAAGAATTTTGCCCCAGGAAGGAACATGCTCAGAGTCTCCACTGTAATTGATTTAGACGGTCCAGAAGATGAGGTTTTAGGGTTAGAATTGATGCTGGAATGGGATCAGGTTTGGGGATGATGTGAATGAGTTTTGTATGTGGGAAGAACATGAATTTTGGAGGGCCAAAGGGTAGTATGTTATGGATTGAACTGTGTCCCTCAAAAATGTGTTGTAAATCCTAACCCCTCTACTTGTGGATATAATCCCATTTGGGAATAGGGTTTCTTTGTCATGTTAATGAGGCCATATCCATGTATGGTGTGTATTAAACCAGTCATTGTTGAGATATAAAAAGACTGATGAGGCACAGAAAAAGGACACACAGATGGGGGAAGACAGATGCCACACCACATGAAGACTGCCTAGGAGCCAAGGAACAGAAGCTGAAAAGAGATAAGAACCTTCCCACAGAGCTGACAGATAAAGCTTTTCCCTGGAGTCGTGCCCTAAAGTCAGACTTCTAACCTCTTGAAATGTAAGAAAATAAATGTCTGTCCATTAAAGCCACTATATATATATATATATATATATATATATATATATATATATATATATATATATATATATATATATATATATATATATATATATATATATATAAAAACAGATACTGGGGGAAGGTGACCTAGGAACCACCTGGGGAAACCCAGGATGGATCTATACTAGGCCTCACTGGTCTGAATGTCTGGAGATTTCCCAGGGTGCACAGGAGCCTCCCCGTCCATTGCCTGGGCTTGCCTCTTCCTGGGGGGCACTCACCTGGACGCTCACGCTGCCCTGCAGCTTAAGCTGCAGCTTGATCATGTCCACCTCGGCTGAGGCACACACTTGCCGGAGCTCAGCCACCTTCTTGCTCATCTCGTCGATGGCCACCTCGATGGGGTTCAGGTCGGTGTGGTGCTGGTACATGACGGGGATCCGCTTCTTCACGTAGGGGAAGCAGTGGATTGCTGCGGGGGCGGGTGCCAGAGTTACTCCCCAGTGTGCACAGTCTGTATAATCATAGCTGACGGCTGTAACCAAGCGCTTGCTAGGGACCAGACGCTGGGCTGAGTGCACTCTGGGTATTACTTCATTAATCCTCTCAGTAAAATTGTTAAGAAACTAATTATTCCTATTTTACAGATGAAGAACCTGAGGCCTGTGGTGGAAAAATGAAGCAAACTGACCCTGGAAGGTAGAAAATGCGGTGACTGAGCAAGCCACTGGGTTATTAGTAAACGGCCCACAGTGACCATCCTCGTCCTTCAGGAAGGAGAATCAGGGCAAAATGCCTGGTAAGTCTGGGTGATTGTGTGGTCTGCTAAGATGGAACAGAAGATATGGGGCAGAAGGGTATTTCTAATTTGAGTCGCTGGCAAAAGATGGGAGTGTGGACCTGTCAAAGGCAGGCTTGGAATAGTGACTAGGAAGAAATGTCATGACAGACGTCCACGAAAGCAGGAAAGGAGAGCAACATGTTGGAGGCAGACCGAGAAATGTACATCTGAGGAGCCTGGAGGGTGATCACTTGGTTTTTCGAATGTTCACACAATTGCAGTTACTGGCTGTGAACTCCCCAGGAAAAGTGACCCTTGGCTGGGCGGGCCAGGGAGGGCGCTCCTGCAACTTAGAAGGCCAGAGGTCGGATTTGAAGCAATGCAATGAAGAAGAACTGGAGGGATTAATAACTTAAGGGAAAACTCTCAAGTTCAAAGTCTACAGAATGCCCTCGTCTGCTTATATGGAACTAAAGGTTGATAGAGAGCCGACATGCCTTATTTTTAGTAGCACTTTAACACCCCCTTCTTCTCTAAGTTTGTATGCCGCATGGTAAAAACCCTACAGTAACCTTAAGATCTTTCAGGGCAAAGACTGCACCTTGTCTGTGTTTTTTTGGTCCGTAACCCCCTTCGCTCACGTCAACCTCAAAGGGCAAGGAGCTCACGGTGCTGTTTGTTGTAGCTGCCATTGAGTCAGCCCTCAGCTCCCCGTAAAGAAGGGGATCGGGGTGTGGTGGGCTACGGGGTTTTCTTTTAGTGGCCGACTTTTCAGAAGTAGACTGCCAGGGCCTTCTTCCTAGTCTAAGGCAGTCTGGAGGCTCCTCTGAAGCCTAACCAGCATCATAGCAACAAGCAAGCCTCTTCTGACAGTCAAACCAGGGTCTCCTGCACGAAGGTGAGAATTCTACCACTGAACCACAACTAGCAAAATGAAGACGTGCTTTCCCTTCCTGGTTATAATTTACAAATTATACAGTGCAGGCAGATGGGTACCATAACTATCATTTTACAGATGAGGAAACTGAGGCACAGTGAGGTTATGGGACCAGCCCAAGGTCACAGAGAGGATTTGAACCTAGGTCTGTGGGACTCTCCAGGCTCCTCACTGCCCCACACCGTGCCTTGTTGGCCTGTGGCTGCTTCCCTAAGCCAACAGCACGTGGCCCCCCTTGGCCTCTCTGTGGTGGACTTAGCCTTTGAACCCTTCTGTTCTGACACACAGAGTTCTGTTCACATCCTTTATCTAATCTGAAATACTGTACCAAAATAGTGAACAACAGCCCTCGGGGAAACCACCCTGTGGTAACTGTTGAAGAATCAGCATGTTACTGTAACAGAATAATAAAAAATCCAGACCTTGACTCAGCAATGAACTAGGTTTATCTTAAGCAGCAGTTCTCAAACTTGAGCGCGCATCAGAATCACCTGGAAGGCCGAGCCCCACCCCCAGATTGATGATTCAGTAGGTCTGGGGTGAGGCTCGAGAATTTTCATTTCTTACGAGTTTCCAGGTGATGCCGTTGCTGTGGGTCCTGAGACAGCCCACTGATAATTAGCGACCAAGGAATCTGAAGTAAGGGCATCCCAGCTTATAGGAAGAGTGACAGCTTCCCTGGAATATGCTGTTCTGGGCTGAAGGGTCGCTATGAGTTGGAATCAACACAGTGGTAACGGGTTTGGTTTGCTTTTTTTCTGGGCTATTCTATAATTACATACATACATACATATATATATTTTGCTAACAGCTTTATTGAGATGTAATTCACTCATGTAAAGTGAATCAATGGCCAGAGCTGAGCCTCCCCTGAAATCCAGCGTCGTGACAGTCTTCCTTTTGCTTACTTTGCCCAGGTGGCAACTCCTTAGCATGTACTCCCAGAGCAGCACCGGGAGCGTCCTGTTCTGCTTAACTAAGGCCATTCTTGGGAAACGTGCCTAAACAGTGGGTACTGACACACTCAGCCCTCCAGACAGGTTCTCGACCTATTTCTTCAACTCCACCCCAGGCACGCTGCTGACCTAAGTGTGGAGGGGTCAGGCTCCCTCAAGAAGGTAAAAATCACTCCTAGAGGGTTCTAGCCTGGTCAGGAGCTGGAAAGTGATGAAAAACACACTTCTGAGGATTGATCACCCATCGATAAACAGTGACAAAGAGACCAATTAAAACCCTTCAACAACTGAAGTGCCAAGCGTTGAATGCAGTGAGCTTCCTGGCATTGGAGGAATTCAAGCTGAAGTTGGCCAACCTTGATCAGCAATGAGGTAGAAGGGATCCAGCTTCCTGTGCCATTGGCTCCCTCAGCCTAAAATCACCAGACAGGCCCCAACCAGAGCCTGTGGGAGGCAGGGCTGTGTGCAGGGGCTTTTCACCTGGGGACCACAGCCCTACAGAGGGGACCACCTGAATTTCAGAGTGGTCTGTAAGTCACCTGAAATTGCGTGCAGAAGCTTTTGGGGAGAGACTGCACAGTTTTCATCAGGTTCTAAAAAGGGGAAGTGACTTAACATCTAGGACATGAACTTATAATCTAGTGGAGGAAAAAACTGTAAAATATTAAAAAAAATAAATAAATAAATAAAAGCAAGTGTTAAAAGATAAGCACTTGAGAAATTTGCAACGGAAATGGACAGGTGGGGGAAGCTGAGTGAGCCCTACGGCCCCTTCCAAATCTAAAAGCTTGTTCAGGCCTTACAGAGAAGGCTCTAGCACAGCGCCGCGTGAATGATGTCTGGATGTGACCCGAAAGGTCCAGCAGAGCTTCTCCTCAGGCCCTGAGCAAGTGTACCTGTAAGGATGCTCCTGAGTGAGCCAGTGCACCTGCGAGGACGCCCCAGCTTGCGTACCTGTGAGGACTGTGCGCCGCTTGCACTGCTCCGCGACGCCCCCCTGCCTCTTTCCTGTCTGCGTGAAGGGCATCTCGAACATGAAGCGACGGATGTTGTGCGATCTCTCAAAGTCGGTCTTCCTTTCTTGCAATTCTTTCTCGTCAAAGAACGGGGTCACATGAGTCACCTGTATATATGCGTACTTGGAATCCAGGTCCTTGGGGTTGACCTTCAAAGGAACGAGCAACACTGGAGACTGGTGCCACCTGAAGAAACCTTTTAAACCTGCATAAGGTGTGTTTGTTTCCAACTCTTTCCTAATAAAGGTTTTTGAAAAATTGAAAAAATAGAGCGAACATCCATATACCTACCACT
Organism: Loxodonta africana; assembly: GCF_030014295.1. Lineage (NCBI taxonomy): Eukaryota > Metazoa > Chordata > Mammalia > Proboscidea > Elephantidae > Loxodonta > Loxodonta africana. Next base: position 6,512,108 of record NC_087358.1, on the reverse strand, counting down.
TAGGTCAACAATTGCTACTCTTTTTCTACATGTTTCAAATACATATACACGTGTAATATACGCATATGTATACATGCTGGACTAGTTCAGAGTGGCCCACATCGTGACGTCTCAGCAGGCATCTCCTAAAAACACAGACATTCTCTACGTAACCCGAAAATCATCACTGTACCTAACAAAGTCAGCAACAATTCTCAAATATCACCCAACACTCAGTCTACATGAAAGTTTTGTCAAATGTCCCCAGATGTCACTCATAGCTATTTGTGTTCAGACCAGAAACTAATCCGTGATCACACTTTACGTGTAGTTGTTGTATCTTTTTAGTTTCTCTTAATGTAGAAGTATCCCCCACTTTTTTTTTTCCACGACATTCATGCTTTTGAAGAAAGATTAATTTTCTTGTTTCTGGATTTCTGTTTCCTAAACTGCATTTTTATATGTTTCATTAAGAGAGCAAAATATTTTTTTAATAATAATATTATTTAGTAATAATATTATTATTTAATAAAAATAATATTATTATTTAATAATGTTTGAAAACCAGGTCCCTTGATTATAATTCATACAGCTATAGATTAAATAATAAGGTACAGAGTCAAAGACTATAAAGTTAGTTCCTGATGAACAACACAGAAATGCTTTCAAAGCTACGTTTCAGGATAGAAGATAAACAGGCATTTTCATACAGAAACAAAAGCTAATTAATTTATTAGGGGGGCAGATAAATTTTGCGCATTTGAATTATAGTTAACCTTTTTTTTTTTTGAGAGCAATACAAAGGGCCTTGAAGAAATGGCTGTGGAGAGAACGTAGAAAACTGTCGTGGCGAAGGGCAGGCAGATGAATGAGAATGTGACGGCTTAGTGGCCTCAAAGTAGCATGCACCTCTAGGCCCTTAGGAGATTTTTTTTTTTTTTTTTGTGAAGAAAAAGGAAAAATAGATGTGAAGGTGCCTTAAACCTTCGGAAAATAAATGAAGTCATGAAGGTATTATTTCAATATTAAAAAAAGGCCATCTAGCTAACCATTATAACTTAAATTTCTTTAGCAGAAGCAATTTAAAAGCTGTGAGAATAAACGAAGTCATGAAGTTGCTATTAGAAAAAACTATCTAACCATTGTAACTCAAATTTCTTTAGCAAGTAACAGTTTAAACTCATTGAAATGAAACGTTCCTGCCTATTTCTCAGTGGTATTTCCTAGTCTTCATTTTCAAAGTAGTATGCATGTGTGAGTAGAAAGAAAGGACCTGTACATGGGCGAAGGAGAAAGTCTAGCTTCCTCTCTCAGCTGCTGTGTCCAGCGCCACACATGAAGGTGGGGGAGCAGAACGCGTGAGAACCTTGAGAGAAGGCTGTAATGGGGAAGCCCTGACTTGACTCGGACAAAAGTTTCAGTTTCAGAGCTAAAAAGACACATTGGACCTGCGTAATTTGGTCTAAGAATTAAGAAGGTCTTAAATAGGGTTGTGTTGAGTTTACCCTTAAAGATGGACCAGCAACATGTTTATTCCTTTTCAAAATGACCATAGAGAATTAACCCACAAGGACCCAGAAGAGAACAGGAGACAAAGTGAATGAGGGATTTCAGTGAATTTTTGGAAGACAGAGGCATGGAGGTGTGGTGCCTACTTGGCAGTGTGGAGAAGGTTACAAGCTATGTACCCACCGAGACGGGTAACAACAAGCAGTGAGCTGGTTCACCCCTCAGATGCCTGGGAGGACCAGCATCTGCAGTTCCTAAGATAAATGCTGCTACGAGTCTGAAGTGACTAGATGGCAGTGGTTTTTTTTTTTTTTTTTTTTTTGAAACCTAAAGCTGATGGGGTGAGGTGTGGGACTGAAAACAGGGCAAGTGGCTGAGAGTCTCTATCCGGAGTGGTAAAACCCCAGCTTCCCTCCCCGAACCCCTACCCTATAAGAGAACAGAGTTTGTACTCTGGAGAAGTTGGTCTGGATGAGCTCGGAGTGGTCTCAGCAGAAAGGAGGGGCCGGGAATGAAGCCAACACAGGCAGTTCTGTGAGAGCTGCAGGCCGACATGGCACCATCAGGCCCTGCTCCTCTCTGGTGGCTGGAATCAGGTAGGCAGATGCCTGCCACCTTCCTTGTCCCCTTCCCTAGCTCCCTGTGCACTTGGATAGGACGCTGAAGAATTCTTCTCTGGAGAAAATAAGAGAGCCCTGAGGAAACATATTGCAGATACTGGGGACCCCAAAGCAGGGCACTTACAGTGGTGGAAGGCTGAGCAACAAGAGTATCTGTAATGTTCTCTCTGTGCCTGACTTTTCAGGGTAGAGGGGTGCCCAGCTGCCAGGAGAGGCTGAGGGGAGTGGGCCAGTGAACGTGCAGGAAAACGTGGGCTCAGAGGGGATCTTCATGAGCGTACAATACCGGGGGGCAGGGTCTCAGCATACAAAGAAGACCTCATCACACAAGTCTGCTAGCTAGTTAGTCCATTCCTTGGTCTGTCTGTCTGCCTATCCATCTGTTCTTCTGTCCATACATCCAACAACCAGTCCTACAGAGTGCCAGCGCTGTGCTAAGTACAGTAAGAGAACTGTCAAAGAAAGTGACACTGGGCACCATTCAGCAGGTAAGGATGACTTCACTTACAGGCTACTGCCAGAGGGGAGAGGCCAGAACTAGGTGTGAATTCAACTCTGCTGAGACAAAGGGCTGGGGTGAGCTAGGGGCAGATGACTGGAGGATCTTAAGGGGTTCATCAGGAAGATGGGCGAATGACTGGCTGAGTTTGCAGTTAGGGTCACAGGGCTCGGGGTGTTTTCTCTGTTGTGAATAGGCACCTGGATCCTGTAAGGGTAGAGGAGAGGGAGAGGAGACAAGGAACGCCTTAGTTAGGCCCCTGGGTAATGCACGGCTGAGGAAGAGGCAGGGGGCCTAGTCAGAAAGTCTGTCTGAAGGTTTAGTCGGGCAATGAAAAAGCTGTCTTGGTCAGAGCCTGGGACCCTCTTACAGCGTTTCCAGATATCCAGAGTCAAAATGCTATCTGCTTTCAGACATCAATTATTTTGTGAAATAATCTCTTGAAAATTGTAAAGACTTGCTTACTGAAAGAATTTGGAAAACAGAGGAAGTTATTAAGAAAAAAAATAATCCTGCCACTGAAAGCCACCCTTAACTTTTTCCTGGGTCTTTTTTTTTCCCCCTACACACACTTAGGAATAGATAATATATGACCAATCACACACAGTCAATTAAAAAATAAATAATTGCTACGGAACTTAGCCAAACACAGGCATACCTTGCCAGAGTCCTGTATCATCTTGACATTTTCAGAACCAAATTTGTCAGAGTAGAGTTTAAGAAGTCTCTGAGAAATTTCTGACAGAGGCGTGAGTTTGGGTTCTTTGTAAATATACTCCTTTCCGTCTTCATCTTCAAAGAATCCCTGCGACAGAAAGCACGGTCACAGCTGCCCTCAGACACACGCCCGAAGCTTACCACCCAAGGAGGGTTCTTTTGTTATAAGACATACACACAAACAAGAGTGATTCTAAAATAAAATCCTACATAAACAGGCTTTCCTGATGGGAAGGAAAACGATAATTATGTGAAGTCTGGGTGGAAAATTAAGAACATAAAATGTCAAACTTATTCAACGACGTTGTCATTAAGTGTCGAGTGAAAGATTTCAGATTCAAGGCTGTGTTCTCTCGGTCAAGTCTAATGCAGGGATTCAGCCTGTTTCACGTTCCCAAGAAGCAGAACCCAACAAGACGATTTGGTAGCCTGCTGGAGGTGGGTCTCAGAAATGCCACAGGAACCCTTCTCCCGGACGGCACCCGTTTACACAGGGTTCTGACGGCACAAACTGAAGCGTTCAGGGCTGGAGGACTGTCAGCAGAAGTGAAGTCAAGTCTGTGAACTTCTGTTTGGTTGACTGATAAGAAAAGAAATTAAAGCCTGGTGGTACAATACCAGAAACTACTTTCATCCTCACCAGTCACCATCTGTTTTAGCACCAATCTTGTTTGAATACAACAAGGCTTAGAATTACGTGGGAAGTGAAAAAGGCTGAAAATTTACAAAATCCAGACCAGGGTTAATATTTGAAATACATTAAAAAAAAAAAAAAGTTCTCATCTAAAATGAAAGAAAGAAAATGGTGCCAAAAAAAAAAAAGGGCAAGCTAACATGAAACAGAAACACCCACATCAAACTGAGTTTAGATGCAGTCATTTCGCTCCGTTACTTGCTTTTTAGGCATTGACTGTAATTACCTCCACGTCTGTCTCACTGTCTGTAAACTGGTATTGCTATAAAGTTATAAAGACAATAACAGAATAAACTGAAGTTACATAGTGCTCACAGAAGACCACACGCTCTAAATAAATGGATTTTAATTTAATACCATTTAATCATGTTAGCGATTTGAAGGTTAAACTTGAAGTTAAATTTAAATGAACCCTTCCATACAGGGTTCTGAATTGTGACAATGGTAAATGTACTTGTGGAGATATTGTATTACACAGATAAAGCTGTACAGGCAAAGGAAACCAGGAAGTCTTAATTTTGGTTTAAAACATGCAGTACAGATGTTTAAGGAAACGGGTGATTCGCTTCTGTAAATAGAATAAGATGTTAATTTTTTTTTTTTTGGAGTTTGTAATGACTAGACAGATATACATACAGACTTGAAAAGGAAACTTGCAAACCACACTGAGGTATCAAAGATGCTGCTAAGACTGTCACACGGAGGGAGCACTTACCGCTGCCTTAAGAAAGTAATAAAGACGGAAGAAAAAAAAAAAAAAAAGCAGAAAGTTTACTGAGGAAGATGAGAATCATACTAAATATGACAAGTTCATCAAATTCGCATTTATAGAAGTTAAAACAAAAAATTTATAAAATAACTTTATAGAATTTAACAAAAAAGAGGCACGCAGCTTACAGGGAGGAGAGGTGCGGCTCACCTGTCCGAAGAAGGCCACCCGGAAGTAGGTGCCCAGGAGCCTGCGGCCTGAGTGCATGACCTCGGTCACCTTGCTGTAAGCCCGGTGCAGCGTGTCATACAGGTGGGCCAATCTCTGGAAATGAGAACACCACCATGTCTTCCCATTTGCAGAAAAGTACAGTCGATTTTAAGATAACAATGTGATAAGGCCGGTAAAAATTCCTTCCCTGTTCCCATCGAGTCACAACAACCCTACAGGATAGAGTAGAACTGCCTCATAGGGTTTCCAAGGAGCGCCTGGTGGATTTGAGCTGCCGACCTTTTTTGGTTGGCAGCCGTAGCACTTAACCACTATGCCACCAGGGTTTCCAAAATTTCCTCAGATTCGAGTAAAAACATCAAGAATATATTTTTGACTGTGAAACTTGCAGCGATTTTTTTACATGTGGTAAATATATATGTAATAAAACATTTGCCATTTCAACATTTTTTACATGTATGATTCCCTGACGTTATGTTCATCATGTTGTTGAACCATTGCGACTGTTTCCAGAATTTTCTGTGGCCCTTACAGAAGCTTGCGCCCTAAGCAGCCAGCCCCCCTTTTCCCCCTCATGCCCACCTGCCCCTGGCACCCACTAATAAACTTTGGTCTGTATATACCTGCCTATTCTAGATGCTTCATACAAGTGGAATCACACTAGATATTTCCTATAAGTGGACTCATGATATTTGCTTCTTTGTGACTGACTGACTTCATGTAGCATCATGTTTTCAAGGTTCATCCATGTTATAGCATGTATCAGGACTTCATTTCTCTTCATGGATAGCTGTATGTCTGTACCACATTTACCCATTCATCTATTGCTGGACATTTTAGGCTGCTTCCCCTTTGGTTATTGTGGAAGAAAAAAAAAAAAAACCAAACCCATTGCCATTGATTCCGTCTCATAGCAACCATATAGGACAGAGTAGAACTGCCCCATAGGGTTTCCAAGGAGCACCTGGTGGATTCAAACTACTGACCTTTTGCTTAGCAGCCATAGCTCTTAACCACTAAGCCACCAGGATTTCTGGCTCTTGTGAAGGGTACTGCAAATGAGCACTGGTGTAAATTTGGGGTGATATTTTTGAATTATAATATTTCCCATCAAAGGTCCTGCCTGCATATGATGACCCGTCAACCCTGGGAGAGTGGTGGGACAGAGACCCCCTCCCTATTCATCACTGAACCGTGGTCTGCTTGCTCACTTTGCACAGAAGTACATCTGGAAGTGTGTGTCACTCCACCGTCCTCTCAAAGGGGAAAAAACAAATCCCTCAGGTACCTCAAAGTCCCTCCGCTTCTCGTAAATGGGGATGATGAGTTTGTAGATGTCGGCAATCAGCTCGTAGCGCTCAGCCTTCCAGAGCCCGTCTGCACACTGTTCTAGAAGTTCCATCAGCACATCCTAATCACAGAGGAAGAGCGTTAGGAAGGCGGGGAGCTCAACAGCGGATTCCCTTCAGAATATATAACTTGTAAGGAGGCTGGGAAGATGATAAAAGTGGAAAATTTCAAAATATACAGTATTTTAAAACACTTAACGTCCACACTTTTAAGAATTCATTATGTTCTTTTCTAAGGAGCCATTTTTTTAAGTTATGTTTACAAGTGAAAATAAAAAGGGGCCCCGTTACAATGACTGTTGAGGAGTGACTTTCAGGAACAAAAGCTGACATTTATACCTCCACACAGGCTCTCAATTAATCTTTAGTTCTCTTTTATGGAGGTCAATAGAAAAAAAATTTCTTTCTGAGGAACAGTGACCACGCTGACACATGCTTACTAAGCATATGACTTCAGCCCTAACTAGACAACTCACAGAAGTTTAGCGATGGAGAAGGCACTGTGCCTGCCGCCCCGCCCCGTTCCTAGGAAGTGCCCCCATTGAAGTTGGAGCTGCTACCCCGAGGGCATAAAGCCCTTGAACTTTTGAGGAAGCTAACACTACCCTTGGCTCAGGGGTTAAGACATAAAGGTTAAGACATGTGGCTCAGGTTTAAATTAATCACTATGATCCTATTTCCTGACCACAGATGTTGCTTCCTCATGGGTGGGCCTGTGACCTACACTGGGCAAGCAGGGTGAACTCTAGGAGCTCAGAGCTTGGAAAGCTGGGACACAGTGCTTCCACCAGAGGGACAGCATGTGGCTGTGACGGGGCCTGGCACCCATCTCACGGTGGTCAGAGGGCTGGAGTGGAGAGGACAAACCCTCCTCCCCCAGCCCCCCACAAAAAGAAACTATTATCGATAACTTTTTAAACCTTTGGCTTCACCACCACTGATGTCCTTCTCTTTACGGAATCTCCTGATGGAACACCACATTCAACCTTTCTCGTTTAAGCCCTTTGAGTGAGGTTTCACTAATGATGAATAACTTTTCACGTGTTTGTCATCTGTATATCTTAGTGAAGTTTCTGTTCAAATCTTTTGCTCATACTTCTATTGGGTTATTATTACTGGGTCTTGAGAGTTCTTTATTTATGTTGGATAAAAGTTCTTTATCATATATGGGCTTTGCAGATATTTTCTCCCAGTCTGTAGGTGGTCTCTGGATTTGCTTAATAGTGTCTTTTGAAGTGCAGTAGTTTTTAATTTTAACGAAGTCCAATTTATCAATTTTTATTTTGTGGATTCTGCTTTCTATACTATATCTAAGCAATCTTTATCCAACCCAAAGATTTTCCTGTGTTTTCTTCTAGAAGTTTTATGGTTTTACACTTAGTTTTTTGAATATGGCACAAAGTATGGGCTGCAGTGTTCTCTTTCTGCATATGGATGTCTGATTGTTCAGCACTGTCTGATGAAAGACTATCCTTTCTCCACTGACTGCCTTTCAACCTTCGTCAAAAAATCAGTTGACAAGGTATGTGTGGGTTTATTTCTGGCCTCTCAATTCTGTCTCACTGATCTGTGTGTCTATCCTAGTACCCATACCGCCCTGCCTTGAGTGCTATTACAGCTTTACAGCAGTTTCTCTGCAGTGACTTGACATTTGAGCAGGGCGAGTCTTTGTTAGGCAGGGCTGTCCTGTGCACTGTAGAATGTTTAGCAGTATCTCTGGCTTCCACTGATCAGATGCCAGGAGCAGCCTCCTGCTCCCCCACATAGTGACAATCAAAAATACTTCCAAACATTGCCCAATGTCCCCCCTGGGGGGGCGGGTAGCAAAATTGTGTCCAGTTTAGAGAACCACTCATCAGGTAAGGTGAGTCTTAACTTTTTCAAACTCGTTTTGCCTATTCTGGTTCCTTTGCTTTTTCATGTAAATTTTTAGAATCAGTTCATCAGTTTCTATAAAAAGTCTAGGTGAAATTTTCATTGGGAGTGCTCTGCATCTATAAATCAATTTAGGGAGAACTGATCTGTTAACAATATTAAGTCTTCCAATTCATTTATTTAAGTCTTCTTTGATTTCTTTCATCAGTTTTTAGTACATAATCTATGCAGATTTATACCGAAATATTTCACGTTTTCTGATGCTATTATAAATAGTGCTATTTTAAAATTTCTATTTTTTTTTTCAAGGAAAGAGTTTTGTTTTGAATGAGACTGAAAGTCATTCATCATATCTGTTCCTAGGAATTATACAAAATAATTATTAACAATACAGTGGAACTGTGGTACAAGAATCTCTTAAATGTGAAGACTGATTGATTTTTGTATATTGATCTTGTATCCTGTGACCTTGCTAAACTTATTAGATTTAGCAGCTTCTTTGACACATTTATTGGGATTTTCTATGTAGACAATTATGTCTTATGTCAACAGACAGTTCTGTTTCTTTTTCTTGCCTTATGACACCAGCTGGAAGCCCCAGGAGTGGTGGAAACAGACTTTTTTGTCTTGTCCTTGATTTTAAGGTGAAAGCATTCAGTCTTATTAAGGTATTCTCTCTTTAGTTTAGGGTTTTTTAGGTGTTCTCTCTCTCTCTCTTTAGCAGTAGTTTTTTTGTAGATACTGTTTTTCAGGTTGAAGACGTTCTTTTCTGTTCCTAGTTTGCAGAGATTTTTTATGATGAATGGATATTGACTTTTGTCAGATGCTTTTTTTTTTTTTTTTGCATCTATTGAATGCTTATATGGTTTTTCTTTTTTACTCTGCTCATAGAGTGAATTATACTGATCGTTTCCAATGTCGACCGAACTGTGCATTCCTGGGATAAACCCCGCCTGGTCGTAATATATTTTTCTTTTTATATATTGCTAGATTCATTTTACTGATATTTTGTTAAGAGCATCATAGTTGCTTTTTAACATGTTTGTGTTCTCCCAACACAGGACCTGTGATTTATTCCTTACAGGCCTAATGCCTGTGGTTATTGGTCCGAAGAAAATAAACATTTTTAAAGCAGTTACAAATCATTTTACCAGAAAATATTGTCTAATTGACTTTAAAAAGCCATCTTTAAAGCAAGGCCATTTAACTCCTATGTCAGACTTACAATATACAAATCATAAAACTGTCATTGTGTAACTGAACTCTGTACCAATGCTTACGAAAGGCGTACTAGTCATCTCCTGCTTTTATTGGAGGGGCCGTTAAGTGAAAGCACCAGACAGATGGATGCAGCAGCCACCATAACAGCCACGGTCAAAGGTGGAATTAGAAAAGGTTCTAATACCATCTCTGGTCCTTGTGCACCTGTATTCTGAAGATGCATCTCTTTCTCGGGTTCTACTTATTATTTACTTTGAATTCTCAGCAATCACTGCACCTGAAAACCAGAACTAATCCAGACAGTGGTCAAATAGTGACGACCTTGAAAGGTAATCCCTACCAGGCCTGAGGGTAAACACTTTCTGAACGGTCAATATATCCAGAGAACTGTAAGTAATAGCTGGTTAAAACAACAACCCCCCCGACTGACTTTATGTGTCCGGAAAGTACACATTTTATGATATTAGACTAGCCTTAAAAAGATCTCAGTGCACCAAGCTCAGAAGCCACCGAGGAACCTGATTCACACGGATTTAGCCATTTCCGTTTTTAAATGTGTCACGGCAACGCGATGGTGGGCGCTGAGCAGCTGTCTGCAGAATAGCACATGAGTGCTGTGTGTGAGTGTGCATGAGAAAGCCCGTGTCTGTGTCTGCACAGGGTATTTTTAAAATTTTCACTTAAATGCCGTTTGCCCCATCTTAGAATTGACTAATCAACCTCAGTATGTGAAGCTAGGCATTGTATCTATCATCTTCCATTTGGGAATAACTGCAAATCTGTGTCCTGTCTTGGGCAAAAGTATAGTATCACGGCAGAATTCGGTGTTCCCACTGTATCGTCATTTCTCAAGATACAGCTGAGGACCACCTGCATCAGAATAGTCACCTGGGATGCTTGTTAAAATATAGATTCCTGGGCCCCCACACCCACCCAACTGAGTATGGCGTTGGGGGTGAGGGTGGGCAGCTATAAGAACGGGGCTCTATGTGTTAACAGGAATCCAAGTAACTGCTAAGTAGGCTAAGGTACGAGGATGACTGCACTAGGTGAAACTCAGGCAGGCACCTCACTTACGTATCCCCAAGCTAACACATGGTACACAGCTCATCTACAAAACGAAACACTCATGTTAGTACAGGAATTTCGAGATCACAAAGAGCTCAGCCAACTCCCAGCTCAGATTCTAAGGGACTGGGGAGGAAAGCCTGAGAAGCAGCGGGTTTGTCAGAGTAGAGACGACTTCTTGCTCACCATGTGTCTCCAGCACCTGGCTCAGCACCTAGCTCAGGAAGTATTTGCAAAAAGAAGCAGGGTGATGTGTCCCGGTATGAGGCAAAGGTAGAAGCGTTAGGCTAGCCCCCTACCCGTGCTGCTCTGGACAATCACTGTAATAGTGAACATGGGCCACGAATGTCTATGGCTCCAACAAGAGCACCTTCCATCAAGGAAAGACTGTCCAGTTAAAGATGATCTCCAAGGCCTGGATGAAATACCAACAGAGTCATCACTGAGTTAAATTCTCTTGACATCACTCTCTTGGGATGTTCCGTAGATGTAAACATTTTGCCTATTAACAGCAACTATTTCTTTGAATAGAAACGGTCTTGGCTAACAGAAGCCACAGACCTTCCCGGTTAACTCTGTGTCAGACACATTTGTATCAGACGTTAAACTCATGGTGATTTTGCAGCAGGGACAGCAGTTGCTCAGTAAAGCAACAGTTTACTGCACAAGGTATTTTCCATTTTCAGTGGAGATTCCCGCTCTGCCCTGCCCCCCACCCCCCGCCCCTGGCTCTGTGCTCTGCAAGGCCACCACACATGGGCTGCTGGGCTATGTGGTGGGCTCCCCTATCCTCTGGCTCCTGGCTCAGTTTGCCCCCTGGAAGGCACTGGTTAGAGATGGAAGGGCAGGAAGGGAGCAAGGATGGGCGGTGATTCACTTGGCTCCTCTCTGCCAGGATGATGTGTTCGACTGAGTCCTTTTCTAGAGCCCACAGGCCCTGTCAGGTGGCCCCCTCTATAGGGTTACTTTCTCTCCTTTGCTCCTTCAGGTTGAGGGGTGGCAACCCAGCTGTTACAAAGTTGGGGGTACTGTAACACCTCTTGTTGGTTTCCCTAAACCCTGACTACACTTCCTAAGAAGTTCCTGTATCAGACTTTATTCAATCCTAGCTTGAGTGTGCCATGCATTTCCTTCCAGGTAAGATCTCAAAGCAGCATGGGCTGTGTGGAAAGGACTCAGAATTCAGTCTACACAGGCTCACACTGTGAAACAGAACTGTCTTCAGCAATCAGATGTTCGTCTTTGTCTAACCAAAAGCAGCTGGGAGGGTGTCTGCTCTTCAGATCAGAGCTGGAAAAGATGGATTGCTCCCAGTCAAAGCTTCTGAGGCCTGCTGCTAGGAAAACTGTGTGTTTTTATAGAAATCCTCTACAATCATTCTAGGAGAGCATCTAAGGCACTTAATTATATCTAATGAGGCCAGAATAAAAGGCGGTGATTTTAATTAAGCTAAACACTAACTCTTATTTCCACCAGCTTTTTCTAAAGCTCCTCCCTCTGCAAAAATGGTCATCGCCCATAGTGAAACACCCTGTTCCTTGAAAAAACCTTGTAGCTAAAGCAAAAACATACGTGGCAGTTTCTGGTTTCCCTTCTCCTAGAACACAAACATGCTGCTCTTCCTCTCCCCATTAGTTTCCTCTTGACGTGTGTGGCTTGCTGGTGCTTTCTAACCTGACTGTGTCACAGCCTAATCGTTACAGAGTGTCGTGGACCATGGACCTCATTAAAGATTTACCAGCTTTATGCTTCAAGGACAGGGCAGCAGAGCCATAGTCCGAAAATAACTGATAAAAGGGTCCTTGTCACATGTTAGTTATTACTCAGAGTGGGTACCACTGAGAAACTTCCTTGACGTTCTCTGTGCTAGCTTTCACTGTCATAAATTCATTAGGCTGGAGGGAGTATTTCAGCCTATTACTTAATCAGATGAGCAAACTCAAGCTTCATTTTATCATCCCTGCAGGACAGATTACAGAAAAGTGATTACTTTAAAATCTTTAGTCACTCTTGACCGTCTTTCTTCCCTTACATAATTGCAAATAAAATGCTACACTCAGGAGGTCTGACTTGGTACATGGGTGCAAGGGTGGTTTCCCCAAGGAGGTGGTACAGCTGTACCTCTTCTCAGGGAGAAACCCAGTCAAAACTCACCTTGGAAGAAGTGAGGAGTTCAAAACCGGGTTACCCCAGCAATCAAAACACAGAACTACCCTCTGTCCAGGCATTTCACGGGGGAGCTACGACTGAACAGTTAATGCCATGTAAGAACCAACATGCTTTTTTTCTCCCCATGAGATAACTTAGAAACTTTTATCTATTGTGGATAAAATTATTTCAGCTTTAAACATGAAGCGCTAGCACTTGCCTGGTAATTTGTAGGCACGCCATGTACTGTCGGATTCTTCCTTTCTCATATTTAATTTTTAATTTCGAGGGTCATTTTAGGGCTAGGCAATTTATGGGGCAGTTCTCAACCTTTCTGGTCATAGGACCCCTTTAGATTCTTAAAAATTATTGAGGACCCCGAAGAACTTTATATGAGTTAGCTCTTTCAGTATATACCATGTTAGGAATTAAAACTGGAAAAAATGTAAAAATATTGATTAACTTAATTAAAAATTATTACATGTTAACAAAAATATTTTACTTAAAAAAAAAAACCAAAAAACTATATTTTCCAAAGAGAAATTAAAGAGTGGCACTGTTTTACATTCCTGCAGCTCTCTTTCTGTCTGGCTGAATAGAGGACAGCTTTAGTCTCAAGTCTGTCTCTGCATTCAGTCCGTGTGATTCATTGTTTTAGTTGATGTGTACAAAGAAAATCCAGCCTCAGGGATACTCAGCCACGCAGAAAAACTAGGGGCTGTTGAGCAATCCTGACTCTTGGTGACCCCATGTGTGCAGACTAGAGCTGCCCCATAGGGTTTTCAAGGCTATGATCTTGCAGAAGCAGGTTGCCAGGCCTGTCTTCTGAGGCACCCCTGGATGGACTGGAACTGCCAACCTTTTGGTTTGTAGCTGAGTGCTTAACTGTTCGTGCCACCAGGGACTCCTAGTTGGAAAAGGGAGGCCCTCAAAAACTTCCTGAAAGGGTCTTGGAGACCCCAGAGGTCCCTGGCCCACATTTTGGTGTTAGATGTTTGTGCGTGGGCCCTATGTCCTGAGAAGAAAATGGCTAAAAGCCTTAATGTTAAGTCTCTGCCACCAAACCATTATGTCCTATACATGTCAACATAGAAACAAGTAAAAACAAGGCAGGAAATATTTTCCCCTTTCTTTTGTCACATGAAGAAACAGACAAGTTTATTTTTGCCTAGAAGATGGGAAGGGTTAACAAGCTTCCCCTTTCATGTTCCATTCTGCCCTGGACTGAGAGGGGGGCAGGCAGGCGTGAACAACTCTCCCTGGCAGATAGTCACAGAAATGGAAATACAGTCAACACCAGCAGGAAACTGGCATTTGGTCAAATTCCTAGCTTCATTTAAAAATTACAGATAAGTGGCTGCAAGATTATCTTGTTTTGGGAAGAAACATGCACAAATTGCTACTATTATTTAATGTCAAAATGTTTGGTCTCTATCAGGGGTGGGTAGAGTGGTCATATGTACTACAGGTGCCCAGAATGTGGGTGAAAACACACAGCTGGAGGTAGGGAGCAAAGGCATTGCACAGGGGCCACTCCAGCCATGAGTCTAGTCACACCTCTTGCGGCTTTGAGTGACTGGCTAGACTGGGGAGATGTTGAGAGTTAGAGACACTAGTTTAAAAACATTCACACAGCAATCAAACTCATGAACCAGAGAAATTAATTGCTGGAAAGAATGAGAAACCATATAGTCAATGCATTGTACCATTTATTAGAAACACTCGAGTGCTCAGCTGCACTTCACCACTCACTGGCCCCTCAAGCCCTTTCTCCAGAGAAAGGAGGAATTCCTAGACAGGGAGAATGGCTGAGGCTTTTGTCTGGAGAATGGGTGGTGCAAACGGCTTGTACTCAACTATTAACTGAAAGGCTGGTGGTTCGAATGCACCCAGCGGTACCACAGAAGAAAGGCCTGGAGATCTGCTTCTGTAAAGACTATAGCCAAGAAAACCCTAGGAGGCACAGTTCTACTCTGGAGTACACAGGGTTGCCACGAGTCAGAATCGACTCGATGGCAGAGGCGTTTGGTTTTTCATTTTACTTACAGCACCTAGAAGACAATGTGAAGCGTGGTAATATTAAGAGATACATTAACTTTACCATGAGGGTCAAACAAGCTTACATTACAGTGCATTTGGAGATTGATCTTGGCAACAGCTAAGTGTGCAGCCACAGGGAGAAAAGGCCTGGTCTGCTGGCTGGCAAGACAAGCAGCAGCTCCGAGATGCCCAGGTACGGCCGCGTGCTCACCTCGTTGAAATGGACATCCTGCATGCCCACGTCTTCCATCATGGAGGCCTCCTCATCTATGTTTGGGGTAATTACCCTGAAGGCTGTACATCCTTGTCTAAACATACCTAGGAATTGAGAGATCAGAGAGGCAACGTCGTTAGCCTGCAAGTGGGTGAGGCTTGAGGGTTCTTCCTGCCTGTACACTTCTGCGCTGAAGGAAATAACCAACCCTGAACTCTGTCGTGCCTCAGGCCAGCATTCACAGGGGGTGGCCAGAACCACCATGTGCTTTTCTTCATCCCTACCCCACACCCATATCTAACCCTCCTCTCCCTGAATTTTTTTTTTTGCCCACCTTTATTAAAACTTACATAAGAAATAAGTATGACATCAAATGAAAGGTAAAATGATAATAAACTATAATTGGATTTGGTGAGATGACCTGTGCGCAGACACCAAGAGAAGTAAAGAAGCCAAAGCCAACTAGGAAGAAATATGTGACTCAGAAGTAGCTCTGTTTCCTTCAAGCCCATCTCACCACTTGGGCTAGGGGTAACCCCACAACTCAAAACACGTCCCCCCTCCTTAATGAGCCCATCTATAAAATGAAGGTGTAACTCAAGGGCCCCAGCATGAACTGAGGGGTGCTGTCATTAGTTCCCATATCAGCTGCCTAGAGGGTAAGAGGAGTCCCTGAGTGGTGCACACGGTTAACGTGCTCGGCTGCTAACCAAAAGATTGGAGGGACCAGTCGACCCAGAGGTGCCTTGGAAGAAAGGCCTGGCAATCTACTTCTGAAGAATCAGCCACTGAAAACTCTGTGGAGCACAGTTCTACTCTGACACACATGGGGTCCACTGTGAGTAAAGGGTAAGAAGAGGCCTTTTCCTCCACCCAACTAAGGAGCTTGAACACGTCAGTGGCCTAGGCACCATGATTATCTAAGGAGATTCTCTAAGGGAAAGCAGGACGGTGTAAGGTTGGAGCTAGCATAAATGTTTGGGGTCAAATTCCTTAAACAATAATGGCCCATTCGTGGCATTCACTCATTTTGTAGTCACTAGGACAGAGTGTTTTAGGTCAACTGGACAATGTCAAAAATTATGCAGGAAAGGAGGCCCAGATACATTCTGCTACTCTATCTTGAGATGGCTGCTTACAGAAAAAAAAAAAATTTTTTTTTTTGTTTTTTTTTTACAGAGGCCTGCTTGTAATAGAACCAACTGAGAGCCTGCTTATTTCAGGCAAAGAGAGGGACACAGAGCACTCTGAACTCAAGCCTTGAACAAGCAGACCTTTTAGGCAGAGACTTTTCTGCTGCATGTAAGTCAAGGGTGACAAGCCAGTCCTGGGTTATCTAGCGTCTCTGCTACTGTCCTAGGCAAGCCTTGCTTTGTTACATGGAAACGGAAAATTTCCCGATGAAAAGCATTAATCTAGGAGCTTGAGGAAATGGTAAAAGCCAACCACCCAGGCTTTAGGCTACCGAAACCAAAAAACCAAACATGCGGCCGTTGAGTAGATTCCGATTCATAGTGACCCTACAGGACAGGGTAGAACTGTCCGACAGGTTTCTAAGGCTATAATCTCTATGGAGGCAGGCTGCCACATCTTCCTCCCGAGGAGCGGCTGGTGGGTTAGAATTGCTGACCTTTCGGTTAGCAGCCAAGTGCTTGACTCTTGTGCCACCAGGACTCCTTTAGGCCACCGAACTACATTTAAATAAAAAACTCGGCTCCTGTGGTGCCCTGAGCACCTTCCACTCATTGCCCACACAAACAGACTGCCAATGAATGGGAGAGCCCAGGAAAAGGAGGAGGCAGGAAAGTCAAGTCCATCCATGCCAAGTTGAGAGAGAAAATCCCTGCGCCACGAGGGGCATGTGAGGAGCGGTGTGGCGCTGGTGGCTCACCTCCCCGGCTCCTCCTCTGGCCGGTGCTGTGGCTGTGGGGGAGGGCTGGCTCCCGGCGCAGTGGTGTGTCTGCTTCTAAACACGAGGAAACACATTACCTGACGAGCGGGCTCCACGGGAATCAGTGCTGTGTTAACTGAGCCAAGACCCCGCCTTTAATGTCTTTCCGTTTAGGGCTCTGATAGGACAAACCCAACACCAAAAAAACCAAACCCGTTGATGTCGCATCGATTCCAACTCATAGCGACCCTACAGGACACTTTACCTGCCCCATAGGGTTTCCAAGGAGTAGCTGGTGGATTCCAACACAACCACCGCACCACCAGGGCCAGACACCCTTAAGATTCCAGCCTGAATGGTCTGATTTATCAGAGAGATACATTTCTTGGTCTTGGCCTTTGAGACTTTATAGCATGTCTCCCTTTTTACATGTACTCGTTAGCCCAGATCCAATGTGGCCGTTCTCCAGGACACATGCTCAGACCACCATGAGTTTGAAACGAGCGACTGATGTTTCATCAAAAGGAGCCCGTGAGAGAGTCCCGGGTCTGCTGATCTGGGGACAGATACGGAAGGTCCACACGGCCTGCATTTTTCCTGCCTGCCTCCCGCCCGCCAGGCCGGCTTCTCACACAATACTGGCACATAGGCTGTGTCCCAGAAAGGCTGACTGGTAGTCTCCTGGTTGACAAACTGCTCCCCTGGGAAACAGCTTGGGTAAAAATCAGGTCTTTTCAGCTCTAGGTTGGCCCGTCAGGGACCCAGATGCAAAGCTCATTAACTAGTGCCTGCAGAATGAGCCGTCAGTAAGAGGTTATGTAACAACACGTCACCTACCTTTCTTCCCGGCATTTCTGCTGTGCCTACCACATCAAGTCAGGGAATAAATAAAACAATGAACCTAGTTCTCACACAGACATGCAATCCCCGCCTCCAAATCTTCCCACTCACAGAGGGCCGCTCTGCCTCGCCTTGGCTGCTTTGCACAGTTTTCTATTCGTTTCACAAAACACAGGAAATCATTTCTTACCTTTACGTGTGAGATATTCGGCCACCAGGGCTGTGACGTGGACGTAGCACATTGCTGCCTGCAATGAAAGACGCGTGCCTCAGAAGCGTCACTTATAACAGAATGTCAGGTGCTCACAAGTAGATGGAAATCTAATGAGTCTATGTACTTACATTAAATTTCAAGGCACCAATCAGTGTTTCTAAAAATTTAATGGCTGGTATCTTACCTTTTGAAGGGTAAGTTAAAAAAGGAAAATTGCTTTATGTCTGTGGAGGCTAAAATTTTACAACTAGTTGTTGGAAACAATGGCTGATAGGTTGAAAAAGGAAATTCAAAAGGTGTATCAATTAATTTCCAAAGGACCAACTTAGAAAAAGAAATCACAGAAAAAGTGTATCACTGCAATGCCCTGTACTGTGTAATAAAAGGGCGGTCTTAACATAACTTGAAAAAAGTGAAGTAATTCATACAAACCGAAATTTTAATACAAATTTGGAATGTGACAAAAGGCAGTAAAATTTCTAAGGCTCATTTCTATTTAAATTCTCTATTAAATTTTAAAAGATAAAGGCTTTTTTTTGTTAAAAGACCTGAGATTTCTACATCGTTTTCCTTAAAGTAAAAAGAGAACCATTTGAAAAGAAGGCACGCTCACTCCCAGAGTTTTGAGAGATTCGGATTTTCGGGTTCTAAAATATATATATTTTTTAATATGTTTTCTTACCTCGGCTTAAAAAAGGACGAAGTTGTAACTTTTTCCCAAACTAAGAATTCTGAATCACAAAATCCTAACTCAGTCTAAATCTCAATTTAGTCTTAATGTTAAAATTACCAATACCTTAAAAATAAAACATTAAAAAAGGTATTTTTTTTACCAAGTAGCCTTGGTATCACAAAGATCAGAAATAGCTGTTGGAGTGAACCCACTGTTAGGCTGTCGTGCAAGACCCTCGGCTGCTGTGGCTCTTGTCACCAGGGTCTGCCACCTCCCCCGCAGCGTCATGGCCGAGGTCTCGCCCTCAGGCGGCGGCCACCCCATGTGCGTACGTGTGAATCTGTGTAAGTTGTGGGCGTAACACTAGGACCTGTGCCTAACGCGTCCAGAGAAAAGGCTGCCTGGTGTATGGTTCCCCAGCCGGCTGTCCTCAGAGGCCGAGTCCACAGCTTACGTCCTTGTTTCTCCCCACAGTGCCCGTCAGTGAGGATGCACAAGACCCATAAAACCAAACCTGTTGCCATCAAGTGGATTCTGACTCATAATAACCCTATAGGACTGAGTAGAACTGCCCCGTAGGGTTTCCAAGGAGGGGCTGGTGGATTTGAACCACCGACCTTTTGGTTAGCAGCCTGAGCTCTTCACCAGTGTGCCACTAGGGCTCCTCCTGTACGCACAAAACAGGCACCCCAATATTTGAGTTATTGATCAGCGACACAAAACCACAGAGGGCTGAAGCTAAAAGAAACCCTGTGAATTATCAGCTTTAATCCCTTATTTCTGGAGGAATGACTCAAGCTCAGTTTTTGTTTGTTTTGGAGACCCCGGCCACCAAAACATTAAAAAAAAAAAAAATTCTGAGAGTGATAGAAAAATTACTCCTTCTAATACAGAATTCATTTTTATTCTGGTTAATGTACTGTTTACATGACACTTCAGGATAAACAGAACTAGGATGTGTGTAATTTCAGCACATTGGACCCCTTGTGTAATCAACAGGTAACAATGGTGACCTAAAGTTTTCAGACTTAGAACGTAATTTTACTGATTTCAACAAATACAGAAGTTTAAAGGTAAAGTATGCTTGCTTTAATAATCGTGTTACTACTTAAATGTCTTAGGAGCAAAGCCTGAGCAGTTCCTGTGGAAACACAGAGCCGGCTTTACAGCTACTATCTTCCTTGGTTTTCTGTTTTACAGATGGTGGCACTGAGGCACTGAGCGGTGAAATGCTTGCCGCCTGTCCCCAGGTTAGTAAATCCTGGGTCTGGGATTCAAAGCCTGCCTCTGGAATCCACACACTCAACTCCAGGGCCGCCTGGTCTCCACAGACACATACACGCACGTCCCCTGTGTGCAAGAGGGAACGTTGAGTATCTACCCCGTCCACAAACGGAGAGGTCTACCTCATAAAGGGAAAGTGGTGCCTTATCATTAGTGACAGGAAAAATTTATTTTATCATTAAATAACTGAACTTTATAACTGGAGAGGAGTTTTGATGCAAAAACTGATGTGTACTTTAATTAGCAGGAAACTAGATGAATACCTGCAGCCCTGGTGGCACAGTGGGTAAGAGCTACAGCTGCTAACCAAAAGGTCAGCAGTTCAAATCCAACAGCCACTCTTTGGAAACGCTATGGGGCAGTTCTACTCTGTCCTACAGGGTTGCTATGGATTGCAATCGACTCGACAGCAACAGGTTTGATTTTTTTTTTTGGTTAGATGAGTATGTATACTTTTTAAGAGCTTTCAAACAATGTTCCTTTGTATCCCCTTACAATCTGTTTTAAATTACTGAAATGCTTTGTTGCTGTTGTTAGCTGCTGTGTAGTTGGCCCCTGACTCTCGGCGATCCCATGCACACGGGAACAAAACACTGCCCGGTCCGTGCCATCCGCATTATTGGTTGCAGATCAGACCATTGTGATCTATGAGGTTTTCACTGGCTGATCTTCAGAAGTAGATCTCCAGGCCTTTCTTCCCAGTCTTAGTCTGGAAGCTCAGCTGAAACCTGTTCAGCATCACAGCAGCACACAGCCTCCACGGACGGATGGGTGCAGCTGCGTGTGAGGTGCCCTGGCCGGGAATCAAACCTGGGTCTCTCTCACAGAAGGTGAGGATTCTACCACTGAACCACCACTGCCCCCTATTAAAACGCTTAGATAACTATAAAGTAACCCTGAGCCTAATGTGGAAGGGCCAAACATACCAAATGGGCTTCTTTTAACTAATGGGACAATTTTTCTCAAAATCGGCTTCTTTGAACTAATGGGAAATAACTGGTGTTATGGACTGAACTCAGTGTCCCCCAAAATGTGTGTTAACTTGTCTAGGCCATGATTCCCAGTATTGTGTGATTGTCCACCATTTTGTCATCCGATGTGGTTTTCCTATGTGTTGTAAATCCTATCTCTATGATGTTAATGAGGCAGGATTAGAGGCAGTTATGTTAATATGGCAGGACTCAATCTACAAGATTAGGTTGTGTCTTGAGTCAATCTCTTTTGAGATCTAAAAGAGAGAAGTGAGCAGAGAGGAGAGGAACCTCATGCCACCAAGAAACCAGAGTCAGGAGTGGAGCGTGTCTTTTGGACCCAGGGTCCCTGTGCTGAGCAGCTCCTAGAGTAGGGGAAGATTGATGACAAGGGCCTTCCCCCAGAGCCGACAGAGAGCGAAAGACTTCCCTTGGAGCTGACGTGCTGAATTCAGACTTCTAGCCTCCTACGCTGTGAGAGAATAAACTTCTGTTTGTTAAAGCCATCCACTTGTGGTATTTCTGTTACAGCAGCACTAGATGACTACGACAACCAGCTACTTCAAAAACCCAGATCAAGAGGCTCACAAGGCTACCTCCGAGAGATCCCCGTTTTTGACGTGGATTCTGGCCATGCTGTCAAGCCATGTCTTCCTGAGCTCAGGGGTGCTCGCGTAGGACTTGGCCAAGCTGTACTGGAGGTCCACTAGCATCTCCGGGTCGTTCTCGTGCTCCTTCATCTGAGCGGTGGCCATCAGGACTGTGCGTATCCTTTTGGTCAAATCCTTCACATCCGAGGAAAAGGTCGTGTGCTGCAAAATGGGTAGAAAAAGGACACTCGTCTTTCGTCTGCTTTCTGCCTGTACGCATACGCATCAGGACGCGAGTCAGAGTCTTGGGAGGAACACGCACACCGGGCTGGGCCACCCACCTTAATAAGCCTGTCGCTGTTGGCACAGTTGTTGATGATAGACAAGGACTGCTGGAATCTGGTCCCCCCAATGCCAACAACGTCTGCTATCAGCTGGCTGACAGAGATGATGACCTTAGGGATACACAAACAGGGGAAAACCAGTGAACAGTCAAAGGGCTTCCCAGGCTGGTTTTCAGTTAGGACGTGTGTGAGGCCAGGGCAAAAGTGTGACGTTCTCAGGAGCGGTTACCGCAGCATAGCAAACGAGGCCTGAGTCATTCGTCTTTTTCACCTTTTAGGGGCTATTCCAGAAGCTGATTTTGCCATCTTTAAGTATTTCCTTCACAAAGTAAAAATGCTGATCAGGGGAACGCAGAAGAATGACTGATGGGCCTGCGTCACTTGGGTACTTACGTCTCCTTTCTCTTGGAAACCCCACAAGGCAGTTCTACTCTGTCCTGTAGGGTAGCTGTGAGTTGGAATCGACTCGACAGCAACAGGTTTGGTTTTTTTTGGGTTTTACATTCTCTAATGAAAAGGAAGCCCTCATTATTTACCTCCTCAAGTGTTTGGTTTGAGCTTGTATGTATTAAGCATTCAACAGGTGGACTGTCCTTTGCATCTTTTATTTGAACATATACACATTAAATACGTAACCAGTAAAAACCAGCTGCTGCCGAGGTGACTCCGAGTCACGGCAACCCGGTGTTGAGTAGAACTGTGCTCCACAGGGTTTTCAGTGACTGTTTAATTTTTCAGACGCAGATCACCAGGCCTTTCTTCTGAGGCATTTCTGGGTGGACCCAAACATCTAACCTTCCAGTTACCAGCTGAGAGCATTAACTGTGTGCACCACCCAGGGACTCTATGCAATGAGAGCTGGGTTTTTCAGGTCTGTGAACAGCACCATCACCACCCTGTGCTTCAGGCTAAAACCAGAGATGTCATCCTTGTTCCCTCGTTTTCCTTCACCACACCCAGCTACAGTCAGTACTGTCAACTCGGTTCCTCTTACTTCTAACCCACCATCCCTAGTCCAAGACATCATCGCTTCTGGCCTAGACCTGACCACAGTCTCCCCGAAAGGTCTCCCCAGCTAGGGTCTCCACTCCCTTCAGTGCATTGTCCATGTGGCGTCACATGGTGTCCAGGAGATCCCTGCAAATACCCCGTGCTCCCCTCCCCAGCCGTACTCTAAGGAGCTTCTCCAGTTACCAGACGGGCCTTTCCATGGTGCACCCAAGGCCTGGAACATGCCTGCCACCTTCACCTGGTAACCCTTCTTGACCCTCACTTCCTCTGGGAAGCTCCTCCCCAGGCTCCCAGAGCCCCCAGCCAGATGTCCCTGCTCAGTGTTCCTATTGCACTCAACCCTCGCCCCAAAAGCCAGACCCACTGCCGTCAAGTTGATTCCAACTCATGGCAACCCCATGTGTTAAGGGGTAGAACTGCTCCATAGGGTCTTCTCGGCTGTAATCCTTACGGAAGCAGGTTGCCAGGCCTTTCTTCCGTGGTGCTGCTGGGTGGGTTCACTCCACCAACCTCAGGTTAGTAGTCGAGTGTAAACTGCTTGCGCCACACAAGGACCCTACTGTGCTCAGGTTCCTCTGTGAGAGCTCTTGTTACTCTGCATCGTAGGAGCTTCAGTGTTTACCTGTGTCCTCCACTAGGCTGCACGTTCCATGAGGACCAGGGGATGGCTCAGTTTGTCTGTGGTTGTATCCATGAATCTTAACACATAGTGTGCAAACATTAAATACTTTTTTAAAAAAGAGGTTTTTTAAAATTCACTGCTGGGGAAGAGACTGCTATCGTGCGTTTGTAGAAAAAGAGAGTCTACAAAAATGTACCAGACCCATCACTATCTTGCCTGGGTTTCCAGGGCAGAGGATTTAGGGTGTTTTAACTCGGGAGCAACCGCAGGCCTGTCAGTAGATGAAGACAGAAAGGAAGAGCTCTGGGCTTTTTCCTTTCTTACCTGAGATGTTTACTGTTCTCACATAGGTACTAATATTTCTTGATTCAGTGGAGTTTCTGTTGGCCCAACTACACTGATTCAATATATTTAAATGGCAGCCGTCATGGATTGAACTATGTCCCCCCCCCAAAAAATATTTGTCAACTTGGCAAGGCTATGATTGCCAGTATTGTGTGGTGTCCTCCATTTTGTGATCTGATGGAATTATGTATTGTAAATCCTAATCTCTGCCTGTGGTTACTGAAGCAAGATTAGGGTATGTTAAAGAGGATTAGGGTGGGACACAACACTTACTTGGGTCACAGCCCTCATCCAATGTAAGGGAAGTTTCCCTCGGGTGTGCCTGCATAGCCTTTTATCTTAAAAAGGAGAGAGAAGCAAGCAGTGAGATGTGGACCTCATACCACCAAGAAAGAAGTGCCAGGAACAGTGTGTCCTTTGAACCCAGGGTCCCTGCGCTGAGAAGCTCCTAGACCAGGGGAAGATTGATGACAAGGACCTTCCCCTCAGAACTGACAGAGACAGGCTTCCCCTAGAATTCTAGCCTCCTAAGCTGTGAGAGAATAAAGTTCTGTTCATTAAAGCCATCCACTTGTGATATTCCTGTTACAGCAGCACTAGGTGACTGAGATAGTAGTTTACCAATAGAACTGCATATTAGACCCAGATCTCATACCAGTAAATGTGACTTTCCAATTTTCCATCTTGGGGCCAGATCTTGTAGTATTTATGATGAGATAAATTAGTAAATGTGATAAAATTTTCCTGCTAAAACAGAATAACTTATGATAAACTTGTACTAAAAAGCTATGGGACAAAGAACAAGAATCGGCCTTTTGTCTCTAGAAACCCCAAGGAATCAAAGTGCCTTTTGTTTTTCTAAAACAGCCAGGTGACACTTAAACTCATGCAAAGGCCTTGGGAGTCCTCAGGTCACCACCTGGCAACAGGCTTCAGAACAAACCACCTCCGCCTCCTGAGTGGACAGGTGGGAAGAACTACATTGCACTCCATGTAGTCTGTCACGTAGGCTCTGGGGTGTAAGAAGGTTTGGGGGAGGAACTTTCCGGGTCCCTTGACTATGATGCCTGGTGGGAGCACGCGGAGCAGGTTTTTTCAGGCTGCCTGGGAGGAGACTGGCTGGAGGCAGGACCCCTTTGAGCTCTTCGCCTCCATTACCAGGTGGGGTACACATAAAAGATTCCCTCCTGGGAAACCGGCTTGGAAATGGGTCTGCACTTGGTTCTGGTGCGCTGCCTGCTTTTTTCTGTAAGTGATAAACTACTTTCCAGGTGCTAACACTCTGGGAGTGTCCGGTGTGTTCAGGCTCAGATTGGAAGGACGTGACATTTGTGGAGGAAACACCATTAGTGACCGGGGCCCTTCTGGTTATTTAGGAACCCGGGACAACCTGTGAGCCTCACAAAGCTAACCCACACACCTGCAGGTGGGTCCGCACGAAGGACTTCTTCCCGGTGTAGTCGAAGTTGTTCCTCATGAGAAAGTAGAGCAGCTGGGAAGCCTCAGTTCTGACGGAGCTCAGCTTGGAGTTGCAGCACTTGAGGGTCTCATAGCACAGGGCAGCACACATGTCCGCTCTCCCTTCATAGAACGTCGACGGAAACTGGACGGAAGGAGAGAGGCAGACAGGCCCAAGGAGGGTCAGTGCTCGGGAAGGAGCTCGCCAATGCCAGGTGCAAAGAGACTGAAGGTGTACACACCATCCGTTGTTGTGACCACGGATGAAGGGACTCACCTTATAAATCAATGACCTTAAGGCAGTGAAGACATTCTTTAAAGCGGTTTCTGACTGATGTTTTTGAAGAAAACACAGGTAAACGTCAAAAACTTTTTTCATGAGAGGGTTATGTCCATGGTCAGCCAGGAGCTGGTTCTTAAAACACAACAAAGATCGCTCAGTTAGTGCGACAGACCAGACACTTGTGATAGGTTTTAGACAATTTATAGGTTCAAAGGGTAAATATTTCATGCACTAAGACAACTTTTTAAACAAATTCTGCCCTGAATCCTCTAGGAAAGCACAAATTTTCTTACGTAGTACAGATAAACTTATCAGTAAATTTGTACTCTGACGCATTAATTTTTTTTTTCTAGCAAGGGAGGAACTACTTATAAAACGTCCCAGCAAACCATAATGTAGTTTAAAGCACCGCTGTCCTTTAGTACTGACAGAACTTGTATTTCTTTATGTTTTACTGCAGACCAACAACTGATAGAGAGGTGGCGTTTGTGGCATCTCAGCTCCAGTGAAGACACGCCATTACAGGTGCTAGCTAATTAATGGGTGGGGGAAAAACACTGAAATGAAGTATCTGAAACAGGCACTCTAAAAGTGAGACAGCTTTTGTCTTTCAGGCTGATAAGACACTCTGCTAATCTACGAATAACCAGGTGGCGTGGGACGGTGGGAAACAGACAGGCTTTGAGGTGTGAATTTGCACAAGTTACTAAACTGAGGCTCAGCATTCTCGTCTGTAAAATGGGACGCTGAGCTTGCACAGCTACTGAGAGATGAAGCACAAAGTGTGTGACACTGACTTGATCCAGCTTAATAAGTGGCAGTGTGTAGGTACTTGAACAATTCATGAATTTTACTTCATAGAAAAAAACAAGGGAACCGCAATTAAGTGCTTCCCAACTTTGGTCAAGATTTTGTCACTCCAGTAGTCAGTCACACTAATCGAACACTCTGTATGCCTGGCTGGCAAAAAATTCACATGAATTGCTGAAGACACGGAGTTTACAGAGCATGGTGCAGCAAGAGGCCAGCGCGGAGCCTTCGAGTTTACGGGGGCATGGCACTGAAGAACACCGTCTCAGATACAGATAGGCCTGTTTAAATAAAACTGGGCGTTTGGGAAAGGACCACAAGTGCATTTTGCACAAATAGGGAAAAATGACTAAAGGAAAATGTCACAAGTCAAAAGGTATCTCAAACCAAAATTTATAATTTGGCCATCTGAACAAAGAACATAAGTTGATGTCCAAATAATTTTGTTAAATCACAGACTATGGGTGGAGCGATAGGTTCAGAGCAAGAATTACCTCATCTTATTGTTGGGGAAAATTTTTACCCAGGGGATAAGTTAAGTCCAGTGACTCTCAGATGTACTCACAGCTGGCGGCACATCTGGAATTCACAGTGCTCTTTAGGACCCACTGCCGTCGAGTCAATCCCGACTCATGAAATAGTGGTGTAGGGTACTGAATTCCACCATGTGAAGGAGAAGCAATTTAATGAGCAGAAAATATGACTTTGTTTAATGAATATGATACAATTCCCAACCATGAGCAGCTGTTTGTTCACCAGAAAAAGGCTGTCCCCCGTGTTTTGGGAGCTGCTCATGTGTTTTGTTGTCTGCAAACACTATTTTCCCAGGAGCCACACACAGAAAGACATAGCTTTTCACGTCTACTTTCCTAAATATGCTGGGAGTCCCTGGGTGGTGCAGTTAACACGTTCAGCTGCTAAACAAAAGGTTAGAGGTTTGAGTCCACCCAGAGGTACCTTGGAAGAAAGGGCTGGTGATTTACTTCCAAACTACAAGCCGCTGAAAATCCTATGGAGTATAGTTCTACTCTGACACACACAGGGTCGCCATGAGTCAGGGTCAACTCAACAGTAATCTTTTTTTTCTTTAAGTGCTGAATGAATCTGAAAGTAGGCTTTTATTTTGCCAGCACTTTGCCAGAGCCATCCAGAAGGGAGCGTTTATGTAGAACCGCTGAGATGCCAGCCCTGCCGTGGGAACTGGCCCTCGTCTCCATGCTCTCACTCCCTCACTTCCTCCATTTTCCCTCCTTTTGCCCTCTCTGGAATTGACTCGACGGCAGTGGTTTTTTTTTTTTTGGTCAAGCTTTTGCTTCCCGTTTTCAGAATATAGTCCTCTTGGGCTGTGATTGGTGGGTGTGTAGCTCAGCTCTGTAGCGCATGCTTTGCAAGTATGACGCGCGGGTTCGATCCCTGGCATCTCCAGAACTTTGGAAACCCTGGTGGTGTAGTGGTTAAGTGCTACGGCTGCTAGCCAAAGGGCCGGCAGTTCAAATCCGCCAGGCGCTCCTTGGAAACTCTATGGGGCAGTTCTACTCTGTCCTATAGGGTCGCTATGAGTCGGAATCGACTCGATGGCACTGGGTTTGGTTTTGGGCTGTGATCTCAAAACCAGCCTGTAAGAATGAAATTGAAACTCACTTACACTAAGAGCTGCCCCTTTCAGTGACCACTCATCTTGGACCCTCCCTACTGTGCCTGCTGCCTTCCTTTATCTGCCTGTCTTAGCCATCTACTGCTGCTGCAACAGAAATACCCCAAATGGGTGCCTTTAACAAAGAGAAATTTATTTCTTCACAGTAAAGTAGGCTAAAAGTCCAAATTCAGGGTGTCAGCTCCAGGGGAAGGCTTTATTTCTCTGTCAGCCTTCTCATCAGTCTTCCCCTGGTCAAAGAGCCTCTCAGGCGCAGGGACCCTGGGTCCAAAGGACATACTCCGCTCCTGGCACTGCTTTCTTGGTGGTATGAGGTCCCCCTGTCTCTCTGCTTGCTTCTGTCTTTTATCTCTCAAGAGATTGCCTCAAGACACAATCCAGTCTTGTAGGTTGAGTCCTGCCTCACTAACACAACTGCCGCCCATCTTCCCTCATTAACATCACAGAGGCAGGATTTACAACATACAGGAAAATCACACAATACAGGGAATCAGGGCCCAGCCAAACTGATACACACATTTTGGGGGGGACATAATTCAATCCATGACACTGCCAGTCGAATCTCTTCCCCTCTCTCTCATTAAAGCAGTAATATACACTAAATAAAAAAAATGCTTCAACACTCAGAGATGCCTACAAGGGGAAAAAACAAACATCACCCTTAAACTCTCCACTCAGAAGTAAGTACAGGTGACATACGGTGTGTCTCATTTCCTCTTCTATAGGGTCTGACTGAGGGTAGGAAAATCTCACTCCGAAATAGAAAGAGGCATTAGAGTAGCGTGAAAGCCATGATTTATTTCTAGCAGTTACGTGGGGAGGAGGTCATCAGCAGTTCCCCAGGAGCTAAGTGTGGTGTGAGGTTCGACTGTTCTTACACAGTCTCGTAAGGGACTTATTAACCTGTGACCTGGGTCTTTCTGGGATGAACCCTCCACCATCAGTATTTGTTCAAGATCCAGGAACACAGGAAAAATACATTTAAACCTTGGGTGCCAAAATGAGATGTTTGGATCAATGTTATTTAAGAAAGCTAAGTCTTTAACAAGGACAAGGCGTTTATTTTTATTTACACGATGATTTAAAAATCACTTGAAATGTTCAGCGTAGAGAAGAGCTGTTCCCGCTTCGGACGCTCATCCATCACTAAGGTGACCTAAACCTAACACGTCTTTGCGGACCCGGCTCACTGGTTTGCAAACCAGCTCACACACTTCCTAGCAACGACTCTCAATTATCTAATTGATTTTGTAATTCATTTTGCCCCTTATTGATCAGGTATCAGTTCTCACAGCGCAGTTCACGCTGAGAAAAGGCACTACGGAGAATTGCCACAAATGCGTCAGGTTAAATCTGTGTGCACGTTAAGTATCGGATAAAATATTTAACGGCCAGCACTGGTTTGGGAGTGTGTTAACAATAGACATCGTAAAATGGCCAAAGAATTATGTTTTTGTTCATGCATCTACCTTAAGTTTACAAAACACACCCTTTTATATGCTAAACAACATGCGTGAAGGCACCCAGCACAGTACCTGGGCCCTGATACAAAAGTGCCTGATAATTTTCTCGTTTTTCTTAACGAGAAATCAATCATTCAACCACCTTCATAGTCACTAAACTGACTATTTCACACACACACACACACACACACACACACACACACACACGGCTGCTTAGTGGAGAACGAGGGCTTTGGACAGGTCAGTTGTATAGGGATCTTGGGAGATCTCATCGTCTGTCTCAGCCTCAATTATTCTCATCTGTAAACTGGAGGATAAGACCTACCTAAGCAGGGTTTTGAGAAGATTACTGCCTGAAGCACAGGAAGTACTCAGTAAATAGCAGGAAGCTAATTTTTTTTTTTTAATAACCAGAAGAGAAAATTCAGGGCTTAAATCTTTTGCAGCATTGTATCCTGTTAAGAAATTGTCTTCTGGGTTGTTCTGACAACTTAGACGTGGTCAATTAAGAGAGTCAGTAACGATGGCGCTGTATCTGTGGAAGATGATTTTTCTGTCAGAATTACGTTAGCAAGCTTAATATTATAATCTAATTTTTCTGATAAGCTCCAATTGATGCCTCGGTTGAGTAAATATTTGCAACAAAAGACCCCGGTGGCTGCTGAGCCAGTGTGCCTCATGAACTGTGGATCCAGGCCAGGTAAGCCTACTGCTTGGCACCACATCCCTTAATGACAGTGCACCCCAACAATTATCCCACCTTCTTCTTTATGGGGGGTGCTGAGCATTAAACAGCAAACACTTTTGCACACAGACCCAAAACCCTTTGCCCTCTAGTCAATTCCGACTTTCAGTGACCCTATAGGACAGAGTAGAACTGCCCCATAGGCTTTCCAAACCTGTAATCTTTATGGAAGCAGACTGCCACATGTTTCTCCCGCAGAGTGGCTGGTGGGTCCAACTGCCGACTTTCTGGTCAGCAGCTGAGTGCGTAACCACTGTGCCACCAGGGCTCCTCTGTTATACATAAGCATGTAACTTGATCAGGGATCGTCTCAGCTCTAAAAAACCCCATTGCCGTCAAGTTGATTCCAGCTCATAGTAGAACTGCCCCTTAGAGTTTCCAAGGAGTGCCTGGTGGATTTGAACTGCCAACCTTTTGGTTAGCAGCCATAGCTGTTAACGACTACACCACTGGGGTTTCTGTCTCAGCTCTAGAGCTCTAAGTTGTTCCTTGTTGTCAGGAGATCAGATCCTCCGTCATAGATCAGGGAGGCATGAACACAGGTAAGTGTTTATTGCTAAACTACAGTCTACAATTGGACGCCTATTATGTGCCAGAGATGGGATAGGTGTTTTCGCGTACTTTATATCAATCCATTCACACGACAACCTTACAAGGTAGGCATAATCACACGTTCTAGGTAAGGAAGTCAGGAGGACTTAGGGACGTCAAGCAGCCCCAGGCCAGGGCTGAAAAACTGGCCGATGGTGGAGCTGGAATGTAGACTGGCAAATCCTTTCAAGAGTCATCTCATTTTAAAACTCACAACAGCACTGTGAAGTAGAATATTACTTTTTCCAATCTTATAAATGAGAAATCTTAGACCCAGAAACATTAATTTTCCCAAGGACACTCTGCCAATAAAGGTTAAAGTGAGCTTTCAACTTAGAAACCATGAGCTTTCTTTCTGGGAATCAGGACCTGACTGGTGACGAGACATTAGGAGATCTGGGGGCCTTGACAAATACTATTCTTTCACATCAGGCAAGGACTCTAAAGAGGGCTGAGTAAGCACTGTAGGCTGTTGCTGTTCTCATGGCGCCTCCCAGACCGTCACCTGGGGCCGTGTGTCTGCGCCTGCTCCGCCACCCCAGATTTCCTTATTTACACGGTGGGGAACAGGCAGCGTGCAGAAGAAACGTTACGACTACGGTTCTGAACTTAAGGGTTCACGTTTATCGCTGATGCAGGTATACAGGGCAATATTCATATCCAAAAATGTCACTGTCTGTTTACATAACGATTTTTAACTAAAAACATCCAGAAGAAAACAGAAAGGGGTTCCAAGCACGATTCTGGTGGAGCATCCAGGTCCCACCCCCAGAGTTCCAGAGTCTGTAGGTCTGCGGTGGGGACTGAGAACCTGCAGCCCTAACGTGTCCAGGTGCTGCTGCTGCCAACCACACTTTGAGAACTACTAGTAGAGGCTCCGTGTAACCAGACACTGCGCTGCCCCATGTTCATTTTATGTGTGTCTTCATTTGCTCACCTGCCATGTGGGTGCCAAGCTACCACGATTCATAGGGACAGAGTGGCATGGCTGCCCAGAAGAACACAGGTACACTACGTGATGTGCTATCAGGACAGCCATTGTTGCTCTAATGAGGAAACGTGCTTTGTGCGGAGTGCAGGTGAGTAAAGCAGAGAATGCTGGTAGTTTTCCAAAACACTCTTGAAAATAAACGCATTGTTTCAATGACCACTAACCTAATGTCCCCTTTTCCATCCTGGAGATGAAAGTGATCATTTAGCAGGAATGTGAAGCGGTGGAGCCTTGGTGACGCAATGGTTAAGAGTTCGATTGCTAACCAAAAGGCCAGCTGTTCGAATTCACCAGCAGCTCCTT
Source organism: Loxodonta africana (assembly GCF_030014295.1). NCBI lineage: Eukaryota > Metazoa > Chordata > Mammalia > Proboscidea > Elephantidae > Loxodonta > Loxodonta africana. Next base: position 6,480,152 of record NC_087358.1, on the reverse strand, counting down.
GGAAACACTATGAGGTTGCTGTGAGTCTACAGCAACAGGTTGGTTGGGTTTTGCTGGGAAGTGTTGGGTTCCTAAAAGCTAGAACGTAGCTGAAGACTCCATCCACACCTGCCTGGACACTGCTTTCTAAACCTCAAAAACAAGACAAAAAAACCCTCCATTTTCTACCCCTGAAATTTCTTACATTTAATTTAAAAACAGAAAAAAGTATATATAAAAGAATGTGTGTGTACTGAATGTTCCTTTACATATAAAAATTTAAACTGCTACAACATTTGCATAGGCGTAAAGACGTTATAGTCAGAAATGCCAGATTAGGTCTGCATGTTTATCACCCTCAAGGTAAACAAAGAAACATTTCCCCTGGTAAATAATGTCTTCTAGCCAAGGGTTTGAGCCAAGGGTTAGTGGCCTCCAGGGACCATGTTTCCACCATTTCCAAGCACGCGGCACATGCTAAAACCAGCTTAGCTTCATTATATTTCAGGGAATTCAAGTCACTAATTGTGGAACGGTTTCATTTAAAGAGTTTATGGATTAATGGTTTCCTTATGGGGCAAAAGCAGTCACTGAAGTGAATGAACAACACGGTAAGTTCCCCTTGCTGGCTGAGTTAAATAAGCGGAATGAATTTAAAAGGTAAAAATCTGACTGTACAAAGCTTATTCCATACGGACCTTAAATGCCAGTGTAAACAGGGAGAGCGTGTCGAGAGCCGTCAGGCAGACCTCAGTAGCGATGTTGGCTTCAAGTAAGGACTGGTGAAGAACATCCGCATCCGAGTGGCCATAGCCTGCGTGAAGGACAAGACAAGGTCACTGCCAAGCAGACACAGACAGGAGGGCTGGCGGGCCAGTACAGTCACAGTCCACTTTTGATTATTTAAGAAGGCCTACTTCGGGCCCTTGTCTCCCTATTTGCCTTGTTTTGGGCGCGTGCGTGTGTGTGGATATTAGTGATGTTTCCATTCCATTGTAACTCTTTTTCAACTCTGGAAAGGAAATAAAAGCAGCAAGTATTTATTGTGTGCTTGCTACGGAGCAGTTATGCCCTGTAACACATGATCACCACGAGGTGGCATCGCCTCAGTGGGCCACGGGCTCGGTTGGTATGTGCCGGCCACAATTCTATGAACTTTATATATATTACTTCATTTAATCCCTCAACAGCCCAGTGAAGCACATTTGTTATGAAGCCCTTTTTTACAGTTAAGGAAACGGGGTGGGGGTGGGAGGGCACAGAAAGGTTAAGCAACTTGTCTAAATTCACACAGTTAGCAGACAGAGGAGCCAGGGTTGCCATCCAGGCAGGAGTCCATCGGTTCGATGCGGTACTTGACCAAGGGTTAGAATGGCGGGGTGGGGAAGGCAGCTGAGATTTCTGAAGCTTCCCATGTCGCGAGAGTCAGCAGCACAGCATAGGGGTCAAGAGGATAAGCACGAGGGTCAGGCTGCTGGTTGCTGAATCCAGCTCTGCCACTTTCTAGCTGTGTGACCTTGGGCAAGTTACTTGACCTCTTTGTACTTCAGTTTCCTCATCTGTAAAATGGGTTTAATAACTGTCTACCTCAGAGGGTTGTGGTGAGCATTAAACTCATTAAAATATCTGTGATGCTTGTGGAATAGTGCCTGGGACTCAGTGAACACTCTGGAAGTGTTAATCCAAAACCTAACGACCAGTATAATCAAGAGTTGACTGCGCTGCTAACAGTATTCTAGCTGCTTTAATCAAAAGTTAGCAGCCACTCTGTCTGAAAGAAATGCTTAAGGAAAGGACAGGACTTTAAGAATCTGTCGTTTAGATTTAGCTTAACTGCACGTAATTTAAATCTGAACTGCCATCTTTTTTATGTGGCTACAAAATCAACTCAGTACTGATATAAAAAGTAGCTTGACATAAAAGTAGAGGTATTAAGTTATAAAATGATATGCGTTAGCGGAAATACTTATAGGGATGCAAAGATGTTAGCATCTTGATCTAGATTACAAAGAAAGATGGCACTGTAATAAAACACCAGGTAATGTCTTTCTCCAAGGAGCAAAAATAAACCAACACTGACTACTTGGCGATTTTCTCAATACTCCAGAGAGGAGGACATTTTGTATGTAGAGCAGGAAAATGAAGAACAGAGAGCTGAGGGAATTTTCTTGAGACTAGTAACGGGCTAAAAACAGAATCTACACCCCAAGTTCCTTACGCAGGCCACTGTATCACAGGCAGTATTATCAGGGCACAATAAATTAACTAGCGTGAAATCTTTGTGATTTTAATAAATGTTACAACTACAGAATGACTTTTAAAAGACTGCAAAAAGTTTTTTAAAGCAACAGAACTGCTTTTTAAAATATGATAAAAGCATCATTGTGTGCTTTTATCCAATTGTGCTCTTTTTAAAAAGGCGGCTCTGAGGTTTTGTGTTTGTGGAATGCGTTACTTTCACCCTGCGAGCGATGCCTCTCGTTAGTGAGGATACGTCATACAATTTGGCATCATGCTAGTTCTATTTCTTTCTGCTTTTTTGGTAAGAAATCTCCCAGAGAAAAGAAAGATGGATTTTTTTTTTTTTTTTTTTAATATTAACGTATCGCCTTCATAAGCACGTTATTCCTTTGTTCAGTGAGGCCTGTTTGGCAAGATACAGAGACAATGGAAGAGGAAAACCAGCAGGTCAATGATGACTGCTGAAGTAAACACAAACCATGGCAGGAGCGGGCAAAACAGATACAACACCTGTTATCAGACCAACCAAAATGATGACACGCAGGTCAAAAGGACCCTTTATTGAGGGCTGCCACTTACCCCAAGTCAGCTTCAGTCTGGGCTAGGCTTTACCAAGAAGCTTGCTTTGGTGACGGTTTTCAATTCTCTCTGCGCACACATCCATATCCATCTATCATCCCTCCATAGTTATCAATCTATGTCTCTCCACCATTATCTATCGACCCATCCATCATTATCTATCTACACTTCTCCACTATCTACCTGCCTACCTACCTACCTGTCATCTAGCTATCTACTATCTCCTTCTAGATAACCTACTGGATAAGTGTACTGCAGGTGATCGTTCTGAAGAGCTCCCACAGAGCTTACTGAGTCCTGGCTCCTGCCTGTCCCTGGAACGATTCAAGAATTAGAATTTGGCGGTGCATTGTTTTAGAAACCTATAATCAATGGGCCATGCGCTAACTCAGTTATTATACGATGATGTATACATGTGTGAAACGTGGGAATGACAACATTTCTCTGAGCTGTCACACCACCCGCAGTCATCATACCATCTATCTACTTTAGAGCAAGAGTCCGATTCAAATAGACCTCTGTCTGCCTTTGTCTGAATCATACAGGAATCTGGAAAAATTGGTCCCCTTAGCCACAAATTTTTATACTTGACTTTTCTTTACACTGTTTTATCTCAAAAACCACAGGATTCCTGAGCTAGAGTTGTTATTATTTTTCAATCCTTAAAAATAAATGACAGTCTGAGGAGGTACCCCGAGTCATGGAGGCTGCTTGGACAGTTCACCAAGTGATACCTCCGTGGGGACCCCGTGTTCAAGGCCTGGAAACAGAGCCGTGCCTCAGGGAACATTTTAAACAGCAGTCACCATGTCAGAGGCCAACGGAGGAAAATCAAACTGAGCTGCTAAGTCCAAGAAGGGTGTCTTAAGACACAGAGCTGAGAGTCAGCAATCTTTTGAAAGCAGCTCTGACCTGGGCAAGTGAGGCGTGCGGTGTCAACCACACTGATTTCCACTAGGGGGCGGTGATGCCTGGAGCACAGGGCAGGGAGTCTCTGCACCCCTGCTGCTCGGGGGCTCAGGGGCAGGAACTTCTCAGAAGAGGCTTTAGCGTCCTTAGGATTCCCTGCTCAAATCTACAGCTTTCATTCTGCTGTCACTCTGATAAGAGGTTTATTCTAAAACCAAAAGTCTTTTAAACACTCAGGGCAAAACGACCAACAAGCAGACGTTTTTCTATTTTCCTACGAGTCATCTGCTATGCTTCGACTTAATTAACCTTACTCTAGCTAACAAATTCATGCTACCCGACAACCTCGATTTAATAATGCTGAGTACGCCTGGGGACTATCCCTCTCTCCCTGCCACTCGGCATCAGTGGTGACGTGGTGGAGGACGAAGTCCCACCCACAGCCACAGACCTTTGCTGAATGTCGGGACGTTTGGGATAGAAGAGTAAGTCACGTACATATTCTCATAGCAGCAAGTCCATTTTGAAAGCTGCCTTGATCCTTTATGAAGAAAAAAATGATGTTTTATGAGAAAATATAAATACTGAACATGGACTTTTCTAGCTAGAAGAAGTCCCCAAATAGAGAAGACCCGACTTTCCAGACCAATGAAGGCACGGTGTACGGCTTTACTGGCTGCAAACATTCAAGTAAAACATCAACCCACCCACACTCTATTATTCATCTTCATCTCATTTGTACTGCTAACTAGGTTTTCCTCACAGATGGAGTAGAAAGTGCAAAAAGATTGATATTCCATGGCAAAGATCAGATAACTCGCGATTGACTCTCTTCTCTTTCATTCAACCATGAAGAAAACAAATATGCTCAAAATGGTTTGCAGAAAGAGTCTATAATTTCAGAGTTTATTCCGCGGAAATGGTTATCACATCATCTGTTCTCCTCTCTCTTCAGATCACCTCAGCCTAATGTTTAGCTGTGTCTAAAAAACGGCACCTAGTATGGAAGATAAACCCAAAAGTGTGAAGACACTTGGGTTAAGCATATGATCCACTAAAACAAGTCCCCTTTAAAGACATTAAAGTGGGCACTGAACCACACTTCCTCAGTTGTGAGACCCCCACCAATCAGTGACAGACCATTACGTCAGACAGGCAATCTAATTGTAAGACAGACCTTGATTTCAGAAATGCTAGCAAAGGTGCAAATCTGAGAAGCCAGGAAACATGGGTTCGAAAACATCTCATTTCTGTCTCGAGTATATATATTTAAAGCATTTGAGCACATTTTACCTATTTTTAAAGATATGCTATACACGCCTAGAAAATTTAGAAAAACATTAACTCAGAGAAGATATACATTCTCTATTTTTCATATTAATTCAATATTATATACTACGTTGTTGCTGGGTGCTAACAAGTCGATTCTGACTCATAGTGACCCCATGTGACAGAGTGGAACATAGGCTTTTCTAGGCTGTAATCTTTACAGAAGCAGATAGCCAGGTCTTTCTCCTGCAGAGCGGCTGGGTGGGTTTGAACCGCTGACCTTTTGGTTAGCAGCCTAGTGCTTAACCACTGCACCACAGGGCTCCTTATTATATACAATAAAATTATCTAGTTATCACCTATATTCACGTTCTTCCTTACACTTCATGGATATCAAAGCATTTCAGAGTGAGAAGGGGCCTTACAAGCCACCTAGCCCAGCTCTTCATGATGCTGAGGTGATGGACAGTGTCCCCAGCGGGCCGTCCTCCAGTCTGTATGATGCTGAGGTGATGGACAGTGTCCCCAGCGGGCCGTCCTCCAGTCTGTATGATGCTGAGGTGACGGACAGTGTCCCCAGCGGGCCGTCCTCCAGTCTGTATGATGCTGAGGTGACGGACAGTGTCCCCAGCGGGCCGTCCTCCAGTCTGTATGATGCTGAGGTGACGGACAGTGTCCCCAGCGGGCCGTCCTCCAGTCTGTATGATGCTGAGGTGACGGACAGTGTCCCCAGCGGGCCGTCCTCCAGTCTGTATGATGCTGAGGTGACGGGCAGTGTCCCCAGCGGGCCGTCCTCCAGTCTGTATGATGCTGAGGTGACGGGCAGTGTCCCCAGCGGGCCGTCCTCCAGTCTGTATGATGCTGAGGTGACGGACAGTGTCCCCAGCGGGCCGTCCTCCAGTCTGTATGATGCTGAGGTGACGGACAGTGTCCCCAGCGGGCCGTCCTCCAGTCTGTATGATGCTGAGGTGACGGACAGTGTCCCCAGCGGGCCGTCCTCCAGTCTGTATGATGCTGAGGTGACGGACAGTGTCCCCAGCGGGCCGTCCTCCAGTCTGTATGATGCTGAGGTGACGGACAGTGTCCCCAGCGGGCCGTCCTCCAGTCTGTATGATGCTGAGGTGACGGACAGTGTCCCCAGCGGGCCGTCCTCCAGTCTGTATGATGCTGAGGTGACGGACAGTGTCCCCAGCGGGCCGTCCTCCAGTCTGTATGATGCTGAGGTGACGGACAGTGTCCCCAGCGGGCCGTCCTCCAGTCTGTATGATGCTGAGGTGACGGACAGTGTCCCCAGCGGGCCGTCCTCCAGTCTGTATGATGCTGAGGTGACGGACAGTGTCCCCAGTGGGCCGTCCTCCAGTCTGTATGATGCTGAGGTGACGGACAGTGTCCCCAGCGGGCCGTCCTCCAGTCTGTATGATGCTGAGGTGACGGACAGTGTCCTCAGTGGGCCGTCCTCCAGTCTGTATGATGCTGAGGTGACGGACAGTGTCCTCAGTGGGCCGTCCTCCAGTCTGTATGATGCTGAGGTGACGGACAGTGTCCTCAGTGGGCCGTCCTCCAGTCTGTATGATGCTGAGGTGACGGACAGTGTCCTCAGTGGGCCGTCCTCCAGTCTGTATGATGCTGAGGTGACGGACAGTGTCCCCAGTGGGCCGTCCTCCAGTCTGTATGATGCTGAGGTGACGGACAGTGTCCCCAGTGGGCCGTCCTCCAGTCTGTATGATGCTGAGGTGACAGTGTCCCCAGTGGGCCGTCCTCCAGTCTGTATGATGCTGAGGTGACGGACAGTGTCCCCAGTGGGCCGTCCTCCAGTCTGTATGATGCTGAGGTGACGGACAGTGTCCCCAGTGGGCCGTCCTCCAGTCTGTATGATGCTGAGGTGACAGTGTCCCCAGTGGGCCGTCCTCCAGTCTGTATGATGCTGAGGTGACAGTGTCCCCAGTGGGCCGTCCTCCAGTCTGTATGATGCTGAGGTGACGGACAGTGTCCCCAGTGGGCCGTCCTCCAGTCTGTATGATGCTGAGGTGACGGACAGTGTCCCCAGCGGGCCGTCCTCCAGTCTGTTTCACACTTGCAGGTGCAGATGCCAGGTTAGCCCTGGAGGCAGCTCTGCCCATTCCGCTTAGGGGCAGTTCAGTCAGAAAATGCTTTCCTGTGCTGACCTGAAATCTAACTCTAACATAATCGGTGATCTTAAACTGCCTCTTAACTTTGATTTACATGAAATATAGGTTTTCTTCAAGTGCTTCTACCTCTTAGCTGGCTTTACCTCTGTGACATTAGTGGAAAAGATGAATTATCATGCAGATGAATGTAAGATCTTCCTAGAGTAACACGTAACATCAAAGAAATACAAGGTGTTACTTTACCTTTTTTTTTTTTTTGCAAATAGATGACTTATCTGCAAACACATCACTTAGTTTCCCTCCCATAATGTGCCTTATGTAAGATATCCTACGTGCAGCAAGCACCCTGAACTCTGTCATTTGACACAGTTCTTTTCTAAGGATACACAGTGGGTGCAAGTTATAGTCAATAGCTCCAGGTTTTAATGCTCTAAATGTTTCCTTTTCATACATGCCTGGGCAGTGACTCAAACAATAAACAACTTCCTTCAATGGCATATTTGAAATAGTTAAGACTGTTTTGCCATTTTCACTATTTCCTATCCAAATCCAACCCCACTAGAGCTACAAGCACAGTGCACATGACAACTTTTCCCATGTCCTAGTAGGTTACTGGGAGCTAGGGCTGGTGGGGACAGAGCAGCAACAGGCCCTACAAGGCACTGAGTTCCTCACAGTCCTCTGCTGCCCCCTGCTGGTCAGACTGAGGTCTGCCAAAGTCCTTCCTCTGACAGGATGAGGAAGTGAAAAACACAGTATTACAGAACTCTGCCTATTTCTAATCTTTCCTGAAATAAATTCATTGTGGACTGTGGGGTGTCCCTGGCAAGTCCCTCACATATTGGCTCTACATCATATTGGTTGGCCCAACAGAAGGTACTGTACTCATTGTTAAATAGGCATTTGGGGGTGGAGGGAGGGACAAATATGGCTACAAATTTCCCATAGAACACCTAGCTACAGATACAAAAAGGAAACCATGTGTGCATGTATACGTACATGTCCACACACGCACCTACATGTAGTAGGCACTCTGTCTGTGGCTTTGGACTGAGTTATGATTTAGTGCTCAACAGCTAGTAGAGGGAAAGGCTGAAGCCACCCAAGTCCAGAAGCAGAATCAGAGAGGTCAACGAAGGCTGTGTTCTAGGGGACGATGCGATGACTTGTGAGGCATCAGAACCCATTTGGGATGAGCAGGAATAGTGGGGAGACAGGTGGAGGCTGAAGATCATCTCCCCACTCTTACTGACAATGTAGAAGGGGAATTTGATCGGAGATGGTGTCAGCGAAAACTGACTGAAGCAAAAACTATCGGATGAAGGAGGTGACAGGCTGGAGGGGTGGGGCTCTCTGTGGGTAGCGGGAAGAGAGAACGGAAATCAACCACGCTGACAGTACAGCTTTGGCAGCAGAACACAGCCAGCTGTCTCTCCCCTCCAGTTCTAACCTCCACGCAAAATCCATCTGCACTGGGAGGGGCTACATCCCTTGGTGGGTTAAGGTTGTTTGTTCATGTGTCAATTATTCATTTTACTTTTGTTTCTTTTCTGTTTCTTAAATGATTATGTTTGGAGGTAGGGGCCTTTGTCTGCTTATGGTTTTTAAAAATGTACTTCAAAGTTCAAGCATTTATTTTAACTGATAGTGAATTATACTCATTGCCATTGAGTCAATTCCGATCGTAGCGATCCTATAAGACAGAGCAGAACTGCTCCATAGGGCTTCCAAGAAGTGGCTGGTGGATTCGAACTGCCGACCTTTTGGTTAGCAGCTGGGCCCTTAACCTCAGCAGCACCAGGGCTCCAATAGTGAATTAGTCTCATGTTTTTTGAAAGAAAGGTCTGGTGATCTACTTCTGAGAAATTGCCACTGGAAACCCTATGGAGCACAGTTGTACACTGATACACATGGGGTCACCGCCAAGTCAGAATGACTCTGGGGAAACTGTTTTAGTTTTTTTTTGTAATGTAAATTATCTGGACAAAGGGCGTCCAACAGGTCCTGCCTATTGGGTTTGCATATCATTAAAGGTTTAATTTCTGTATGCTAAAAGAGAAAAAAAGTAAAAATGACACTTTTTGTTTTATTTCAACCCCTTGTCTGCAGAGCTAGAAAAAGCCCTAACAGACACGGTGCTGAGAAGTCAAACATCTTGGCCTGTGTCACCAAAGCCTATTCTGCAGCTAAGTGCAGAGCCCAGAGTGGGCGTTTTAAGGCTGCTAATGCAGCGCGTGGCAGACTGACTGATGCTGAGTTACATTCAGCCCACGACCCTATAAAGACAGGCTATGCCAACGGCGGTTAATGTTGTTGGGGTGGAAGCGTGGGAAGCTGTTGTATTTTGATTCCTCAACCTTCTTACTCTGAACTATTACCAACAGAAGGTGTTGGGAAGATTGCCTTTACTCTTAGCCTGTATTATGAAGTAGGTATGAAAGTCACAGTGGATGAATTCTTACGTTTAAAGATGATGGGAAGATACTAACAACCACGTATTAAAACAGTTCTTGGAATGAGAACAAAGAACATTCTAGATGAGACAGTAACATTCGCTATGTCAAGCCTGGAGAGGAGATGGAAGGACCCAGGGGATGCACCACTAACAGGGAAGGTGTTTGTTATAAATGGTCATGTTAGTTTTTAACATATTGCATGGCTGATGTCTTTTGGGTTTTCTGCTTTGTTGAAGGTGATGAAACACACTTAAATTTCTAGAAAGCGCACTCAATGCCATGTCCCCCTGGTGACTGATAAAAGTAAATTAATAATATGCCCCCACGTTCTGGCAGAATCTCTATCGTGAAGTTAGAAAGCCCCGAAGTTAGGAAGGCAAGATGAACAAAAAGGTCTCGGTTTGCAAGTGAAGCGGCCTCATAAGCAGACTTCAACCTGATTAAATCTTACCATTGTCTACAGAAATTCCAAGCACACTTGATATCTTTCTCACGCTGAAAACAGAAAAAGTCACTTTGTTATTGGACGCTTTTCCACACCCTCACAAACTGATTCACGGGCTTTCTGTTTTCACAGTTGTTTAAGGATTCAGACACACTCAGAGCGGGAATGGCAGAATGTGGCCACGTGGTCAATTACACGCATGGTATCAGACAGCAATCTGCAACAGATGTTCTCAGGCGTCGCAGGGGGAAAACCAACACTGAGATCAATACGCTGAAAAGCTAAATATTCGGAAAGTACTGGCCACAGACAATGGACCCAAATAGTAATTAAAATACTGGAGAATGCTTGGCTATCCGACCTGCCAAATTTTGTCTTAAAGATACCAAGCAGAGGGGATGTGGCAAAGGGTCTAGACATTCGGGTTTGATGCCATAGTTGACCAGATACCACATTCTGTCACTCCCGCGTGCCGGGTCCTCTCCTCCAAGGAAGGAAACCATGCCACGAGCTCTTCACCCTACTTGCTTTGAGCTGGAAGAAAAAATCAAGTGGTGCCGTGGTCTGGTGTGGCCTGCGCTCGCCCCGCCTAGACGCCGGATGAGATGGCTGGCTGTCAGGCCGGAATGGCATGGGACTTACTGTGGTTAAAAGTGAGAGCGTTATCCAGGCTGCTCAGCTGCTGCAATCTGGCATGCATCATCCCTGCTCTGTTACGGGAAACGGGCAATGTCTGAGACTTTCGATCATGAACTATGGGTCCCAACCCCTCTTGGTTCCTGCAATGTGAGTGAAATGGGATAGAAGCAAAAGTTAGACTGGTTACACTGCAGCGAGACGGGGAGCGTTAGTAAAGCTGTCACAGCACAGGGGAGACTGGCCACGCAGGGACTGGGTGCGGCCCAGAGGCCTGCTTGGGGCCCCGGGAGGGCCAGGACAGAAACAGGCAGCAGCTCTAATGTACGAGCGCGCAGCAGAACATCTGACAGAGAAAAAGCAAAAACCAAGCCAAAGCAGAGAGACCTCGCCAGTTTGGAAAGTACTTTACAGAGAATACTTAAAAAAAAAATGGAGCCACCACTTTTGTGGTGCTGAAGGCTAAGGTTCTGAAAACTGTCAAAACATCACAAACCTTTTGGATTCTATGTGTCATAAAAGAGCAATTTTTTTTTTTAAGTTAAAAAAATGCATTGGGAGGAACAGAGAACAAACATGCAACGGAAGGTGTTAGATGAGGCAGCTTTACCACCTTTGCTCTTACCCAGGCAGGAAGGAGAAGAGCCAGACCCTTTGTTAAACTTGTCAGCAATCAAGTGAAGAAAACAGAAAAGTGACCTGGGTTAGCAATCAGACCGCTAACTTCCTGCTGTGTACCATCACCAGAGCAGACGAAAAACGCCACCAGTGCTGGAGTCACACCTGTCCCCGCCCAGAGCCGACCGTTCCCCTGGCTGCGTTACTGTGTGGGGTATTATAGGACATGCGTGGATGGTCATCAGACAGCATGCTGCCGGGCGGTTTAAAGTGACGCGATGAGAGGCACAGTATTTACAAAACTGGACCACGTGGGTGGCAAACACTGGCAAAGGTTAAGAGTTCAGGCCTTTTGTTTTTTTCACATGCAGCAGAGACCACGGCAATTTTCCACAAAGCAGGACATATCTTTCCACCGTGCACAGAACAGAAGCACACCATCCTCACACCTGTCTTCCCATGATTATTTAATTCCAGGGCAGTCAGATGGTACGTACCTACATATGCAAATATATACAGGGTGCTAATGAAAGTTTGGATGGATGGTGCTAATGAAGCTAGCTGGAAGGTTTTCTTGAAAAACCTTACATTTATATCCACTGAAAAAATAAGCTAACCGTTTTGCAAAGCCCAATTCTAAAATATTTTGTTGGGACAGAATCTTCAGCTTCCCACAGTCACCATTTTAGGCTCTGAGGCATTTGATGCTATTGGCACTACTCTCCAAATGCCATCTTGTGACGCAGGCAGCAGTTACTGCAGAAAGGGTGTGAAGCTCACCCAGCACGCTGCTGTGGTCTGTTATAAAATAAGCTGCTCGCCGGTCTCCACGGGGTGAAGTCAATGAGAAGAAATTAAAGGAACGAGACAACGAGGGTCTAAGAACTCACTGTATACACTTGCATATGGTAATCATGTATCAAATATAAAAGTTTCTGTTACCATAACAAAGTACCACCAAATTTAAATAAACATTCGAAAATACACTTTAACAGGAGGAAAAAGCAAAATGTTTTCTCTAAAATTTGCTTTTCTTAAAAGAAAACACATATTTTTATTTCTTAATACAAAATGTAATTCTGAAAATTTCTCCAGTAACCCCAAAGAGAATGCTAACATATAAAGCAAGTCTTCACGTTCAAATAGTGGAGCCTGTTAAAAATCTCTTTCCTATCCTCATTGTTATAAAACAAAATTAGAGATAAGATTAAAAAAACTCAATTACAATTAAATTTTAAAGCTTTTCTTAAACATAAATATAAGTTCACTTATAATTAAACTGTTAAAAACAAAACAGTAGAAAATAGGATACTTAGACCAACACCCATAAATAATACAGAGTGAATGGCTCACAACACAGAAAAAACAACAATAACAAACAAATACTGATACACAGAATGGCTACAAGGAGGGGCAGAAGTAAGAACTTGGCAATGGACAAGATGTACCCTGAGGAAATACTTCCAAAGAAAGGGCTGTTTGGGCACATATCGCCCAGGAGTTTCTAACTCTCCTTGAACTCAGGTAGAACCAAGGAAGTACATACGGTCTTGGAGAGGGAAGTGAGGCTTTATGACACTAAGCAGGGTTTTGGTTAGATAAGAAGATAGGGCATGTGGAGATTCCTAAGAATAAGGGGAGAAAGAGCTCCATTTTAGAGAAGGTTTTTGTGGAAGTCCAAACAACTCTGAGGTGGACTGAAAACATTCCTTCATTAAGAACGAAGTGGAAATGTTTAGGTGAGAAATCAGAGTCTTTGTAGTTGGGAGCAAGAATGTTAAAAACAACTCTTGAAAATGAAACACGGGAAGAGAAATCATTGAGGAAGGTGAAGAGAGAGAGAAACACAAGAGGAACTGGGGAGAGGAGGAAGAGAAGACGGAACTAACAGGATACGAGGAAGAATCTGGAAGGACTACAGAAGTACGGCAACAGGCCACTGCAGAATAGTGTTCCAGGAGAGACGTAGGAATTAAAACAAGACAGGAGGGATATAGGGATCCAGGAGGAAGATGCTACCAGATTTTTATGGTGACAATCCAAATGCCTGCCAACTGTCTTTCTTCATGGCTGTGTCTGTGAATTCCAACTGCCAATCACCAGAGATGACAATTTCCACACATTCAGATCCAAGTAATACAGAAGGGGGCGGGGGGGGGGGGACAAGCGACACAAGGTTTCAAACTAGAACGCCCACAGTACCTGGCTATGTATCGTTTTCCCATGTACTGGAACTGATGCAAGCAGACTCTGCAGAAGAGATGAAAAGTCATCAGGGGAAATGTGAAGACAAAATCACCTTCAACGCATTGTCTTATTTAAACATATCAACAACAGCAAGTTCAATAAATTCTTATTTCTACCACTTACCTCTTACTTAAACAAACAAACAAAAAAAAATCCTGTTGCCGTCGAGTCGATTCCGACCCTATAGGACAGGGTAGAACTGCCCCATAGCGTTTCTAAGGAACAGCTGGTGGATTCGAACTACTGACCTCTGGGTTAGCAGCTGACCTCTTAACCACTGCACCACCAGGGCTCCAACTCTTACTTATACCCAGTGAAAAGTATTAACCTGGAGGGTTAATAGAGAAGGCCTCGTATTTCGCAACTATCGGTACTGTAGTGAATTGCTTGAGGATCACAAAAGAAAGGCCCGTGACCAATAGGATTTTCCATTTCCTCAGAATTGGGGTGTATACTCCATGGCAGTTGACCTTTGAAATCACGCTGGAAACCATATACACTGCTCTCAGTTGCTTAATTTTCATTCAAAGTTATACAGAGGAGCACTTTCTTTTGGCACAAATATGCGGACTGGTCCTTTACAGACATCAAATACGTAGTTTTTTGTTTTGTTGCTTTAATATATCCACACACAAAAAATGTTAAGTAATATGTTTTCTAAGTCATATATTTAATGAACCCTGGTGTCACAATGCTTAACCACTCAGCTGCTAACCGAAAGGTTGGTGGTTCAAACCCACCCTGGGGCTTAGTGAGAGAAAGACCTGGCAATCTGCTCCCTTAAAGATTTATGCCAAGAAAATGCTATGGGGCAGTTCTACTCTGTGACATGGGGCCGCTAAGAGTCAGAATTGACTTGCTGGCACCCAAAAATCCACCAGTCACTCCTTGGAAACTCTAGAGGGCAGTTTTACTCTGTTCTATAGGATCGCTGTGAGTTGAAATAGACTCAACAGCAATGCATTTTTGGTTTTTTATACACATAAGTAATTATCTCTGGTTTATAACAACCACATATCTGCAACAATTTAAGGCTGGCCACAGCCCACTGGGTCATGAGCTGCTGAGAGTAGGGTCAGGGTCAAGGTCAGAAGCAGGAGAAAGAATGAGCTTAAGGAGCAGGTGAGGATGACAGTACTGTACACCCAGCTCAGCGAGGCAGCCTTCTTCACACTCTTACTCAGCAGAACGAATCAAAAGGCAACAAAGAAAAAACTACTTACTCAGATATCGTAAAAAAATCCATAAGTTCAGATGTTGAAGCCTTGTTCCAATAGGTAAATAAAGCATCTAGAAAACAAACATTTATTTGGTCAGAATCATGATGTATGTTTTGTATATCATGGAGAGCCGCCTATCATTACAATGGGAAGAGGACAGGCCACGGGCACTAATTAATACTGGATAACACACCCAACAGGCTTATTCAACTTAAAGAAGCTACATTTGAACATGTGACCTTCAATTTTATCACGTCATCATCTACACATAATGTGTTCTTAAATAGACCAGAAAATTCAAAGAATATACTCTCTCTTCTACGACAGAAAACCTCTCTAGCAGAGGAATCTGTCAAGAATTCTTGTGTGTGTGTATAAATACATATACATACACATACATATACATACACACATGTATACATATACACATATATACCCCGTTCCTAACACACACTGAAATGGAGGCATGTCTACTATACGTTTTACCCTTTGGGTATTTAATTCGATACAGCTTGGAGAAAGTTCTATGACAGCACATTTGGACCAGCCTCACACTTTGTCAAGCTGCGTAATATTCCACTCTATGGATGTACCATTACTGATTTAACGAGTTCCCTACTGACTGCCATCTAGTGTTCTTTTTTCCTCACCTTCTAATCATTATAAACTGTGTTTCAATGAATATTCCTTTATGTGGGCCTCTGTATGTATCTCTGAGTATATTAATAGAAAAATTCTTAGGAGGGAAATAGTTGTGTCAAATGATATCAGCATTTAAATTCTTGACAGGCATTGTCAGACAGTCTTCCAACCAGGCAGTGTGTGAGAGCTCGCTCCTGCATCCTTACACTACGGCGGAATGTGCTCAGGGCTAACAACTCACGCCTGTTCTTAATCAAGAGCAACACGGCATATTTAAACCTAACATCTAAAAACGTACTCTCTGTGTACTCTCAGCCATTTAGTATTTTTAACATTTTATTGTGTTTTAGGTGAAAGTTTACATAGCAAATTAGTTTCCCACTCAACAATTCATACACAAATTGTTCCGTGACATTGGTTACTATCCCCGCAACATGTCAGCGCTCTCTCCATTTCCACCCTGCCTGCCCCGTTTCCATCCCTCCAGTTTTCCTGCCCCTCCTTGCCTTCTCATCTTTGCTTTTGGGCAAATGTTGCCCATTTGGTTTCTTATTGTAGATTGCTCTAAGGAGCACATTCTTCATTGGTGTTGTTGTTTATTTCATAGGCCTATCTATTACTTGGCTGAAAGGTGACCTCCAGGAGAGGCTTCAATTCCAGGTTAAAAGCGTGCCTTAGGGTGACAGTCTCGGGGGTTCCTCCAGTCTCTATCAGTCCAGTTAAATCTGGTCTTTACGAATCGGAGTTTTGTTCTACATTTTTCTCCCATTCTAACTGGGACCTTCTACTGCGTCCCTGGTCAGAACGGTCGGTACTGGTAGCTGGGCATCATCTAGTTCTTCTGGTACAACCATTTAGTTTTGCACAAAGGGTATTACCGCATTTAATAGTTTACACTGCATTTTAACATTTTACAATGATGTTGAGAAATAGGTAAAGAGATTTCTCTCAGGGAAAAAGAAATTTAGTCTTTGGGGCCTGACAGGAACTAGGGTACCAAAGAGTCGAGAGGGTGTCTGCTGAGGTGCCGACTTCCCCTCTACACTGCCAAGAACAGCCACAGGCAGGGGAGGAGGTGGGGTATTTACTGAGATCTGTTCTGCGCCGGGCCCTGTGCTAGGCGACCTCATGTTCTCATACGCACTGAGGCATTTACACATCGCCATTACCCTGTGAGACAGATGTTGTGGTTGTGTGTCCTCGAGTCGATTCCAACTCACGGCGACCCTAGAGGACAGGGTAGAACTGTCCCACAGGGTTTCCCAGGCCGTAACCTTCATGGGAGCCAATCGCCAGGTCTTTTCTCCCGTGGAGCTGCTGGGTGGGTTTGAACTACTAACCTTTTGGTTAGCAGCCTAGCACTCAACCATTGCACCACCAGTGCTCCCATATTCAGCGTACCTAAATTTTAGTTTATTTTTCCTAGAAATATAATTTCTTATAAGTTTGGAAAAAACCAAACCCACTGCCACTTCCAACTCCTAGCGAACCTACAGGACAGGGCAGAACTGCCCCATAGGGTTCCCCAGGCTGTAATCTTTACGGAAGCAGATCACCTGGTCTCTTCTCCTGTGGAGTGGCTGGTGGGCTCGAATTGCCAACCTTTTGGGTAGAAGTGGAGCACTTTACCATTGTACCACCAGGGCGCTAAGCTTAGCAGGACAGAGAGATTCCCCGTTCACAGATGAGCTAACTGAGGCAAGAGAAGTTAATTCTCCCAATTACCACCCTAAAGAATCGTGGCTGAATGGGGCTTTAAATTCAAGTGCATCTGACCCTAAAAACCTTATTTGTCCTATTATACCAGAAATGAGTGGGTCAGGGAACATCCATTGTCCATTGTTTAGGAGCTTTGAGCTTAGAATCCACAGGAGCAGGTTCTGGTTACCTGAGGCTGGCTGGTCATCGGGTAAGGTGAGCACCCAGAGAGCCAAGTGAAAGCTGGAGAGCCTTGTGAGTCAGCTCCAGACACCTGTGGCCACACCACGCCACAGAATCCAGCCCCTGGGACACCTGTGGATATCCCACAGCACAGAATCCAGTTCCTGTTACACCTGTGGCCACACCACACCACAGAGTCCAGCCCCCAGGGCACCTGTGGCCATAGCACGCTACACAGAGTCCAGCCCCCAGGACACCTATGGCCACAGCACATTACATAGAGTCCAGCCCCAGGGACACCTGTGGCCACACCACACCACACCACAGAGTCCAGCCCCCAGGACACCTATGGCCACACCACATCACAGAGCCCAGCCCCAGGGACCACTGAGCCCACAGAGCAGCACTAACACCACCTTTCTCAGACTAGTGGCTGAGGTGAGTGGGGGACACAGCCCTAGACTCTGAGAAGCATGGAGGAGGTGCACGAAGACAGAGAGCGAGGTGCCTGGCCTGTAGAAGGTGCTCATGGGGTGTGTGATAAATGGGCAGCTAGGCCACAAAGAGTGGCTATAATGCTACAGATCTGAGAAGTCTGGTTGTTTGTCTGGTAAACTATCTCTGGAAGCAATGTCTCCCCCACCCATTCCACACACAGGAATCAATTACACCTAGATTTTTAGATCTAAAGGTAAAATAACAGAGATGTTAGAAAAAAAATACAGGAGAGTATCTTCATGACCTTGGGGGCAGGTAACGATTTCTTGAACAGGACACACACAAAAAGTCTCATCATAAAGGAAAGCATCAGTAACCTGAAGGCAATAATTAAAAAAAAAAAAAGATTTTGTGAAACTGTCCTGAAAAGATGGTCGCATTTTTAAAAGATGTGTGGTGCCTTCAAAGCAGCCGACTCTGAGGGGCAGCTTTCGCTTGGGTGTGGAAGTTCTGGTATATTCGTCTTTGAAAAGGCGTTACATCCTAGTTATGTATCATGTTCAATATTTAAAACAAAATATTCTTTAAACAAAGGAGAGATGGGGTTACAATGCTAGCTAACATTCACTGTCCTAAGACAAAATCTAGAACTTTTGACTTAAATGGGAAGACTTTCAATGTGATAATTCAAAATATCCAAATAAGTGCTCTATACTTCTGTATGTGGTCATCATTTGAGGAGAGTTTTGTTTAATTGCTCTTCTTTAAAAATAGGTATCTTAAAGTAATAAATTGACAGAAGAATAAAATGACGATTAACTTAAGCTCATGAAGGCCAGGCCTGCCGTTCCTGACACCCGAGCCACGAGGGCAGGCCTGCTGTTCCTAACACCTGCGCCACAAGAGCAGGCCTGCCGTTCCTGACACCCGAGCCACGAGGGCAGGCCTGCTGTTCCTAACACCCGAGTCACGAGGGCAGGCCTGCCATTCCTAACAACTGTGCCACGAGGGTAGGGCTGCCGTTCCTAACACCCGAGCCACAAGGGCAGGCCTGCCGTTCCTGACACCCGAGCCACGAGGGCAGGCCTGCTGTTCCTAACACCCGAGTCACGAGGGCAGGCCTGCCATGCCTAACACCTGCGCCACGAGGGTAGGGCTGCCGTTCCTGACACCCGAGCCACAAGGGCAGGCTGCTGTTCCTAACACCCGAGCCACGAGGGCAGGCCTGCCGTTCCTAACACCCGAGTCACGAGGGCAGGCCTGCCATTCCTAACACCCGAGCCACAAGGCCTGGGCTGCCGTTCCTAACACCCGAGCCACAAGGGCAGGGCTGCCATTCCTAACACCCGCGCCACAAGGGCAGGTCCGCCATCCCTAATACCCGAGCCACAAGGCCGGGGCTGCCGTCCCTAAAACCTGAGCCACAAGGGCAGGTCAGCCGTCCCTAACACCCGAGCCACAAGGGCAGGGCTGCCGTCCCTAACACCCGAGCCACAAGGGCAGGCCTGCCATTCCTAACACCCGCGCCACGAGGGCAGGCCTGCCTTTCCTAACACCCGAGTCACGAGGGCAGGCCTGCCATTCCTAACACCCGAGCCACAAGGCCTGGGCAGCCGTTCCTAACACCCGAGCCACAAGGGCAGGGCTGCCGTTTCTAACACCCGAGCCACGAGGGCAGGCCTGCCTTTCCTAACACCCGAGTCACGAGGGCAGGCCTGCCATTCCTAACACCCGAGCCACAAGGCCTGGGCAGCCGTTCCTAACACCCGAGCCACAAGGGCAGGGCTGCCGTTTCTAACACCCGAGCCACGAGGGCAGGCCTGCCTTTCCTAACACCCGAGTCACGAGGGCAGGCCTGCCATTCCTAACACCCGAGCCACAAGGCCTGGGCAGCCGTTCCTAACACCCGCGCCACAAGGGCAGGTCCGCCGTCCCTAACACCCGAGCCACAAGGCCTGGGCTGCCGTTCCTAACACCTGAGCCACGAGGGCAGGGCTGCCATTCCTAACACCCGCACCACAAGGGCAGGTCCGCCGTCCCTAACACCCCAGCCACAAGGCCGGGGCTGCCGTCCCTAACACCTGAGCCACAAGGGCAGGTCCGCCGTCCCTAACACCCGAGCCACAAGGGCAGATCCGCCGTCCCTAACACCCGAGCCACAAGGGCAGGGCTGCCGTCCCTAACACCCGAGCCACGAGGGCAGATCCGCCGTCCCTAACACCCGAGCCACGAGGGCAGATCCGCCGTCCCTAACACCCGAGCCACGAGGGCAGATCCGCCGTCCCTAATACCCGAGCCACGAGGGCAGGTCCGCCGTCCCTGACACCCGAGCCACAAGGGCAGGTCTGCCGTCCCTGACACCCGAGCCACAAGGGCAAGCTGCCGTCCCTAACACCTGAGCCACAAGGGCAGGTCTGCCGTCCCTAACACCCGAGCCATGAGGGCAGGCTGCCGTCCCTAACACCTGAGACACGAGGGCAGGTCCGCCATCCCAAACACCCGAGTCACGAGGGCAGGCCTGCCATTCCTAACACCCGAGCCACAAGGCCTGGGCAGCCGTTCCTAACACCCGAGCCACAAGGGCAGGTCTGCCGTCCCTAACACCCAAGCCACAAGGGCAGGCCCGCCGTCCCTAACACCCGAGCCACAAGGCCGGGGCTGCCGTCCCTAACACCCGAGCCACAAGGGCAGGTCCGCCGTCCCTAACACCCGAGCCACAAGGGCAGGTCCGCCGTCCCTAACACCCGAGCCACAAGGGCAGGTCCGCCGTTCCTGACACCCGAGTCATGAGGGCAGGTCCGCCGTCCCTAACACCCGAGCCACAAGGCCGGGGCTGCCATTCCTAACACCCGAGCCACGAGGGCAGGTCCACCATCCCTAACACCCAAGCCACAAGGGCAGGTGCGCCGTTCCAGACACCCGAGCCACGAGGGCAGGCTGCTAAAGCTGCTGAAACGGAAGGAAAACAAAAAAGAAACATGATTTGTAGGCAGAAATCCTTTCCATCGGATTTTGAATGCCCACATGTACGGACACTGAAGAACCGCAGCCAAAGAGGCCTTCAGATTTGCAAAAAGCGGGATTTTGTTTTCAAAAGAGTTCATCTTAATTCAATGACCCTAATGAAGCTCATATACTACCTTATAATTTGTTGCAGGAAAAATGAGACAAAATTTTGACAGAGATAAGCACTCTGACCTTGTACTATGACAAACTGTATGTGACTGGTTACGCTACACATCAGAATTGCTACTCTCCTGCCATACATGCTTAAAAATGTTACGTGGTATGCACAAAGCATCAGTCTGTCATTTTTGTTGTTATTAATTGCCATCAAGTTCATTCTGACTCAGGGCAGCCCCATGTGTGTAGAGTAGAACTGCTCTGTAGGGTTTTCAAGTCTGTGGCCTTTTGGAAGCATAACACCAGGCCTGTCTTTCAAGGTGCTTCTGGATGGGTTTGAACCATCAAACCTTTGGGCTGGGAGTCGAACATTTAACTGTTTGCACCACCCAGGGACCCCCCTCCAAAGCATCAATAGCCAATTGCCATTGAGTTGATTCTGACTCACAGCGACTGCCCCATACGGTTTCCAAGGAGGGGCTGGTGGATTCCAACTGCTGACCTTTTGGTTAGCAGCCAAGCTCTTAACCACTGTGCCACCAGGACAGTTATTTCTATCAAAAAATATAATTGTCAAAACCTAAATCAGAAGCAATCTATCATGACACCACTATTTCTATTAGAAAATCTGAAGTGGCCTGTCCTCCTTCTGAGTAAGCCAGGACTGTCACACACGGTCTAAATGGAAGGAATGCGTAGGTCCCCAGACAATACAGTTTCTAATGTAAGAGACTGACCAATACAGTTATGCAAGCTGCAGTAAAGCTGAGGTTGTTTGGACACATAAAACCTATCTCTATTATCTACTTCTGTCCCCTTTAGCCAACATGGTAGGTTCAAGTTTACTATGAACTCAAAAAATAGGCCCATTCACATTTTAGACTTATTTTCTAGAATAAAATAATTAACAGAAGTATTTTCCTCCAAAAATTAAGGCTTTTATTTCTACTCTTGTTGTTAGTAATTAGCTGCCTGTCAAGCTGGCCCCCCGACCCATGGCGGCCCCAAGCACTACGCGGTCCAACCGTCGTGATCCGTGGGTTTTCACTGGCTGATTTTCTGGAAGTGGATGCCCAGGTCTTAGTCTGGAAGCTCCACTGAAACCTGTCCAGCATCCCAGCAACGTGCAAACCTCCACTGATAGACAGGTGGTGCTGCATGCGAGGTCCGCTGGCTGGGAATCAAGCCCGGGGCTCCTGTATGGACGGTGAGAATTCTACCACGGAACCACCACTGCCCCCTTCTACTTCTAGTACATTTAGTAACTGAACATGCACTTTAGAAAAAAAAGGGAGACAATTATTTTGAATCTTTGT
The DNA here is from genome assembly GCF_030014295.1 of Loxodonta africana. Lineage (NCBI taxonomy): Eukaryota > Metazoa > Chordata > Mammalia > Proboscidea > Elephantidae > Loxodonta > Loxodonta africana. The sequence goes on along the minus strand of NC_087358.1, from coordinate 6,458,024 downwards.
AACCCTTCAAGAAGGAAAGTAAAACCGGAACCTCCATCCCCACCTACCATCAGACATGCTTTTTAGGATGTACAGGAAACACATCAACAGGCTCTTGATCTCAGACTGGTCAAGCTTGTCACACCGAACCACAGCATTTCCCAAAGTGCCACTTTGCTGGTGCTGAAAAGGAAACACAGGTGGTTTTCTCTTCAAGTAAAAAAAAAAAAAAAATTACAGCTTCACTTTTCTCCCCTGAAAGAAGGACTCTCAGGATTGAGACAAATCATATAAAGTAGAAGTCATAAGCAATTTATCAGCCATTAGAGTACAGACACCCTTCACCCGAACACACACAAGTGCCGTTTCACAGGAGCTCTGGCCTGTCCTCTTTGCCTACTTCCCTAAGGGACAAGCCAGAAGGCACAAACCTTTCAAACTGGAGAACCACAGTTTTGGTTATCAGCTTAGTTCTGAAACGCCAAATAAAACCTCATGCAAAAAGGGATGTGCTCTAGGGCCATACACAGAAAGGACGATCCAGAAGATACCGTAGAACTAACCATAACCTCAGGAAAACATGAGTGGCTGAAACGGCAAATACAAAGTTCAAGATGCTGCTGTGTATCGACCACAATTGCCAGGAGGTGAGTCACCGCCATTCAGTAGACATCACGGGGCACTCTTGGGCCATAACAGCCGGCATGTACCCGATAGGAACAGCTGGGGACACCTGAGCACAGCACTGCCAAAGACCCTAAGCGGATGAGGTCATGCCACCATCAGCTTAGCGCAACACTGCAAACGTCAGAAAGCTCAGGGCGGAGGGAGAGAGCAGTTTTGCCACCAAGCAATAGGTTCACAGGTTTAAAGGTTCACATTTTAAACAACAGAACAAGAATCTCCAGTTGTGATAAAACACACGAGATTTAAAAATCCTCCAAGTTATATTTCCAATTGAAATCAGAAACTTTTTGTTTTGCCAAACCATAAGCTAAAAGATCAGTGAAAAAAAGATGCCTCAGTCAAGGCGTTGGTGGGCCAGTGAAAAAACATACCTAGAAAACAGTCTCAACAACGAGCACCAATATTTTCCTTTAAGGAAGAAATGAAGGTGCGATTAGTGGCAAAACTGCAGCAGACCCGTTGCCTCGCCCTCCCAGCAGGCTGGACCACGAGGAGAACTCAGTACTTCTCGCAGTGAGAGGGAAGGGGCAGCATGCAGAGCTTCCTCGGGCAAAGATGGGTTTGTTAGAAGGGAGAAATCCACAGTGACCCGGTGGCTCCTGGCTGGCCGCCAGCTCTCCTCCTCCTCTGTGGTGCTGCGTAGGACGCAGGCAGAGTGCCTTCTGAGCAGCGTCTCCCTCTGCGTGGGAAGGCATGTCAGGACCAAGGGGAAAGTTAAAGGCATCACCCACAGCCAACCAGGAGGCTCGTGCCTCCACAGAACTGTGTCCACAAATCATCAGGTCAGTGTCAGCTGTGGAAACAGGTGTGGAAACAAGCCTGAGGCTGCAGGAAGGAGGCTTCCCCCACTTCTGAGAACTAGGAATACACCCCTGAATGGGTCACCCATTCACCGGTGAATTTGGGAAGTTGTGTGTGCTTACATGAAGCTTAAAATATCCTAACGGTACCCAAGATGATACCAATCTATCATGGATGCCAGGTTTAAGCCCAAGTCCTTATCATTTCCCACAAAGTTCCTAACAGTCTGAGTCTTGGTCGTTTCAAGAAGACAGGCTGAATAGGAAGGTGGTGTGCTGGGGGAGGGGCAACATGAACTGAGCAATTTCAAATCAAGCTTTATCCCCGGAATCACCTACATGATCACTTCTCTTTTTTGGAGTTGACTTTTGACGTAACACACATTTGCCTAGGTAAGTGTGGCATAAATGGTGTTCTCCTGGCATAAAGGCTATGCTGGTTCTAAGTGAGTGGCATTTCGTTTTCCCTACCTGTCCAACCTGCCAGAACCATTAACGCAACGCGTTCCTTGGTAAACACTACTCTGATCCGAAATCCTGGAAACAAGATCAGGGAAATCCAGGAATGTGCCCTATCTTTCGATAATACTCTAACCATCTACTCCAGGTTAAATGACTTGGTTTTTAAAAAGGTCACACTTAAACATCAGAACATGTTTGAGTTAAATCCATTAGTGTAAAGAATCACTTGAGTTACCTGAAAACAAATTACCTTATCCAGGGAGTTGGTTTTTTCACTATTCCTTTCTGGAAGGCTGTTCCCCGAATCTGTGCTTATGAGGGAGCCTCTCGAGTCGGCGTTCCTTACACTACTGATATTTGGGGTTGAAGTCGTATATGGAGAAGCTGAAAGGGAATGAAGCCAAGACCATAACTTTAGTAAGACAGAACATAAAGATAAGCCCTGGACTTTAGGGGGAAAGGCTTATATGGCACTTAGTATTTTCTCTTAGGAAGCTGGTTCAAGACGTGCGTTCAACTACCTCACCTTTAAGGAATTAGGGCATAAAGAGATAAACTTTACTCTGAAACATTAAGACATAAACATGAACTCATTTATTAGAAAACTGAGATTGCTAAGACTAGAAGGGCGCACACTGGTGTAGAATGGAGACTTAAGAAATAAAAAAGATGAAGCCACCTGCGATAACCAAATAAAAAAATTAACCCATACAATAAATTCACAGCACTCAAACTATGCTGAGGTGGCCTTGCCAACTCAGAGGTGCTGTGGGATATTTCACAATTTCAAGGAAAAGAGAGACACTGACATCTGTCGACACTGCCGTTCCAACGTGAGATTCTGGCTACATTCTTTCTGATGACATCATGCTTTTATGAAGCTGGGTCGTTGGCGGCTGCTATAATTAAAAAAGGCAAGTGCTGGGCGAAATCACTGTGGGACAGGAAATGAAGGCGACGGTGTCCGATCTGACTCCAAACTTTGAGAAGGTGCACAGTGCCCAACAGGCAGATGAATCAAATGAGTAAATAACTATAATTATTTAAGACTGAAATAAAAAGATTTTTTAAATTTATGTGCATTTTTTCCTTTCAAATGGCTACTAAGTCACTGGGATATAAGTACTTACCAAGTTATGTGGACCTCAAAAAAAAAAAAACCCTTTGCCTTTGAGTTGATTCCAACTCCTAGCAATCCTATAGGACAGAGTAGAACTGCCCCATAGGGTTTCCAAGGGGTGGGGCAGTTCTACTTTTGGTTAGCAGCCGAGCTCTTAACCACTGCGCTACCAGCACTCCTATTTGGACCTACCTGCCTAATAAACAGAACTGTAGGGTGTTTCTTTCATCTTAGGGAGCCATGGAAAAGTTACTGTGATGACTAAGGGTGCTGTGAATGGAAAGCATTTGGGAACCTCTGCAAGAAACAGTTCAGAGCAAAATGGAAATCTAATTTGGAAATAAAATTTGTGACGTCCGTGAAAAATAGCACTTGAAGGCAGATAACAGCCCCATCTCAGTCCTATTGAACTTTTTAAGATTGATGCATCGGCTGCTTGCTCAGATGAGACTTAAGTAAATCACATAATTGAAAATGACTTCTGTGCCGAGCCGGAAGAGGCAGGCCCGCAGCTGGGACTTTTCAGAACCGTACACTCTGTGCCGAGCCAGAAGAGGCAGGCCCGCAGCTGGGACTTTTCAGAACCGTACACTCTGTGCCGAGCCGGAAGAGGCAGGCCCGCAGCTGGGACTTTTCAGAACCGTACACTCTGTGCCGAGCCAGAAGAGGCAGGCCCGCAGCTGGGACTTTTCAGAACCGTACACTCTGTGCCGAGCCAGAAGAGGCAGGCCCGCAGCTGGGACTTTTCAGAACCGTACACTCTGTGCCGAGCCGGAAGAGGCAGGCCCGCAGCTGGGACTTTTCAGAACCGTACACTCTGTGCCGAGCCGGAAGAGGCAGGCCCGCAGCTGGGACTTTTCAGAACCGTACACTCTGTGCCGAGCCGGAAGAGGCAGGCCCGCAGCTGGGACTTTTCAGAACCGTACACTCTGTGCCGAGCCGGAAGAGGCAGGCCCGCAGCTGGGACTTTTCAGAACCGTACACTCTGTGCCGAGCCGGAAGAGGCAGGCCCGCAGCTGGGACTTTTCAGAACCGTACACTCTGTGCCGAGCCGGAAGAGGCAGGCCCGCAGCTGGGACTTTTCAGAACCGTACACTCTGTGCCGAGCCGGAAGAGGCAGGCCCGCAGCTGGGACTTTTCAGAACCGTACACTCTGTGCCGAGCCGGAAGAGGCAGGCCCGCAGCTGGGACTTTTCAGAACCGTACACTCTGTGCCGAGCCAGAAGAGGCAGGCCCGCAGCTGGGACTTTTCAGAACCGTACACTCTGTGCCGAGCCAGAAGAGGCAGGCCCGCAGCTGGGACTTTTCAGAACCGTACACTCTGTGCCGAGCCGGAAGAGGCAGGCCCGCAGCTGGGACTTTTCAGAACCGTACACTCTGTGCCGAGCCGGAAGAGGCAGGCCCGCAGCTGGGACTTTTCAGAACCGTACACTCTGTGCCGAGCCGGAAGAGGCAGGCCCGCAGCTGGGACTTTTCAGAACCGTACACTCTGTGCCGAGCCGGAAGAGGCAGGCCCGCAGCTGGGACTTTTCAGAACCGTACACTCTGTGCCGAGCCAGAAGAGGCAGGCCCGCAGCTGGGACTTTTCAGAACCGTACACTCTGTGCCGAGCCGGAAGAGGCAGGCCCGCAGCTGGGACTTTTCAGAACCGTACACTCTGTGCCGAGCCGGAAGAGGCAGGCCCGCAGCTGGGACTTTTCAGAACCGTACACTCTGTGCCGAGCCGGAAGAGGCAGGCCCGCAGCTGGGACTTTTCAGAACCGTACACTCTGTGCCGAGCCGGAAGAGGCAGGCCCGCAGCTGGGACTTTTCAGAACCGTACACTCTGTGCCGAGCCGGAAGAGGCAGGCCCGCAGCTGGGACTTTTCAGAACCGTACACTCTGTGCCGAGCCGGAAGAGGCAGGCCCGCAGCTGGGACTTTTCAGAACCGTACACTCTGTGCCGAGCCGGAAGAGGCAGGCCCGCAGCTGGGACTTTTCAGAACCGTACACTCTGTGCCGAGCCGGAAGAGGCAGGCCCGCAGCTGGGACTTTTCAGAACCGTACACTCTGTGCCGAGCCGGAAGAGGCAGGCCCGCAGCTGGGACTTTTCAGAACCGTACACTCTGTGCCGAGCCGGAAGAGGCAGGCCCGCAGCTGGGACTTTTCAGAACCGTACACTCTGTGCCGAGCCGGAAGAGGCAGGCCCGCAGCTGGGACTTTTCAGAACCGTACACTCTGTGCCGAGCCGGAAGAGGCAGGCCCGCAGCTGGGACTTTTCAGAACCGTACACTCTGTGCCGAGCCGGAAGAGGCAGGCCCGCAGCTGGGACTTTTCAGAACCGTACACTCTGTGCCGAGCCGGAAGAGGCAGGCCCGCAGCTGGGACTTTTCAGAACCGTACACTCTGTGCCGAGCCGGAAGAGGCAGGCCCGCAGCTGGGACTTTTCAGAACCGTACACTCTGTGCCGAGCCGGAAGAGGCAGGCCCGCAGCTGGGACTTTTCAGAACCGTACACTCTGTGCCGAGCCGGAAGAGGCAGGCCCGCAGCTGGGACTTTTCAGAACCGTACACTCTGTGCCGAGCCGGAAGAGGCAGGCCCGCAGCTGGGACTTTTCAGAACCGTACACTCTGTGCCGAGCCGGAAGAGGCAGGCCCGCAGCTGGGACTTTTCAGAACCGTACACTCTGTGCCGAGCCGGAAGAGGCAGGCCCGCAGCTGGGACTTTTCAGAACCGTACACTCTGTGCCGAGCCGGAAGAGGCAGGCCCGCAGCTGGGACTTTTCAGAACCGTACACTCTGTGCCGAGCCGGAAGAGGCAGGCCCGCAGCTGGGACTTTTCAGAACCGTACACTCTGTGCCGAGCCGGAAGAGGCAGGCCCGCAGCTGGGACTTTTCAGAACCGTACACTCTGTGCCGAGCCGGAAGAGGCAGGCCCGCAGCTGGGACTTTTCAGAACCGTACACTCTGTGCCGAGCCGGAAGAGGCAGGCCCGCAGCTGGGACTTTTCAGAACCGTACACTCTGTGCCGAGCCGGAAGAGGCAGGCCCGCAGCTGGGACTTTTCAGAACCGTACACTCTGTGCCGAGCCGGAAGAGGCAGGCCCGCAGCTGGGACTTTTCAGAACCGTACACTCTGTGCCGAGCCGGAAGAGGCAGGCCCGCAGCTGGGACTTTTCAGAACCGTACACTCTGTGCCGAGCCGGAAGAGGCAGGCCCGCAGCTGGGACTTTTCAGAACCGTACACTCTGTGCCGAGCCGGAAGAGGCAGGCCCGCAGCTGGGACTTTTCAGAACCGTACACTCTGTGCCGAGCCGGAAGAGGCAGGCCCGCAGCTGGGACTTTTCAGAACCGTACACTCTGTGCCGAGCCGGAAGAGGCAGGCCCGCAGCTGGGACTTTTCAGAACCGTACACTCTGTGCCGAGCCGGAAGAGGCAGGCCCGCAGCTGGGACTTTTCAGAACCGTACACTCTGTGCCGAGCCGGAAGAGGCAGGCCCGCAGCTGGGACTTTTCAGAACCGTACACTCTGTGCCGAGCCGGAAGAGGCAGGCCCGCAGCTGGGACTTTTCAGAACCGTACACTCTGTGCCGAGCCGGAAGAGGCAGGCCCGCAGCTGGGACTTTTCAGAACCGTACACTCTGTGCCGAGCCGGAAGAGGCATGCCCGCAGCTGGGACTTTTCAGAACCGTACACTCTGTGCCGAGCCGGAAGAGGCAGGCCCGCAGCTGGGACTTTTCAGAACCGTACACTCTGTGCCGAGCCGGAAGAGGCATGCCCGCAGCTGGGACTTTTCAGAACCGTACACTCTGTGCCGAGCCGGAAGAGGCAGGCCCGCAGCTGGGACTTTTCAGAACCGTACACTCTGTGCCGAGCCGGAAGAGGCAGGCCCGCAGCTGGGACTTTTCAGAACCGTACACTCTGTGCCGAGCCGGAAGAGGCATGCCCGCAGCTGGGACTTTTCAGAACCGTACACTCTGTGCCGAGCCGGAAGAGGCATGCCCGCAGCTGGGACTTTTCAGAACCGTACACTCTGTGCCGAGCCGGAAGAGGCATGCCCGCAGCTGGGACTTTTCAGAACCGTACAGTCTGTGCCGAGCCGGAAGAGGCATGCCCGCAGCTGGGACTTTTCAGAACCGTACAGTCTGTGCCGAGCCGGAAGAGGCAGGCCCGCAGCTGGGACTTTTCAGAACCGTACACTCTGTGCCGAGCCGGAAGAGGCAGGCCCGCAGCTGGGACTTTTCAGAACCGTACACTCTGTGCCGAGCCGGAAGAGGCAGGCCCGCAGCTGGGACTTTTCAGAACCGTACACTCTGTGCCGAGCCGGAAGAGGCAGGCCCGCAGCTGGGACTTTTCAGAACCGTACACTCTGTGCCGAGCCGGAAGAGGCAGGCCCGCAGCTGGGACTTTTCAGAACCGTACACTCTGTGCCGAGCCGGAAGAGGCAGGCCCGCAGCTGGGACTTTTCAGAACCGTACACTCTGTGCCGAGCCGGAAGAGGCAGGCCCGCAGCTGGGACTTTTCAGAACCGTACACTCTGTGCCGAGCCGGAAGAGGCAGGCCCGCAGCTGGGACTTTTCAGAACCGTACACTCTGTGCCGAGCCGGAAGAGGCAGGCCCGCAGCTGGGACTTTTCAGAACCGTACACTCTGTGCCGAGCCGGAAGAGGCAGGCCCGCAGCTGGGACTTTTCAGAACCGTACACTCTGTGCCGAGCCGGAAGAGGCAGGCCCGCAGCTGGGACTTTTCAGAACCGTACACTCTGTGCCGAGCCGGAAGAGGCAGGCCCGCAGCTGGGACTTTTCAGAACCGTACACTCTGTGCCGAGCCGGAAGAGGCAGGCCCGCAGCTGGGACTTTTCAGAACCGTACACTCTGTGCCGAGCCGGAAGAGGCAGGCCCGCAGCTGGGACTTTTCAGAACCGTACACTCTGTGCCGAGCCGGAAGAGGCAGGCCCGCAGCTGGGACTTTTCAGAACCGTACACTCTGTGCCGAGCCGGAAGAGGCAGGCCCGCAGCTGGGACTTTTCAGAACCGTACACTCTGTGCCGAGCCGGAAGAGGCAGGCCCGCAGCTGGGACTTTTCAGAACCGTACACTCTGTGCCGAGCCGGAAGAGGCAGGCCCGCAGCTGGGACTTTTCAGAACCGTACACTCTGTGCCGAGCCGGAAGAGGCAGGCCCGCAGCTGGGACTTTTCAGAACCGTACACTCTGTGCCGAGCCGGAAGAGGCAGGCCCGCAGCTGGGACTTTTCAGAACCGTACACTCTGTGCCGAGCCGGAAGAGGCAGGCCCGCAGCTGGGACTTTTCAGAACCGTACACTCTGTGCCGAGCCGGAAGAGGCAGGCCCGCAGCTGGGACTTTTCAGAACCGTACACTCTGTGCCGAGCCGGAAGAGGCAGGCCCGCAGCTGGGACTTTTCAGAACCGTACACTCTGTGCCGAGCCGGAAGAGGCAGGCCCGCAGCTGGGACTTTTCAGAACCGTACACTCTGTGCCGAGCCGGAAGAGGCAGGCCCGCAGCTGGGACTTTTCAGAACCGTACACTCTGTGCCGAGCCGGAAGAGGCAGGCCCGCAGCTGGGACTTTTCAGAACCGTACACTCTGTGCCGAGCCGGAAGAGGCAGGCCCGCAGCTGGGACTTTTCAGAACCGTACACTCTGTGCCGAGCCGGAAGAGGCAGGCCCGCAGCTGGGACTTTTCAGAACCGTACACTCTGTGCCGAGCCGGAAGAGGCAGGCCCGCAGCTGGGACTTTTCAGAACCGTACACTCTGTGCCGAGCCGGAAGAGGCAGGCCCGCAGCTGGGACTTTTCAGAACCGTACACTCTGTGCCGAGCCGGAAGAGGCAGGCCCGCAGCTGGGACTTTTCAGAACCGTACACTCTGTGCCGAGCCGGAAGAGGCAGGCCCGCAGCTGGGACTTTTCAGAACCGTACACTCTGTGCCGAGCCGGAAGAGGCAGGCCCGCAGCTGGGACTTTTCAGAACCGTACACTCTGTGCCGAGCCGGAAGAGGCAGGCCCGCAGCTGGGACTTTTCAGAACCGTACACTCTGTGCCGAGCCGGAAGAGGCAGGCCCGCAGCTGGGACTTTTCAGAACCGTACACTCTGTGCCGAGCCGGAAGAGGCAGGCCCGCAGCTGGGACTTTTCAGAACCGTACACTCTGTGCCGAGCCGGAAGAGGCAGGCCCGCAGCTGGGACTTTTCAGAACCGTACACTCTGTGCCGAGCCGGAAGAGGCAGGCCCGCAGCTGGGACTTTTCAGAACCGTACACTCTGTGCCGAGCCGGAAGAGGCAGGCCCGCAGCTGGGACTTTTCAGAACCGTACACTCTGTGCCGAGCCGGAAGAGGCAGGCCCGCAGCTGGGACTTTTCAGAACCGTACACTCTGTGCCGAGCCGGAAGAGGCAGGCCCGCAGCTGGGACTTTTCAGAACCGTACACTCTGTGCCGAGCCGGAAGAGGCAGGCCCGCAGCTGGGACTTTTCAGAACCGTACACTCTGTGCCGAGCCGGAAGAGGCATGCCCGCAGCTGGGACTTTTCAGAACCGTACACTCTGTGCCGAGCCGGAAGAGGCAGGCCCGCAGCTGGGACTTTTCAGAACCGTACACTCTGTGCCGAGCCGGAAGAGGCATGCCCGCAGCTGGGACTTTTCAGAACCGTACACTCTGTGCCGAGCCGGAAGAGGCATGCCCGCAGCTGGGACTTTTCAGAACCGTACACTCTGTGCCGAGCCGGAAGAGGCAGGCCCGCAGCTGGGACTTTTCAGAACCGTACACTCTGTGCCGAGCCGGAAGAGGCATGCCCGCAGCTGGGACTTTTCAGAACCGTACACTCTGTGCCGAGCCGGAAGAGGCATGCCCGCAGCTGGGACTTTTCAGAACCGTACACTCTGTGCCGAGCCGGAAGAGGCATGCCCGCAGCTGGGACTTTTCAGAACCGTACAGTCTGTGCCGAGCCGGAAGAGGCAGGCCCGCAGCTGGGACTTTTCAGAACCGTACACTCTGTGCCGAGCCGGAAGAGGCAGGCCCGCAGCTGGGACTTTTCAGAACCGTACACTCTGTGCCGAGCCGGAAGAGGCAGGCCCGCAGCTGGGACTTTTCAGAACCGTACACTCTGTGCCGAGCCGGAAGAGGCAGGCCCGCAGCTGGGACTTTTCAGAACCGTACACTCTGTGCCGAGCCGGAAGAGGCAGGCCCGCAGCTGGGACTTTTCAGAACCGTACACTCTGTGCCGAGCCGGAAGAGGCATGCCCGCAGCTGGGACTTTTCAGAACCGTACACTCTGTGCCGAGCCGGAAGAGGCATGCCCGCAGCTGGGACTTTTCAGAACCGTACACTCTGTGCCGAGCCGGAAGAGGCAGGCCCGCAGCTGGGACTTTTCAGAACCGTACACTCTGTGCCGAGCCGGAAGAGGCAGGCCCGCAGCTGGGACTTTTCAGAACCGTACACTCTGTGCCGAGCCGGAAGAGGCAGGCCCGCAGCTGGAGGGCCTGGCTGTTTTTACAAACAGCACAAGGAGCCTCCTGGCGCCGCCTCAGCAAGCTGTAAGCACGGCCTACCCTACCCCAGCTGAAGGCGCGCTCAGCCGGAACTGCACAACAGGCTGGTCCCTTTTTGGATTCCAGTAGGCAACGCAGCTGCCATGGACTGAAACAAGCACTCCGGGCTTCCACTTTAAAAAATAGATTATATGACTCGCTCTAGGTCACACCAAAAGTATCTTTTTAAGTCACTCCATCGTTGCATTTTTATTTGATGGATAATAACATAAATTTATCATTTCTCAGGCAACGGCAAGAAGTCTTTAACCTCAGAGGGAGACTTGCCACACCCTACCTAGCACTCACATTTATATCTACCGCCATCCCTGAAGCAGATTCAGTGCACGGGCGTCAATTTAAGATCAAGAAAAGAAGAGCCAGGGGAACAGGCAAACCCCTGGGCCTTACTGTCGACCACAGGCTGACGGTGGTGGGGCGGACACTGCGGGACAGGTTAGAAACAGCGTTATAACCCAATTATAATCCTGGTAATAGGACCATAATTCATACTCGATGTGTAACACAGAACTTAGGAAAAAGGGGTCCTCGGTAAAGGAAAACTAGATCCTAAATTCTCAGAGTTTTAGGCCTGATTCCAGAACTAGGGTCCTGATCTAAGGCAAACAGATGGAAATGCAATCAATCAGAACCACCACGCTTAACAGAGCTATGTCGCTGTGTGTGTGTGTCTGTGCATGTGCGTGTGTGTGCGCGTGTGCATGCGTGTGTGTGTACGTGTATTTAAAATATCTGGCCCAGTGCATAACCTTTAAAAACCTTAAATAACATGTAAGTAAACTGAAAAGGAGCCCTGGTGGCTCACTGATTAAGCACTTGGCTACTAAGCCAAAGATCAGTGGTTCGAACCCACCCAGCTGCTTTGTGGGAGAAAAGACCTGGCGATCTGTGCCTGTAAAGATCACAGCCTAGGAAACCTTATGGGGCAGTTCTACTCTGTCATATGTGACGGGGTCCTCATGAGTCAGAATCTACTCAACGGCTCACAACAACTAACCTAATCTCAGAGTAGTTTTTATTCAGGTAATGAAGCAGTTTTAGAAAATCCTCATGTATCATATTTTCAAAGACAGAAACAAATACAAAACCTATGCAGGGAAATGGCATTTCTTCTAAACGGAGATGAAGAAGGATAAGCATTCTTGAAGGGTAAGTACAGGAAACACTTTGATGACAGAAAGTGGTTCCTAAAGGTGCCAGATAAGAGGTAGAAAACCTAGTTCAAACATAGGGCTTCCCCGGAAGGCAAATCTAAAAGGGAACAAGGATTTATATTTATTTTACAGTTTTATTTATTTTGTTGTTGTTGAGGCTATACAGAGCAAAACATACACCAATTCAACGAGGGTTTATATCTTTAAAGACAGGGAAGTACAGACAAAACCTGAGTATAAATAAGCCTGTGGTGGTGGAATCGTTTTGAAAAGTGGAACTGAATCTTGAAATTCAAGTAAAAAGGGACTGAATTAGTCTTGAGGACTTCTCATAACTCCACCACCAACGCAGAGCAACCAAAGGCCACCTGTCACATTCAGATCCTATGAAAGACACCTGATGGCTTATTTCTAGGTTCCCAAAGAATCCCAAATCCTAAAACAAGGTAAATTCTGAGCTGGAGAAGAGAGTCAGATAGTGAAACCATCTGTTCATTCTAGTCTGATCATTTACACAAAGTCCTGACCGCTTTTCTGTGACATCTTTTCCTGCAGGGTGCTAGCCAGAGGGGATGGAGCTTTGTGATTCCCCAAGGATTCCTGGGCTTCAGGGCTCATCCAGCTGGTTTTCGAGAGTATGTCACAGAGCGTCAATAACGTCAGCGACCTATGCTTGTTAGGTTAGGTTCCATCGAGTCAGTTCCAAATCATACTGACCCTATAGGACAGAGCAGAACTGCCTGATAGGGTTTCTAAGGAATGGCTGGCTGGATTTGAACTGCTGACCTTTTTGGTTAGCAGCCATAGCTCTAAACCACTGTACCATCAGGGCTCCATGCCTGTTATAATGGTCATCAAATAATAATACTTGCTGTTGTTAGCTGCCATTGAGTTGGTTTCGACTCATAGCGACCCTATGTACAAAATAACGAAACACTGCCAGTCCTGTGCCATCCTCACAATTGTTATGGTTGAGCCCATTGTTGCAGCCACTGTGTCAATCCATTTGGATAAGGGTCTTCCTCTTTTTTGCTGACCCTCTACTTCACCAAGTATGATGTCCTTCTCCAGGGACTGGTCCCTTCTGATAACATGTCCAAAGGACATGAGACAAAATCTCACCACCCTCACTGGTAAGGAACATCTTGGTTGTGCTTCTTCCAAGACAGATTCCATTTGTTCCATCTCCGGACACTCCATGGTATATTCAATACTCTTCGCCAACACCACAATTCAAAGCCATCAATTTTTCTTCTGTCTTCCTTATTCACTGTTCAGCTTTTACATGCATATGAGGCAATGAAAACAGCATGGCTTGGGTCGGACGCATCTTAGTCCTTTAAGTAACATCTCTGCTTTTGAACACCTTAAAGAGGTTTTCTGCAGCAGATTTGCCCAATGCAATGTGTCCTTTGATTTCTTGACTGCTGCTTCCGTGGGCATTGATTGTGGATCCAAGTAAAATGAAATCCTTGAAAACTTCACTCTTTTCTTCGTTTACCATGATGTTGCTTATCAGTCCAGTTATGAAGATTTTTGTTTTTTTTATGTTGAGGTGTAGTCCGTACTGAAGGCTGTGGTCTTTGATCTTCATCAGTAAGCACTTCAAGTCTTATTCACTTTCAGCAAGCAAGCTTGTGTCATCTCCGTATTGAAGATTATTAATGAGTCTTCCTCCAGTACTGATGGCCCATTCTTCTTCACAGAGTCCAGCCTCTCGGATTATTTGCTCAGCATACAGACTGAATAAGTATGGTGAAACAATATAACCCTGACGCACACCTTTTCCTGACTTTAAACCACGCAGTATCTCCTTGTATTATTCAAATGGCTGCCCTTGGTCTAAGTACAGATTCCTCATGAGCACGATTACGTGTTCTGGAATTCCCATTCTTCACAATGTTATCCATAATTTGTTACGATCCACATAGTCAAATACCTTTGCATTGTCAATAAAACACAGGTAAACATCTTCCTGGTATTCTCTGCTTTCAGCCAGGATCCATCTGACATCAGCAATGATATCCCTGGTTCCATGTTCTCTTCTGAATCCAGCTTGAGTTTCTGGTAGTTCCCTGTCAATGTACTACTGTTAACCGCTTTTGAAAGATCTTCAGCAAAGTTTTACTTGTGTGTGACATTAATGATATTGTTTGATGATATCTGCATTCTGTTGGGTTACCTTTCTTTGGAATGTGCACATATATGGATCTCTTCTAGTCAGTTGGCCAGGTAGCTGTCTTCCAAATTTCTTGGCATTGATAAGTGAATGCTTCAGCAGTGCATCCGTTTATTGAAACATTTCAACTGACATTCCATCAATTCCTGAAGCCTTGTTTTTCGCCAATGCCTTCAGTACAGCTTGGTCTTCTCCCTTCAGTACATTGGTTCTTGATCACATGCTACCTCCTGAAATGGTTGAATGTCAACTAATTCTTTTTGGAACACTTACTCTGTATGTTCCATCTTCTTTTAATCCTTCCTGCATCGTTTAATACTTTCTCCGTAGAATCCTTCAATATTCCAACTCGAGGCTTGAATTTTCTATTCAATTCTTTCAGCCTGAGAAAGGCCGATCGTGTTCTTCCCTTTTGGTTTTGTATCTCCAGGTCTTTGCACATGTCATTACAATATTTTGTCTTCTTGAGCCACCCTTGGAAATCTTCTGTTCAGCTCTTTCATCATTTCTTCCTTTTGCTTTAGCTACTCTACATTCAAGAGCAACTTTCAGGGTCTCTTCTGACATCCATTTTGGTCTTTTCTTTCTTTCCTGTCTTTTCAATGACCTTTTGCTTTCTTCCTGTATGATGTCCTTGATGTCATTCCACAACTCACCTGGTCTTCGGTCATAGTGTTTGAGTACTTAGTGTTTGAGTATTATTGGTACATATATGCAATAGTACTCAGCCACAAAGAGAAATGACATTCTCATATATGCTGCAACATAGATGAACCTTGAAAACATTATGCTGAGTGTAAGAAGTTAGTCACAAAAGGACAAATATTGTATGGTCTCTGATATGAACTACCTAGAATAAGCAAATATATAGAGAGATCAGAGTTTAATAGTGGTTACCAGGACAACAGGGAGGGTGGACGGTGGAATCACTGTTTAGGAAGAAGCACTGGGCTTTTGTTTATGGGGATGAAAACCTTCGCAAAGGACACTGGTGATGGTTGGACAACCTGACTGATGTAATTGATCAGCCTCATGAAACTGCATATGTAAAAAATGTTGAACTAGCAAATGCTGTGTTACCTACATTTTTACAACAATAAAAAAACACTGACTGCATGTCAAGCACTGTACACATCACAGCAGCTCTTTACCCCTCACAGTAACAACACTGGCTTTAGTGATGTAGACACAGAGGTTGGGGAAAATAAACTCCTTGCCACGGCAATGAGTGAACGGTGGAGTGTAGATTCAAAGCCACATCTGTCTGACATTAAGACCAGTGCCCTGAACTACTGCATACAAAAACTTCTGCAGATACAGTAGCCCCCCAAAAGATAAAATACTTAGGGATAAATCTAACCAGAGACATAAAAGACCTATACCAAGAAAACTATAAGACATTACTGCAAGAAACCAAAAGAGACCTACATAAGTGGAAAAACATACCTTGCTCATAGATAGGAAGACTCAACATTGTAAAAAAGTCTATGCTACCAAAAGTGATCTATAGATACAATGCAATTCCGATTCAAATTCCAAAGACATTTTTTAATGAGATGGAGAAAGAAATTACCAACTTCATATGGAAGGGAAAGAGGCCCCGGATAAGTAAAGCACTACTGAAAAAGAAAAACAAAGTGGGAGGCCACACACTACCTGATTTTAGAACCTATTATACCACCATGCTAGTCAAAACAGCCTTGTACTGGCACAACAACAGACACGTAGATCAATGGAACAGAATTGAGAATCCAGGCATAAATCCACCCACATATCAGCAGCTGATATTTGACCAAGGCCCAAAGTCACTTAAATGGGGAAAAGACAGTCTCTTTAACAAATGGTGCTGGCGTAACTGGATATCCATCTACAAAAAAAAATGAAACAAGACCCATCTCACATCATGGACAAAAACTAACTCAAAATGGATCAAAGACCTAAATATAAAATCTAAAACGATAAAAATCATGGAAGAAAAAATAAGAACAATGCTAGGAGCCATAATGCATGGCATAAACAGTATACAAAACATTGCTAACAAAGCACAAATACCAGAAGAAGAACTAGATAACTGGGAGCTCCTAAAAATCAAATACCTATGCTCATCCAAACACTTCACCAAAATAGTAATAAGATTTCCTACAGACTAGGAAAAACTTTTTAGCTATGACATTTCCAGTCAGCATCTGATCTCTAAAATCTACATGATATGCAAAAACTCAACAACAAAAAGACAAATAACCCAATTAAAAAATGGGCAAAGATATTAACAGGCACTTCACCAAAGAAGACATTCAGGTAGCTAACAGATACATGAAGAAATGGTCACGATCATTGGCCAGTAGAGAAGGGCAAATCAAAACTACAATGAGATACTATCTCACTCCAGCAAGGCTGGCACTGATCGAAAAAACACAAAATAAATGCTAGAGAGGTTGTGGAGAGACTGGAACACTTACACACTGCTGGTGGGAATGTCAAATGGTACAACCACTTTGGAAATTGATTTGGCACTTTCTTAAAAAGCTAGAAATAGAACTACCACATGATCCAGCAATCCCACTCCTTGCAATATATCCTAGAGAAATAAGAGCCTTTATACGAACAGATATATGCACACCCATGTTCACTGCACTAGTGTTTACAATAGCAAATAGATGGAAGCAACCACGGTGCCCAACAACCAATGAATGGATAAATAAATTATGCTATATTCACAAAATAGAATACTACACATTGATAAAGAACAATGATGAATCTGTGAAACATTTCATAACATGGAGGAATCTTGAAGGCATTATGCTGAGTGAAATTAGTCAGTTGCAAAAGGACAAATACTGTATGAGACAACTATTATAAGAACTCAAGAAATAGTTTAAACTTCGAAGGCCAGAGTAGCAGGGACAGGGGTCTGGGGACCATAGTTTCAGGGGGCATCTAAGTCAAATGGCATAATAAAATCTATTAAGAAAACATTCTGCATCCCACTTTGGTGAGTGGCTTCTGGGGTCTTAAACACTAGCAAGCAGCTATCCAAGATGCATCAATTGGTCTCAAACCACCTGGAGCAAAGGAGAATGAAAACTGATGAAAAATATTGAAGATTCAAGGTAATTATGGGCCCAAGAGACAGTAAGGGCCACATAAACCAAAGACTACATCAGCCTGAGATTAGAAGAACTAGATGGTGCCCAGCTACAACCGATGACTGCCCTGACAGGGATCATAATAGAGGATCCCTGATGGAGCAGGAGAGCAGTGGGATGCAGACCTCAAATTCTCGTAAGACCAGACTTAATGGTCTGACTGATTCTAGAAGGACCCTGAAGGTTATAGTCCCCAGACCTTCTGTTAGCCCAAGACTGGAACCATTCCCAAAGCCAACTCTTCAGCAGGGATTGGACTGGACTATAAGACAGAAAATGATACTGGTGAGGAGTGAGCTTCTTGGCTGAAGTAGACACATGAGACTATGTGGGCCACTTCTGTCTGGAGGGGAGATGAGAAGGCAGAGGGGGACAGAAACTAGTTGAATGGACGCGGAGAATACAGGGTGGAGAGAAGGAGTGTGCTGTTTGATTGTAGGGAGAGCAACTAGGAATATATATAGCAAGGTGTATATAAATTTTTGTACGAGAGACTGACTTGATTTGTAAACTTTCACTTAAAACACAATAAAAATTAAGAAAAAAAAATAGCAATAGAAGATCTTGAAATACCCAATCAATTAAATTAAAGAAATAATCACGGAATTCTATGAGCAAGTTTGTAAAAACAAGAGAATGAAAGTATCATCAACAATTCCCTGTGGAGCAGCCAGAGTCCACGGACCTGCAGGGGCTGAAGCACCTGCCACCTTGCCTGTGACGGCCAGAGCAGAGCAGAATCTGGCTCTCCATGTGGCCAGGGGAGAGAGTCTTCAAAGCGGAGGTGCGCGAGGGGCCTGCCTTGTCAGAGGCTACATGTGCGTCTCGGGTGTTCCTTTAGGGGCTGGTGGGCCAGACAAGCAGGCTCCCAGCCCCTGTGTCCCGGAAAGCCAGTAAGGAAAAGCGAACCAACAAGTCCCCAGCAGGAAAGGCTGAGGCTGGTGCTCTGAGGTGGATACTAGCTCACGGCTTATACCTCACAGCCCGAGTTCATGCCATATTCTAAATGTGATCGACGATACTATTTTAGATAGTAGGGATAAAAAAAGACTAAAGAGGTTTATGCTCTGACTAGCCCATAAAATGTAACTGGACCCCAATTATTCTAATATTTGTGAAAGAGCTGATTCCTTTAAACTACTTCTCTCAGAAAATAAATAAATAAATAAAACCTTTTGCAGGAGAGCCCGCTCCCTACTCCTCAAGTGGTGGGCAGGCACGGGGCACAGAAGGGTGAAGGCTGGGAGAGGGGCAGATGGACACTCCCAACGGCGGCTAACACTGACCAAGTGTTTACCAAGTGTCAGGCTCTGCTCCCCAAGTTTTCCATGAATTAACTCCTTCAGTCTTTACAAGAGCCAAATGAGGCCGGGATGACATGAAATTAAGGGTTGATGCAGTAGGATAAATCTGGTTGTTAGCGTGGGGTTTCCAATTTTGTATACTCACCTATCTCATCAGCTACATGAAACGGTACACTAACAACAACACAGAAGGTAAGGTGATAAACTCAAAGTGAAGGATAGTCCTGTGAATGAACTGATTAAAAGGATTGCCCTTTAAGCCGCCCCATGAATTGGTCCCATTGTTGGGTAGTCTAAGCACTAGGTGGTGGTGTGTTAGCTGCTGGCCAGTCAATTCTGACTCACAGCAATCCCGTGTGACAGCATGGAGCTGCCCCGTAGGGTTTTCTCGGCTGTAATCTTTAGTGGAGGAGATTTCCAGGTCTTTCTCCCGTGGAGCCACTGGATGAGTTTGAACTGCCAATCTTTCAGTTAGCAGAAAAACTCAAAACCAAACCCATTGCCACTGAGTTGATTCTGACTCATAGAAACCCTACAGTAGTGAGCTCTCAGGTGTTGTGCCAGCAGGGCTCCTTTCTTAGGCGGAGCATGATGCTTCATTTCTTCCAAGTTTGGGAAAAGACAGTGAGAAATGAAAGCGGAAGATGCCTGGGAATGTCTATGACAACTCTGTCAAGGTATTTTTTTGTACCCTATCTTACAAAGGAGCGGGCACAGGGGCTCAGTTAGTCAGAATACTAATAAGGACATTTCTCAGGCATTTTCTTATGGAGAAACGACTCAGTTTCCGTTTTTATTTATGCGATCTGTTTTCCTCCCCCTCAGGGGAAGCTCTTACATTATTTCAGACAGAAAAAATATTCTAGGGGAAAGGAGATTTAAAAAAATTGATTTTAGGATTGGATTCTAACAACGAAACGCTTTCTCCTTCAGGCATTTCCCTCTCAAGTTTCATCTACGTCACTAACACCACAAATGACCCCTCTCTCCATCCCCACCTTCCTAAAAGCATAGACAATCCAGTTTGAAGATTTAAATGATAAATTAACTTAAGGGTTAAATGAAAAGCAGACAGTACCATGTACTGTTAGGTATTAATGAGGGTTTTGGAACCTCTGTTTTAGAGGAGCCCTGGTGGCACAGTGGTTAAGTGCTCAGCTGCTAACCAAAAGGTTAGCAGTTCAAACACGCTAGCTGCTCCACGGGAGACAGACATGGCAGTCTGCTTCCATAAAGATTTCCCCACTGCTGTCGAGTCGATTCCAACTCATAGTGACCCTATAGGACAGAGTAGAATTGCCCCACTGGGTTTCCAAGGAGCAGCTGGTAGATTTTGGTTAGCAGCCACAACTCTTTAGTACTGTACCACCAGGGTTTCTCCATAAAGATTCACAGCTTTGGAAACCCTATAGGGCAGCTCTACTCTGTCCTGTAGGCTCATTAGAAGTTGGAATTGATTCGATGGTAGTGGGTTTGGTTTTTTGTGGGTATTTTAGAGTAAATCAAAGAATTTCAGTCATTTAAGTATCACAAAAAGGAAAAAATATTCAATGCAGAGACTTGGGTTTTAAAATTCTAATTCACAAGTTTGGGGCATTGGGCAAATATCTGATTGAAGGTACTTTGAGAGTTCACCCAGTGAGAAGCAGGTAAGAGATATTACCGATGCCGGAGATAGCACCAAAGAGATCTTTGTGCAGGTTGTTATCCAACGTGTTGCCAGACTTCTGTGGTGTCACTAATGGGTTCGCAGCTGGCAAGCTAAGTGACTCATCCTTCACAGTCTGTCAAAGGGGGAAAAAGAAGAAATAATCAAAGATGATTCAGAAGGACTCATCAAATGTTCTTGGAAGTGTGAGGGTAAATGTGAGCACAAGACAGAACAACCTGACATGCTAAGAACTCCTGAGTGGGAGAAGCAGCCACACTGTCATGTGTGGAGAGGGAAGATGGCAGATGGATCCAAGCAGGGCAAGGAGGGAAGAGGACACAGAATATTTCAAGCCTCAAAAAAAAAAATTTTTTTTTTACATTCTATAAAGCCATTGTTTTTCTTTCCCCAGCTGCTCTTGCATCTTTTCCTATCCTGAATTCTAGGTTTAGATTATTTCAGGGTATTTTTTCCTTCACAGAAAGCCTCACATTGTCTCTCTAACTGGGACATGGATGCTCTCCCAAACGAGCAACAGTGAATTACAGCAGTACCAATTAAAAATCTCCACAAGTTTAAAGCTTCATGTGAGCTCCCAATCAGTGGAGAAATTATACTAATTTTGAAGTTGATATGTCAAAACTGGGATATCACTTTGTAGTGAGTTCATTTATTTATTTTATTGTGGTTTAGATGAAGGTTTACAGAGCAAATTGGTTTCTCATGGGATAATTAATACAGATATTGTTTTGTGACATTGGCTGCCAACTCCATGACATGGTCACTTTCCCCTTCTCGATTTCTGGTTCCCCATTACCAGCTTTCCTGTCCCCTCCTACCTTCTTGTCCTTGCCCCTGGGCTGGTGTGCCCATTTAGTCTTGTCTTGTTTTAAGGGCCTATCTAATCTTTGGCTGAAGGGTAAACCTCGGAGGTGACTTCAGTACTGAGGTAAAAACATGTCTGGGGGCCATACTCTTGGGGTTTCTCCAGTTTCTGTCAGACCAGTAAGTCTGGTCTTTTTTTGTGAGTTTGAGTTTTGTTCTACATTTTTCTCCAGCTCTGTCCAGGACCTTCTCTTGTGATCCCTATCAGAGCAGTTAGTGGTGGTAGCTGGGCTCCACCTAGTTGTGCCGGACTCAGTAACTTTATTAAAAATTACTTTAGTTTAATAATTGAAAAGCCTCATGCAATTCATGGAAACCGTAAATGACAGTGATAATGCTCTGACAAAGCTGAATTGTAAGATGACAGCAAGAATCTTTTCAAATCACAAGATAAATCAGCATGTAATCAAGGATTGAGTAAAACCTAGAACAAACTCCAACCGAAAAGTTTTGAGATAAGTCCTGAGGTCATCCTTCAGGGAGCTTAATTTCCAACGCCATCTTTAAATGGTTGCTCAAAAAAAAAGACAGTATCAATTAAGGCAGTCAGTTCTTGGAGGGTGTGACCTCATGTAACTCACTTGATATCCCTGACATTCACTAGAACTTGCTGATTTTACAGACAGGAAGAAAATACAGCTCAAAGAGGTGGCTTGTCCAAGACTGCTTAGTATATCACCCTCAGAGCTGGGCTGAAAACTGAGCTTTCATGACAGACAGGTTCAGGCTACGCTCTTGTTTACCACCCTCTGCCTCTGCCTCTGTCTCCCCTCCACCCCATATACTTTTGTTGAATGCACAAAGGAAGGTGCTGAGATCTTACAAGATACTGGCCCATCAGGGAGCACGCATGTTTCAACAAGAGCTTAAAAAGCGTCCTGACTGGTCGCACCTGAGCCAGACGTGCAGTTTATCAGGAGCACTGCAGGTGATTATGGTTTCACTGGCAAAAACGAAAAGGAAGGATGTGTCTACATGACTCTGCTTACGTACACTGCCGGGGTTCACAGGGAAGGGTGACACATCCCTCACATTGATCCGCTGGACATTTTCAATAAGCAGACCAAACAGAGGTAGGTAGAGAGTGGCTATCCTTGCTTGATGGCTCTGAAACAAAGACAATTTGTAAGTTTTCCCATAACTGTGAGTATTTAATGACAGCCTGAGTTGTCACTGGTCATCATCTTTAGTTAGATCCTTCTTGTAAAGACGGACATTTGATTTTATTGCTTAAATTGGGAAAAGTCCTAGTGCTGTACCACGAGTTTTCCAATTGGTTGTGTTCTTTATATTACCTAAAATAAAGAATGTTTCTTAATTCCTATTTCCTTCCACTGGGAACCACTCACCCTTGAAGCGTATCTGTCATCAAAAGAATGTTTTATCAGCAGGTTCTTGAGCACGCTGATGGCAATCAGACGGACTTCTCTAAACTCCTGAAGAGCAGTCCCCACCTCCCTCAGCAGTAGCCCCACCAGGAAGTGGTTTCTGCAGAATTCATCTGTTAGCGAGTAATCAAGCTGGAGATCTGAAAGGACAGAGACTGCTTTCATCAGAGTGGAGGTGACACTGTTTGAATAAAATAGAAACCAAAGTCCCTTCTGCACTCTTCCCAACCTGTGTGTCCCAGCAAATGATCAGACTTGGCTTCAAATATGAAAGGGTTGGTTATCTAGACAATTGCTCTACTTCTCGACACGCCTAACTCGAAAGTGAGAACAGAATCTGAACACAAGTAATCACACTGGCTTGTGATTTTGGAACACCCTGCATTCTACATAATTATTAAGTTAATTAATAGTTTTAGTACCAATTTTTATAATCAAGAACAGCATATGTTACATTACTAATGTAATTTGTTACTGACGTTAAGTTAAAAAAACAAAGTTATTGTTCTAATTAATAGGATTATAGAGGAGTAATTTCTGCATAACAAGTATGTAATTAAAGAAAGAAAATAAATACACAGTCTATTAACAAGTTCTTTAAAAAAAAAAATTTTTTTTTTTTTACTGCAGGAATTCCATGTATCCATTTACTGGTCATAAGAGCTCGGCTGCTAACCAAAAGGTGGGCAGTTCAAATCCACCAGCCGCTCCTTGGAAGCCCTGTGGGGCAGTTCTCCTCTGTCCTATAGGGTCGCTATCAGTCAATCTACTCGATGGCAACGGATGTTGGATGCCTATATACTCCCATTAAAATCCAAAGCGTTTTTAAAGAGTTATCACATCATCTATTCAGCTCCTGCTGAATGAAGAACTTACTTAATGCAGTATTTTCTAAAAGTCTTAATACTACTGCACCTCTAAAGGCTGATGAAAAAGCAATATAAACTAAAACTAAGACAGGCAAAGCACCGAACTGCACTAGTGAATCATCGACAAGCTAGATGACAAAATGAAAAGGCTTTCAGGAGAAAAAGCAGCAAACATGAACTCTACTCAGGAAGGGTTAAAAGAAAGCAGCTAAACATTTAGACTCTAAAGCCCACATACAGGTTTGCAGTCAACTGTACCTACGATTGGAGCTGCTACACTGAACCCATCAGCAAAGGAACCTCTATCAATTCCCTGATCTCTCCTCCGACTTGAACCCTGCATCAGAAAGCTGCGTCTAAAGCTCTCCAAAATACTGATCCAAGTCCTATTAAGCCCTTCAGCAGAAGCAAGGGGGAGTGTTCATTTTCCAGAATGGTCATGTTTACTCTTTACGATTATTAAGCCCAGTTCTTCCAAAATACAGTTCAGAGCTTGAACCCAAATAAACTCTTTAGAAGAAAACTATTTACGGGTTTAACTGCGTGTGTGTGTGTGTATGTGTGTGTGTGTGCAAGAGATACACAGACAGAGCAGCAGGTAAGAAGGGAGAGAGAAAGGTGAATGCTTAAAAGTAATATTTATTCTTATCAGTATGGAGTCCCTGGGTGGTATAAATGGCTAACGTGTTCAGCTGCTAACCAAAGGCTGGAGGTTCAAATCCACCCAGAGGTACCTCTGAGGAAAGGCCCGGCGATCTACTTCTTACACATTAGCCACTGAAAACCCTATGCAGCACAGTCCTGCTCTGACACACATGGGGCTGCCAGGAGTCAGAATCTGCTGCACAGCAAGCGACTGGCTCCTGTTTGTGTAGTGCCCACGCCCACTCATAAGGGCAGCCTCTCTTGCTGCAAATACCCCGGGGAGTTCCTAAGAGGTTGTGTAAACTGTGGCTGCAGTCTGCGGGCATTTGAGGGGTTCTCATTTCAGACCGCTCTACAGGATAAATCACTGGGCCCTGCCAGGCCAGGGGGCAGAACGGGCATGAACACGTTCAGTGAGCAGCCATTCGGGTGAAGCAGTGCTCTCTGCACCTGCCAGGTAAAAAGGGAAAGCCACAATTCCCAAACACAGCAGGCCAGTAACTCACTGTGTGTGTGTGGGGGGGGGGGGGTGAGGCTTGGGGGTGCAGGGTGGGGATGAGGGGGGGAGAGAGACAGAGCAAGTAACTCCAGTTGGGTTCTGGGGAGAGGGAGCCCAACCCAGGAGCTTTTGAGTGACTGGCCAGGAAGGACGAAGAGGACCCCACAGGCTATTTAAGGGCGAGGGGGGTTGTAGGTGGGCCTGAGTCTGCTTGCATGTCATGTCTGAGGAGCTGGGAGTAGGCAGGTGTGTCTGAAATATGGGGAATAGTGGGGACTGAGGCCAGAGAAACAGGCTGGGGTTGGAGCCAAGATCTCTGAATGTCTCGCTGTTCCTGGCCCAGAAAGCTTTCTCCCCAGACACACACGGTCCATCAGGCCCTCACTTTCTTTAGACTATTCTCCCAAAGTCAGCTTCTCGGTGAGGCTTTCCCTGGCAGCCTACTTCAATGGCAGCTGGCACCACCCTCTCATACCCCCTTTACTTAGCACCCATTGCTATCTAATACGCTCTGTATTCTCCTCGCGCCAAACAGCCAGGGGTTTTCGTCGACGTCGTCCATGACAGTATCGCGGAGGCTAGGGCAGTTCCTGACACACAGTGGGTGCTGGGGAGCTGTTTGCTGAACACAGGAATGCCAACTCCAGGGTTTCATCTCCCCTCTCTCTCCTCAAAAGGAGGGGCAGCCTGCTTTGGAGCAGAGAAACACGTCTCTTAGTTCTGCGTGTTTCTCTGAATTTCACAGGTGGTTGATCAGGTGTTATAAAGAGTTTGGTGGCATCTTGCCCGCTTTCTCTCTCCTTGAGCACAAATAATCCTGAGCACATTCAACGCTCTGAACTCAGTAGATATTACTTGACAGACCTTTAGCTTAACTTGGTTAATTTTATTTACTCAGTGAAGACAAAGAAATCGCTATGAGCTCAAGCTTAAAAAAGAGGACACAGAACAGTTTAAAGACTCAACATGCAAACATAAAAAGCCGATGAAAAGGCTGTGCTGCCTGTGATTTAGGTGTCTGCCACCACCATAGACAATGGCTATGACGAATTCTTTGGGTGAAGCAGGGCTTTTTGTTTCTTTTCCTTCTTAAAGAAACATTCTAGAGGACCTGGTAACCCCAGGAAAAACATACCAGATGCCTCCCAGGATGGTACAGCCAGGTCTTAGCTACAGGGCAAACAATCCGCTGGTTTATCAAGAGTGTAGACATGGATCAAGGGAGCTAGGAACTGCCCGAGCGAGCAGCACACGTAGGCACTTGGCAACCACTTGCATTCTTTGTAAAGGAGGAAAATGCAAGAAAGCTGGCATCGCACCCACACCTACCTACAGGAGCGTCATGTGACTCCTCAGCTTGTGAAACAAAAGCTAATTTATAAGAAAAAAGTGGAACAAATAAAAATAAACTACGGTAAGTAAAATGGATTTCTATTGTTTAAGCAAAGGAATTTTTCAATGAAAAATAGTCATATAGGCATAATCTGTAGTCTGCTAAATTCGCTGAAAAGTTCTCCACATAGCATTTTCACCAATACCTTTTAAAATGGAAACGTAATAGGAAAACTTTTCAATTCATGAAAAAAAATTTAAAAAATTCTAATGTCATGTTTGGATCCATTCTCTTTTCTCATAAAATATAAATGGCTCTATGAAAAGATTAATATAAAGGAAGACATATTACCTTGATATCTTTGAATTCGGCCTTTCCCAAATGGCATTGGTAAATTCAAAGGAATGTAATGTTCGTGATTGCACACCACACGGAGAAATTCAAATTTGTATTCAAAAAGGGTCTGCAGGAAAAAAAAGTCATAAATTAAACATCTCCCTGGTTATCTTATTCAGCACCCTCAAAAACCTACGAGGAATAAGGGCACCCAGTCTTTAGTTCACTGACCCTCTTGGAATTGCATTTTCCGTTCCATTTTAGGGATTCGAGAATGGCTGGAGGAATTTGTTTGAAAGGCGAGAACATATTTTATTAAACAATGTCTTCTACTGACTCTTAACGTATTTATTATTTATGCTCTTCCAACTTCAGTAATTGATATCAGACAGCTTATATTTATAGACAGAGAAGCAATACAATAAGAAAATTAATTAGAAAGAAGTTTCAAAAAAAAAAAAAAAAAACCCAAGGGAAGAAACCGGAAGAGATACCTCTACCAGAGAAAAGCTACATGGCTAAGTCTGTTACCTTGTTAAGTAAACTGTGAGTCACAACACCTATACTTCAGTTTTGCCCCTGAGAAGTCATTTCAGGTAGGTTCAGTTCTCATTTGGGGTGAATGTGTCCCTACTATCTCACACCAGACCCTGTTGGTGCGAATGGCTGATCACCAGGCGCTCAGCTGCTAACGGCAAGGTTGGAAGTACAAGCGCAACCAGAGACGCCTCAGACAGTGGCGATCTGCTTCTGCCACTGAAAACCCTGTGAAGCACAGTTCTACTGTGACATGCACGGGGTCCCCATGATTTGGCATGGACTCCACAGCGACTGGTTTAATATCTCAACACTAACACAAATGTAAACACTAGTGTCACCCAGAGAGGAGGGTGAGCTGTGCCTCCGAGACTCCAGGGGTATCCTGACGTGAACCACCGGGACAAACAGGCGGATCTCCAGAGGTAACACGAGGGAGAAAAGGCAGTGTGTGCAGCGTCCGTATTACCTTTGGGTCTCCAGGGGCAAAGCAGCTGATGTAGTTGTTGATCTGCTTAAAAACAAAGCCCCTGTCCATGAAGGTGAAACATCTCTGTGGAGGAAAAAGCCACCAAGGTAAGTACTTCAGGCCCAAGACTTTTGTAAAGTTGTGTTCAAATCAATGTTTATTGTTAATAAGTTTATACTTTGGCATGAAAACATGCAATTGACATTGACTGAACATCTACTGTATACCAGTCACTCTGCTGTACAACCAATGCTAACGCCTACCGTATACCAGTCACTCTGCTGTACAACCAATGCTAACGCCTACCGTATACCAGTCACTCTGCTGTACAACCAATGCTAACGCCTACCGTATACCAGTCACTCTGCTGTACAACCAATGCTAACGCCTACCGTATACCAGTCACTCTGCTGTACAACCAGTGTTGACTGAGCACCTACTATGCACTAGTCATTCTGCTAGAGAGCTACTTACAAGGAACCTTTTAGTCATTTCAGTGACATCATCACTCTTGAGACTCACCTTGATGAAACCAGCAAGGCTATGATTTGCGTTCTTCGATGCGTCTGGGTTATCTCTGAACTTCTGAGTGATGTGTGGCATCAGCATGTTAACGACAGTTTCCACTGCGTGGTGGTAGGATGCAGGGAACCTCTGGTTTCGCAGTAACTAAAAAGAATTTTAAACAGTTATTATCTTTGGAGTTACAGCCTTTGGGAAACAAAAAATTTTACCTGAGTCCATTTTAAAAACCTAGGATTCTAATCTTTTTGTCTGAAACAAAGAGTTGTTCCTTCTTCTTTGGAAGTACTATACACACACGTGCACACACACACACCAGCTGCCGTGGAGTAGATTCCGACTCATGGCATTCCCATATGTCATAGTAGAACTGGCTCCATACGGTTTTCAGCGGCCGATTTTTCAGAAGTAGGTCCGAAGTGCTTTCTTCTGAGGTGCCCCTGAGTGGACTCGAACTTCCAACCTTTCGGTTAGCAGCCCAGTGTGTCACCTGTTTGCACCACCCAGGGGTTCCTTAAGGTACTATACACATACTCAAATACTTTAAACCAACGCTATGGATTAGACCCAGGGCTCTCAAACCTCAGTGTAATAAATGCCTTGGAGGTGTTTGGAAAAACGTAGATTCAGCCTCCACTCCAGAGATTCGGACTCAGGTCTCGGCAGGGGGCAGGGGCAGAAGGTGCAAGAGCTTGTATTGTTACTGGACACCCTGGATGATTCTGATACCTGTACCTCCCAAATCTCTCCTTGAAAAACACTGGCTTGGGTTTAAGCTTTAAGCATTGAAACTGAAAATATACAGATTGATGATTGTACATAACTGGACAGCTTAGAAGTAGTCCTCTTCAAAAATAAGTGTTCCCGATCAGGAATGTTTTCATAAGAAACAGAACCTAGGCTACTTAGCAATCAGTTACCATGTAAAATGTCTTCCACGTGCCAAGTGCTGTACTAGGTAGCTCTTACGTACTTTTTCATTAAATTCTTACATGATCCCTCATGAGTCTAATCGTCATTTTTACAAAGGATCAGAGAGGTATGGCAAGTGTGTGCTTGTTGATACAGCTAACAGGTGGCAAACTTGGATCTACCGCGAGACTGAGGCCAGTGCTCTTTCTGCCATGTGATGCCATGCTGACTCCTCCACCCCGTTCCCAGAAACTGGAACAATTTATTGAGACCCTGCAATGTGCAGCGCACTACACCAGGTGCTCCCTTACATTTACGGCTTCCCGTTACATTTAAATACCCAAGAGAACTGAAAGCAAGGCGTCAAACAGATACTTGTACACCAGCGGTCACTGCAGCATTATTCACGTGAGCCAAAAGGTGGAAACAACCAAGTGTCCATCAACAGATGAATGGATAAGCAAACAGTGGTATACATGGACAATGGAATATTTTTTTTACCATAAAAAGGAACAGCATTCTAATAATGCTACAATATGGATTGACCCTGAAAACATTATGTGAAGTGAAAGATGCCAGACACAAAAGGACAAATAGTACATGATCCCATTTACATGAAGCATCCAGAACAGAAGGGGGCCTGGTGGCGCAATGGTTAAGCAGTTCAAACGCACGGGAGAAAGCTGTGGCAGTCTGCCTCCGTAAAGATCACAGCCTTAGGAGCCCTATGGGGCAGTCTACTCTGTCCTATAGGGTCAGTGAGTTGGACTCGATGGCAACAGGTTTTCATTTATTTTAAATCTAGAACAGGCAAATGCGTAGAGACAAAAAGTAGATTAGTGGTTACCATAGGCCAGGGGAGGGGCAATGGTGCTTGATTTTTTAATGGGTACAGAGTTCCGTTTGGGGTGATGGAAAAGTTCTGGAAACAAACCATGGTGGCTGTACAATGTGTGAGTGTGACCAATGCTGCTGGATCACACACTTACAAAGGGTAAATGTGACATTATGTACATTTTACGACAATCAAAACAAATGGACACAACAGTACAAGTTTTGAAATGCCAAAGGGATTTTGTTTTTTGTACAACCAGTACATCTACCTCCTGAGGGGTCAGCTCAATGAACGATCAGCTTCTAGGACCCCAGTTAAAGCCAGCTCTAACCACCAGGAATGACCGCTCGCTACTCAAGCTGGCTGCTCCTGAAAAAGAGGTCTCCCAAGAAATACCTTTAGTCTTCAGAACAGGAATGAGCCAATGAATGCTAAAACCGTTAGATGAAAACTGGAGGGGGACCTCTGTAATGAGTGATCAGGCAGACACTGTGAGCCTACTGCTGACTAGCGGGGTCTGCTGAGACCAGGGACGCATCATGCCATGTCCTAGTGTTGTTGGGCTCCAACAACGGCTGCTGACCAAATCGCTAAAGCCTTTATCAATATTACCATCATTAAGAGTGGAACAACCAGGCCTCATGTGCCTTCTGATGGGATGCGGAGTGCCACCTACGAGGTATCCTTGCCAAAAAGAAAACTAAGCTTGGACCTAATCCAGCCTCAAGATATAACCACAAATTCACAGGAAAGGCAAAGATATAGGAGTTAGGATTGTGCCCGCAAGGTTACAATCAGCCAAATCTAGAACGTGGGAAATGCTACAGAACAACCTACTTTCTTCAACAAATACACAGTAATAAAAAAGTGAAACACGGAGAGGGAACAGTTCAAGATGAAGAGAGACTTCCAGAGACATGTCAACCAAACGCTATGTGTGGACCCTGTTTTGATTCGATTCAAACAAACCAACCGTAAAACAACATTTTTGAGGCAACTGGGGAAAAGTGAATATAGACCAGACTTTAGATGATAATAAAGAAATCTTGTTAATTTTGTTGAGTGTGATGACCGTATTGTGGTTATGTTTCTTCGCTGTTAGATGCATTCAAGTAAAGTTGTAATGTTTGGGAATTGCTCTAAAGTCCTCTAGGAGAAAAAGTGGGGGTGGGGGTGGATATTTGAAATAAGAAAGGCAGAATGTTGATAGCTGTGGAAGCTGATGATACTACATGAGATTCATTATATTATTCCCTCCACTTACATGTTTACTTGAAAATTTCTGTAATAAAAGAGTTTTATTAAAAAGAAAGCAAGCGTGGGGAAGAGAGGCGCGTCCAGGGATTGAGCTGACAACGCAGTGCCTCGGAAGGCTGAGATTAAGCTCCCCCTGAAGGACAAGTAGTTACTATGAAGAGTCCTAACGTGGCAACAAAACACACACAAGCCTTTTTGTGAGCTGAGGCACACATCTCAGGCAAGAACACCTAAGTCATTAGCTGTCTTGATGGGGATTACTGTAAACCGAGATAGAAGAAGAACGTCTGGGTAATGGGCTGATGCCAGGGGGGTGAGCAGATGAGAGCTGGCTCAGAGGACGAGACACAGGCTCTGTGAGACTTCTCGGCCCATCAAAAGCCCACCCCTGCCCCATGTCCTGAGGCAGCCGCCCCACTGGCCCAGCCACCGCCATCTGCTCCTCCGACAATGCTGCTGGTGTGGGGTCTGCTGGCCCAGCGCCTGTCCATGCAAGGTCAGCCTCCTCCAACTGACGTGCTGTGACTGCTGTCCCCTGTCCTGCTGTGAGCTGG
Organism: Loxodonta africana; assembly: GCF_030014295.1. Classification (NCBI taxonomy): domain Eukaryota; kingdom Metazoa; phylum Chordata; class Mammalia; order Proboscidea; family Elephantidae; genus Loxodonta; species Loxodonta africana. Next base: position 6,426,967 of record NC_087358.1, on the reverse strand, counting down.
ACACCTACGTGTTATCCTACCTGCTCAATTCCTGCCACCCAGTGCCGGGACCGAGTGGGATTCACCTGACCACACATGCTCAGCCTTGCTGTGAAGACCCTGTGAACCTGCTGCTGACCAGTGGTGGGTGCACAGACCAGGGATGTGCCCCACTACGTCCTAGTTTGTCGGGCTCCAGCAACACATTCTCATTACAACTTGACCTGAAGCCTTAGTTTCATTTTCCCCCTCACAACTGGAGACCTGGTGGCATCGACCAAAAGGTCAGTAGTTCAAAATCACCAGCTGCTCCTTGGAAACCCTATGGGGCAGCTCTACTCTGTCCTATAGGGTTGCTATGAGTCAGTCAGAATTGACTTGACAGCAACAGGTTTGGTTTGGGTGGGTTCTTTTACGTAACATAATACTTTGCGATTCATTCATGTTGTTATAAGAATCAACACTCAGTTCCTTTTTTATTGCTGAGTAGCGATCTCATTGTATGGATAGACCATAATTTGTTTATTTATTCAACTTGATGGGCCTTTGAGTTGTTTTGAGCTTTTAGCTGAACACTTGCACACAGGTCTTTGTGTGGACATATGTTTTCATTTCTCTTCAGTGAATACCTAGACGTGGGACCTGCTGGGTTGCATTACTGGCTCTTTTCTTAATATTCTCTCTTATTCATTCATAATGCTCCCCACTCTTATCCCATATCCCACCTCAGCCCTCACAACGCTAGCTCTTTATCAGCTTTTCTCTAAAATGTCATCTCACACTACTGTAGTTAGTTTAAAAAATATTAAAAAAAATGACAGTCCCAGACAAATAACAAGACATATAATGCATTTAACGTTAAGTGTTGTGAGAGGAGAAATCATTAAAGGATCCAAAAGGAAGACATCGCCACCTAGTCCACAGGTAACTCTGTCCTATTTCTACGTAAACACATGGGAAAATAAGCTTAATACATTTCTTGAAAACTCCGAGTATGAAGGCAACTATCAGATTTTAACAGATTGCAAACTTGGTCCCTGATAGTTGGACAAACTACTCGTGATTATTCAAATTTTTGAACCTTTTGGATAGTTATGGAATTAAAATGAACAAAGAATTCTTGAGTGGTAAAAAAAAAAAAAAAAAAGAAAGACAGTCCCATGAGTCTGTTCCATAGGCTATTTAGGCCAAGTACCCAGGATATCTTAACATAATAAGCTCCAGAGGGTGGGTGGACTCATCAACATAAAAGCGTCCAAGTCATTCGCTCACCTTCCTGTCTCGTCAGCCTGCTGAAGAACCTACTCTGCCTCTTTACGGCCTCCACCAAGTCAGGTCCGCCGTTTGGCTCTCAAAGTCCCTGTGATCTCCTCCGCTCCACCACAGAGCAGGCCAGAGGTCCTCACCTCCCAGGAGCTGCTTCCTCTGCCTAAGACTCATTTCCTCTCCCTACATCTCGGCATCCTCCAAGAACCAGGCAAGGTTCCAGCTCCATCTGCACATGAAGCTCTTGTCCTCCTCGAAGCTTGGACATGCACCTCCCCACATTCTTGTCTAACTGTGTCATGGCTGAATGTCTTCTTTCTCCAACAACTACACCAGGTGCAAAGTTGAGGATTCACACCCTGTCTGTGTTCTTGCTCAGTGCTCTGCAGATAGCGAACAGTTGCTCAAGGCACTCAGTCACCAATGTACGTGGGAGCATTCTGCCTTCCATGTATGTACAGTGCTTACATAAGTTCCGCTTAGGGGAATTCCAAACAGTACATTTAGAATATATAGCCTACCCCCTTTCTTCTACTTTTCAAAATGAAAGCTTTCTTTGCTCACTGAAGCCAGATGATAGTTGAATGCTAAACAAGTCACTCTTACTTAAGGGTTTATACATACTCTGTCCCATGCCAGGTTTCCCAACCTCCCTTCCTGAAGGACACCTGTGGAACGCTAGCAATTTGCCTGATTCAGTGTGGGAGGAAAGGAAATACAAGGCCAGTCTGCAGAAATTACAGCTGCTAAATATAATGAGGAAAGAAATACCTAAAGAATGTCGACCACAGGGACAGAGAGTGGGGGAGAAGGGGCTCCCTAGATGAGGTCCGTTTCATATTTTCCTCAAAAACCATTTACTGTAAATTTCAAGTCAGGTCACCTATAAAACGCCGGAGTTTGGCACCGTCAGACAGGATCATTCCAAACTGCACAGGTCCATCTGTTTTTAGATGCTAGTCCAAAGAGACGCTCCGGTTCACACCCTTCCCTCAGCAAAGGTAGCTAGGTGTGGCTTTACTGCTGGGGCTGGGAGGTGGTCACAGGTGGCCACCTCCACATTCCGCATGCCTGCAGCACTAACTGCAAGCACAACGATGTGCAAATTCACCCCTCCATGTATACGTGCACCCACTGGACTCACGCCCCTGACAATGGGACTGTGTGCTGAAGACTTCAACTCAGTATCCCACTACGCATTGCAACACTCCTAGACGCTAGACATCCTTGGGAGGTGCCTACGTGCAAAGCTGAAAGTGTTACCTGGCTTCTCTGTGAGATTCTGGCTTAGCTGCACCTACAGACTAGTGTGCGTCTTCTCAATCCCACTTTAAGAAGACTCACCAACGAGGAAAAAATTCAAGGCCAGGGCTTTAAAGACACCAGAATAAACCAATTATCTTCAGCCTCAAAAGCAAACAAAAACTAGCTCTGAGGGGATTTGATGAAAGTTTTAGACATCACGAATGGTAGAGGAGTGGTGAGTACGAATTTGTTTCCTAAATTCAAAACAGTAGAATATGGGACTGGAACGTCAAGTTCTCAAAATGGAAATATGAGACAAACGTAACAACAGTTCATTCAAACACACCCAACTCATTGCTCTGAAGAAATCAGGCAAACTGAACGCAGGCTTCAGGAGACTTCAGAAACATTCACAGATCAGGAATGTGTGACTTGGGGGAAGAACCGGAGGGTATCTGCAGTGACAAGGTGCACCAGCCATCTCAGAATTCTTCACTCACCCCGGGGGGTGGGGGAGGGGGCACTCTAAAAGTGAACATTTAGATTCTCCAAAGCTGTTCATGTTTAAAATCTCTATTTAAAGTAAGTTATGTTATGGTTAAGTTTTCCCCTTCTGGATGCCAGTGTTTGTTTTTAAGCACAGCTGGATAACAATTTAAAAGTAAACCACCTCTAAAAACTCAGAATATTGTTTTCGCACCGAGATATAATTAACTTACGGAAAAGGTTATGCACGGTAGCATTTTAGCAGTTCGTGTAGAGCTCCAAAGACATGTTAACTACTCCCCTGAGGCAGTGGAGAACTAAGTAACTAACAGGGCTGCAAACTGCATAACACCCGGGAGAGGCTGGCTTTCATGCTGGCATTAGTTCTGGGATCTGCTAAGTTGTATGAGCCCAGGCAGGTCACTTCCTGGGTCTACACTCTGCCTCCACACCTCTAAAATAAGGGAGGAGGGGGGCCAGAAGATACCTCCCAGGTGGTCCCTACCATCCCTAAAGTTCTCTGGCTTAATTTGGCATCTTGAGAAGAGAACACATGCAATTAAATTCCTTTTATTAATTTTCTAATAAGCACTTGGATGCTTCATTTTGTCACTGGTACTTGAGTCTGAATATATTTCTTGTGGGTATTTTCTGAAGTGTTAACAACCTCTCTAGACAATCTCCCTCGTGGTCCTCGCTGGGGTCACAGGAGGGAAGGCACCGTAACAGTTCCCCGACGCTATGGTGCTGGGTCCTGAGCTTTTTGCCTTTACAGTTCTCTTCTCTACCTAGTGCCCCCATTCACCTTCTCCATCTAGCTAACTCTTTAGTCTTCACACCCTTCTCAGCCCACACCTCCTCCAGGCAGTCTTCTTTTACCCCCTCCCCACCCACAGCTCCTGGAGCACCACACATCACCCCTGAGCCTGGCACACAGCAGAGGCAATGGATATTTTCTAAATGAGTCAATTATATTTTAAACATAATACAGTCACTTTTATCTCTGAAATCAAGTTCATGTAGGCGACAGGCCAAAACAATAAAAAATCCAGTGGGGCCTTCAGCCTATCCTGTATCTGAAAATGTTTTAACTGAAAGGTAATAAACTCAAAGGATGTGTGTGTGCGCGAGCACGTGTGTGTGTGTGTGCGCGCGAGCACGTGTGTGTGTGTGTGCGCGAGCACGTGTGTGTGTGTGTGTGTGTGTGTGTGTGTGTGTGTGTAGCTGCATACTGCCAAGTAGACAATCTGCTAGATTTTTCTTGGAAGGCAGTTTGGGCATTATTTAGATGGTGCGTTACTCTGTGGAAAGTGGAGCCCACTTCCATCTGGCATCTACTTGGGCACTAAAATCAGAAACGTTAACCTGGATTTAAAAGTTAAAAAAAAAAAAAAAGGAAACCACCTAGCCAGGCCCCAGCACCTGCTCTAGTAGAGCAAGTATGGCTTTTGCTTCTGCATCACCAACCCTCTACCTGGCAAAAATCCACAGGCTTCCACAAATCTTCCACCTGGCAAAAATCTACAGCCTTCCACAAACCTTCTACCTGGCAAAAATCCACAGCCTTCCACAAACCTTCCACCTGGCAAAAATCTGGCAGCCTTCCACAAGGCTTCCTCAGAGCCCAGCTCCCTCGCCCTGGAATCCTAGATCTCCTCATTGCTCCTGGCCCTTACCCGCGAGGACCCACCAGCACAAGCATTCATGAGGGGAGCGTCCAGCACCAGAACCAACATCTGCCGCACAGGTTCCTCCACTCCCTGCCAGCACGCCTCACAACCCAGCCTCCACACAACTACAATACGGCAAAAATTCACATTCATAAGGACCATTCCAGGACACTGAATGTCTCAGGAGGAACTCCGAAATCACCAAGACAAAAAAGTTACATTGCCACCTGTGTTTACTACATTTGAATTTCATAAAAGTTTATCAATGTTCCCACCTCAGACAGCCAGAGGAGGCCGGTCAGACCTTGACAGGACATGTCCAGACAAGACCAGTGATCTTGTGGCGGAGACTAGTGGGAACCAGGGGACACTCACAAAGTCACACATACCCAGACACCATCTCAAGGAGCCACTGAAGGAGAGAGAGAAGAAATCTAAAGTGAGCATTTACCTGAAAGAGCCTGAGTAATCTCAGAGCCCATTAATTGGTCATAGATGACGAGAGACTTGGATCAGATACTCTCATCCAAGGCCCAGTGTAGGAATGTCTACACGAGTTAGGATGCTTAATAAACACTGGGTGGTTTTCTTTTTTTTTAAGAGGACTCCTGGTGACCCAGTGGTTAAGAACTTGGCTGGTCACCAAAAGGTCAGCAGTTTGAATCCAACAGCCACCCCTTGGGAACCCTATGGGGCAGTTCTACTCTGTCCTATAGGATTGCTGTGAGTCAGAATCAACGCAGCAGCAACAGGTTTGGTTTTTATGGACAGGAAAAGAAGCCCTGGCCATGCAGCGTTTAAGCGCTCGGCTGCTAACCAGAAGGTTGGTGGTTGGACCCCCCAGTCGCTCTGCGGGAGAAGGACGCAGCAGTCTGCGTCCGTAAGGATTACAGCCTTGGAAATCATTGGGGGCAGTTCTACACTGTCCTATAGGGTCGAGAGGAGCTGGAATCAACTCGATGGCAGTGGATTTGGTTTGGCATTGCATTTTTAATTAATGCTTAAACCACTGTTCTCATTTCAATAAACTTGAAATTTACTAAGCTAGTGAAGAAGCCCTTTGGTGCAATGGTTAAACGCTCAGCTGCTAATTGACATGTCAGTGGTTTGAACCCACTCAGCCGCTCTGTAGGAGAGAAGGAACTGGCGATCTGCTTCCATAAAGATTACAGCCGAAAACCAATGACACAAGAGAAAGATCAGTCCAAAGGACTAACAGACCACAACTACCACAGCCTCCACCAGGCTGAGTTCAGCACAACTAGATGGTACCTGGCTATCACCACCAGCTGCTCTGAAAGGGATCACAAAAGACGGTCCCAGACAGAGGTAGAGAAAAATGTAGAACAAAATTCTAACCCCCAAAAAAGACCAGCCTTACTGGTCTGACAGATACTGAAGAAACCCTGAGAATATGCCTCCCGAACACCCTTTTAACTCAGTAGTGAAGTTACTCCTGAGGTGCACCCTTCATGTAAAGATTAGACAGGCCCATAAAATGAACGAGACTAAATGGGTACACCAGACCAGGCGCAAGGACGAGAAGGCAGGAGGCGACAGGAAAGCTGGTAATGGGGAACCCAAGGTTGAGAAGGGGAGTGTGTTGACATGTCGTGGGGTTGGCAACCAACATCACAAAACAACATGTGTATTAATCGATTAATGAGCAACTAATTTCCTCTGTAAACCTTCATCTAAAACACAATAGAAAAATAAAAAATGATTACAGCCTAGGAAACCCTAAGCGGCAGTTCTACTGTCCCATGGAGTCACTCTGAGTCAGAATGTACTCGACAACACACAACAACAAGAAGAATTAAAAGGAAAAGACATTTTTTTCTCATCGAATTTAATAATATAAGTGGCTCAGGAGTGCAGGCTTTGAAGCCAGACCACCTGGCTCCTGCACTCATTGGCAGTGTGACCTTGGGTGAGTTACTCAAGCACTCAGGCCTCCGTCTCATCTATAAAATGGGGGTCAGAATAGTCCTTCCTTCAAGAGGATTGTTAGGAAGCTTAATTGAAGTATGACTTCTACATCATATAGAAGGGTCCCCAGGTGATGCGAATGGTTAAGCATTCAGCAACTAGCCGAACCCATTCAGAGGCACTTCAGAAGACAGGTCTGGCTATCTGATTCTGAAAGGTTACATCCTTGAAAATCCTATGGAGCACACGTGGGGTCTCCATGGGATGGGATTAACTTGACGGCAACAGAGCACTTAGGACAGTGCTGTGATTGGCACACAGAAAGCAATCATAAATGTTAGTGACCGAACACAATGAAGGAGAATTGTCCCTAAGAGCTGCCACACAGACCTTGGTGTGAAGTAACATACCTTAACTTTGGAGTTCTCTATCAAATGCTGAGCCATGGATTTTATCAAAACATCAAAGAAGAACCATGAATACTGAAAGAAGATAGAAAAAAAAAGTGCTTCAGTAAGAAAAACCAACAAGAAGGTGAGACATATACTTTCTCAGCTGTCAATGTTATTGACGTGAAACAGGTGTGGCCATAAAACACAGTGGAACCTCTCCGCAAATGATTATCAGACCAAAGAAAGAGGTGCCTGGCAGGTGTTCTGCTTTCACATGTTGAACAACAAATAACCCCATTCCACCAGGAAACTGGGTGCCTACACTGGGCATGCCTCGACCCAACGGGAGGCTCTGCTTCTCACAACCACAGGTGCAGTCTTTCCTCTCAGGGAGTCCGTTGTCTGGCAACACCTGTCCTTATAATCTCTGTATCAGTTTCCTCCAGTAAATTTTAATTTAAATATAATAACTTATTCAAGAACAAGTAAAACTGCGACCATAGTAATACTTTGCAGCTCTGATCTCAAGACCCACATACTTTGAGCATGTTATCAGGAGGGACCAGTGCCTGAAGAAGGGCATCAAGCTTGGTAAAGCAGAGGGTCAGGAGATAAAGAGGAAGACTCTCAATGAGATGGACTGACACAGTGGCGGCAACAATGGCCTCAAGCATAGGCACCATTGTGAGCACGGAGTGGGACTGGGCAGTGCTTCATTCTGTTGTATGTGGGGTAGTTATGAGTTGGAATTGACTCAATAGCACCTAACAACAACATCTCTAGACCCACATAGTAAACCTGGGATCGGAGAGCTGACTCTGCTGCCCCTTTCGAGGGGTGGTGACCGTCTCTTAGAGCAAGTAACAGTGGTGAATTGATCAGTCTGTGGGGTCTGAATTTTCTCTAATCAGTTCCAATACTGCAGAGCCACACTGGCCCTCCCAACTTACCTTAAGTAGTTTGTTGCTGGTGAGGAAATCGGCAGAAGGCTTGAGAATTGTGGTCATGGATTTGGTCAGTTCTTCGTGCACTGTCTTATATTCAGAGGCAACATATGGCTCAGCCTTATAAGCATACTTTGAAGAAAAGGGAAACATACTTTAATGCACTAGTTCTCTAAGTTGAGCTGAAAGTTCGAGAGGCTCCAAAGACTGGAGATCAGGGACAGAGGTACGATTTCATGGGTGGGAGAGGAATATATGGAAACGGAAGGCAGGAAGGGTGACTGTCATGTGATGGAACGAGGGAGACCCGTGATGTCTTCCAGGAACCCATCAAAATACGTGAATCCCCCAACTCAGTCAGATTGGTGGTCGTCCAGCCCAATAATTCCATCTCTACCAAAGACTCCAAGGAATGAATCATATGATACTCAGTAACGGATACCCTGAAGAACCCCAAACTTTTTTAAACATATAGTTATAATTCACAAAGGTATCTAAATCTTATTAGAACTTGTGTGTGACTTTTTAGAACAGGAAGTTCCACCATGTTTACTGAATGTTGTATTAAAAAAAAAGCTCATTGGTATTTATCCTAATGACATCACTTCCTGTTCCTCATAGTCATCTAATTTGACTGTAGCCAGAACCTACCTTCCTATCTGGGGACAAGCAGTTTCACTAAGACTTCTAGATGTGAAAAAGACAGCTAGGTATACCAGTGGCCTAATCAAGAGCAACGTAAGATTCCTTTTCAACTTCAATGAGATTAGGGTTACGTTATTTGCAAAACCCATTAAAAGAAATGTAGTTGAAAGAATGAAGTTCAGTAAATAAATGAATGATTGCCCCCCTTCTTGGGACTTCGGCTCATTCAGGTACACGTACTAGCTGTAAGGTATAGAAGAGAAAACATAGGCATTAAGTTTCAAGCACATCCCCAAATAACTAAACTTTAAAAAAAAGTAAGTCCTTAGAAGGAAAATTGGAGAGCCACAGATTTAAATGATTGGGACAGTTTATTTTACATACCTTAACATATGACCTCAAGTGGCTCTCCAATCCTTCCTCATGGCACTGGGCAACCACATGAATAATGACCCTACACACCACAGGAATGAATAAAGCAATGAATAATAAGGTGAAAATGGAAACATTTCATTATTATCACAGTAGAAGTAGAACAATGACAATGCTATTGGCACCACAGGAAACAAAGAATTAGATGTGGTCCCTAATAATGGGATCAACAGAAATTTCTTAAATATAACGTTCAACACACACTAGCATCTCAGATATGTATGACTGTGCTCCAGATACGGACAGACTGAAAGAGAAGAGTGCATCCATCTATCCACCTATCTTACCGAGTCACGTTGACGGCGACCTCCTCCTGGGTGGCTCTGGTGAGGACTCGGAACAGCTGGTTTAAGATGGTGGGCAAGAAGGCAATCATCACGTGGCCTTCCATTGCGTGAAGACTCTACAGACACAGAGTGGCAAAGTTCCAGTCATCTTTAAAAAAAGGACACCCATCCAAAGTAATTTCTGCTCAGTTTCAAATAAGGATGGAAAAATCCCATCTAAAATGAATGAAAGCCTATGGCAGGCAGGATAATGGGCCTCCAAAGATGTCCATATCCTAATCTCGAGAATTCAAATAGGAAATATATAACAAAGGAGGCCTAAGTTTGCTAATTAGCTGACCTTGAAATGGGGAGATTGCCCTGGAATAGCTGGGTGGGCCCAATGTAATCATATTGCCACCACCCCCAGCTGCCACGGAGTCGACTCTGACCTAAGGTTACCCCGTGTGTGTCTGAGCAGAACTGTGATCCATAGGGTTTTCAATGGCTGATTTTTTGGAAGTATATCACCAGGCTTTCTCCCAATGCCTTTGGGTGGATTCGAACCAAGACGGAGGCAGAAGAGAAGTCAGAGGGAGACGTGACTTAAGAAGAATGGTCAAACTGATGCCCTGCTGCTGGCTTTGAAGATGGAGTGAGGGGTTGTGAACCAAGAAATGCAGCAACCTCTAGAAGCTGGAAAAGGCAAGCCTGGGTTCGCCCCTAGAGCCTCCAGAAGGGAATACAACCCTGCTGACCCCTTCATTTTTAGTCAGTAAGTCCTATGTCGAACTTTTTTTTTTTTCCCAACTGTGCTTCAGGTGAAAGTTTACAGACCAAATTAGTTTCTCATTGAACAATTAATACACAAATTGTTTTGTGACACTGGTTGCCAAACCTGTGATGTGTCAGCCCTCCCCCCTTCTCCACCCCAGGTTCTCTGTGTCCATTCGTCCAGTTTTCTTGTCCCTTCCTGCCTTCTCGTCTTTGCTTTTAGGATGTCCAATTCTGACCTATAGAACTATACAAAACTAGGTTTGCATTGTCGTAAGCCAGTTTGTGGTCATTTGTTACAGCAGCAACAGAAGACGAATAAAGAGCCTCTTCTTAAAGTCACAGGGCTCTCTGTGAGGTAGCTGAAAGGCCATGTGGCAAAGCAGTAAATGAAACCCCCACTCCATTTTCCTTGCTTGAAGCAAACAAGTCTATCCCATTTCTCATATTTCATGTTTTGTCCCAATGACTAAAATGTCCTTTCAGGTACTCTCCTTGCTCAAAACATTCCCCAGAATCACACTCTGGAGGAAACTCCCCTAAACAAACTCTATCTTGAGCTCGTTGCTCAGTGACTTCGGGAACCTCCCTAACTGCTGCCCAAACCCGGGACTGGTCATGCGTATGATCCGTTTTTGTTTTATCTATCTAGCATGCATTCACCAAGTTTATATTACCTCTTACAAGGAATCAGCATTCCTAAGAGGAGGGACTTCTCATGTGTTCGCTACCAGTCTCTGTACCCAGTGAACACTCCAACAGGCACAGCCTGTGTAAAGTGAATGATTTTATATGCATGGGGAAGAGTGTGTTTCAGAGGTCTGGCCTGAGAAAAATATACGTGAGGCTAGGATGAAGGCAAGAGTAGTACTCTCTAAGTCCACCTAGAAGCAAATGATGCCCTCACGTCCAAGTAAGAGTATCCTCATGTATGGTTTCAAAGGGGCAAGAATAACATTCTTGGCCAACAGAAAACCCAACCTACTCTGAACTCCTTAAAAAGTCGTCACTTCTTTAGAGTCTCTGTTCTACCTCCTAGTTCACTCAGTAGTGCCTGGGGTCTTAAAACCTTGCCAGCAGCCACCCAGGATACAACAATTGGTCTCTATTCACCTAGAGCAACAGAGGAAGGAAGAGACCCAGGAATCAAAGAAGGAAATGGACTGCAAGTCTAACTGCCTCCATAAACTACTGTCTCCTTCACCATGAGACCAGAAGAAATGGATGGTGCCTGGCTGCCATTACTCAACGCTTTGATTGAGGACCCGATAGATGAATCCTGGTCAAAAGGAGAAAAACTGTGCAACAGAACTTCAAATTCTCCTAGTAACTAGGCTTACTGGATCCACTGAGATTGAATGAACCCCCAAATCTATTGCCTGGAAACAATTTTTAAATCTTGAACCAAAACTATCCTGTGGAGTCATTTTTGAACTAAACAACAGTTTAGCTCCATTGATTAGGAACGCTTCCCTCAAGCAATAAGCTCTTTTAAAGAATTATTTATTTCAGATCAAATTGGCAACAGTAACTCTAAGGGGCGGACGAGGACATAAAGGGACAGAGAATCTACGTTAACGGTGGTGAAACAATACGGGTAGAGATAATTAGAATCATGGAACAATGTGAAGTGTGTCACGTTTGTCACTGAACAGCACGTGGAAAATTTGCTGAACGGGTGTATGCTTTGCTGTGCATATTTTCACCAAAAATAAAATAAAATAAGCACAAGTAAAAATATGGTTACTAAGAAAGCCATCTGATACCTTAAGGTATTTTACAAGTTCATTCCCTAAGGCCTGGGCTCCAGATTCGGTTTTTTGACAGTACTGGAAAAAATTATGTAAATGCTGATCCTGAAAAAGAGAAAGAAAAAAAAACCTTATTAACACAGATGCTAAGGAAAGAAAATATTTGCTTCTGGTAGCACGGATATTTTTGTGAGGACTCTGAAATTGATCACATAGAAATGACAGACAACACCGAAGACTGGAAAACCCTACAACAAGAGGGGAAACTTGAGAAATGTTACTTGTATTGTTTATTTACATCAGTACATATGAACACCTCATATGTACGTTCTTAAAAAAAAAAAAAAGACTTATAGGAAAAATGCATCCATAGCGTACATCAATTAGGATTTCATCTTGCAAGCTTAGTCACAGAGAAATCACTATTAATTTTAACAGATGGGCACCGTACCTGAGTGTACACTGTAGAAACCAGATGAGTTGAAACTTTCAACAGTGGCTTGCCTCCATCTACCCATTTAATTTCTGGACCATAATGCTGAAAAAAATATGGTGGAAAACAACATCGCAACAGATTAGCTCTCCTGGCTTCAGACATGATCTAGTCCGGTAATGAGTGTACTGATGAGGTACTGACAGCCCAAACAGCTTCGGTGACTTGACAGCTGCACCTGGTCCACAGGAGAAATGCAACTGATCTTCACTCCTGCCCACTTTCTACCCCAAGTACAACGCTCTTCCCACTGTATTTCCTCAGTCATCCTTCCATCTAGCTGCAGCTGGATGAGTTACCATGTATTTGAGAGGAAAGGAATCCTATTCCATCGGTGACTTAACTAAACCTGAGGTCAGGGCTGTGCAAGAGATGCCAGAAGGTACCAATAAAACAAACAGGACAATAAGTACGTCCTGAACAGGCAAAGACTCATTCATAAATGATGATTTTAACTTCTGAAACCTCTACATTCTCACGTTAAGACTCAGAATTATCTGGAATATTTTAAGTATTTGTCCACAACATGAATCTAAATTTGGCACTATTTAAATGCAAAGAAACATTAAAATATTTTTCAAAACAAAGTGAAAACGATCTTATCTAACATTGTAAAACTGAAGTCTGTAAAATTCACAATGGCTTAAAGGATACAAACCCAATAAACCTACTGGAGAAATCTGAGTGGAATCAGGCTTTAATGAATCAGAATGGTATCATTAACTGGCTACCAACCGAATGGAGGATTTGCCTACTGGACTTATAAGTCAGAAGGAAATTCCTGATAGCTTGCTGGACCCTAAGAACTCATCTTGACTTGGGCCTCGCACAGTTGTCTCCACAGACAGACTACTACCTCATGTAGTATCTCCACGTCTTTCTCGCCCTGCTGAGGTACTGCTAGTCCAGGGCTTATAAGACATCCCAGCTGTAATTCTGAGACTGTGATAACTGCCTTTCAATGGACTAAGCTGATGTGAGAAGGAATTAAACCAAAACCAAACTCACTGCCATCGAGTTCATCCCAACGCACAGCGACCCCACAGGACAGAGTAGAACTGCACCACAGGGCTCCCGAGGAGCGGCTGGTGGATTTCAGCTGCACCACCAGGGCTCCTGAAAAAGAATTACCAAAACTAAAACGTCGGAACTAGCAAAAATGCTGGGAAGGTTTTTTTTGGTGGTAGTGGTGTTGTTTTAGTTGTTCTTTAATGTCTTCTGAAGGGATTGGGATAAAGCGATCTTAAAATCCATATACCTTGCCCATCCCAACCTCCTGGTAGCCAAGGTAGCCAGATGGAAGATTCGCCGACACAGGAGTCTGCTGCTCATTCGTCACCACCCTGCCATCTTTCAGGAGAGGGAGCCAGGAATATCCAACTGTTGAGAACAAACAAAAAAATCTACTCTAAGTGTGTGGAAACTTGGGGAAAAAAGCCAACATCACTAAACTGCCTGAACTTTAAGGACTGTCCATATGAATCAGAGTAAGACGTTTAGAAAGGTCTCTGCAGAACACCGACTAAGATGTTGTTTGCCCTCTTTGGGATTAGAATTCTAAAACGACCTTTTATAAAAATCTACATGTGCAACTTAAACATGGTCCCTTCACCCCTTAACAAGAGGGTGCAAAAACAGAACCAAAGAAAGAATCTAATGTGAGTGTTATTATAAACATCGAAGGAAGATTACGTGCCAGACCTTGTGTTTCAATGACGTCCTTCTTCTTTGTGCTTCCTTTACTTGAATTATCGCAGCTGACGTGGAAGAATGTGAACAGTAAGTGGTGCTTTTCGTGTAGCTGGGTAGGTAATTCTATTTTAATCTGCAAGGAAGACAGAATAACCATCTTTCTAATACTCCAAAACCATTAACAAAAATTCTCAGTGAGAGCTAACGATGCAATGTGTCACCTAGTGCACAAGCGTGCAATTGTTCTCCAGAACGATGGTAACATTTGCGCCTAAGCCATCTGAGACTGTAAATCCTGCTAAGGAAGAAATGGATCCTTGATTCATGGAAGAGAAACAGGAGGAGGGTTGATGCGTATTTCAACTCTAGAAAATATTAGAATGCAGATAACAGAAACCACTACGCTAGCTTACCCCAGCTAAGGTATTATTGAAAACCAGAACAGAATGTTTCCGGGTAGGATTCAGATAGCAGTTTTAATGAACTGCATTATAATTCTATATAAGCCAGACCACTGGTAAGAAAGGAAGAGTCTCTGGACCAACAAACGTAACTATACTTAAGTATGAATTTCAAAGTAAATATGTCAGAATATTAAATATGGTAGAGATAATGATCATGCTGGGGAGTACGGCTTCTTTTCTATAATATCTGTATTTTCCAAATTCTTTTTACAATGAACATGTTACTCTTACAATGAGAAAAAATTTTATGTAAAACAGATACTTCAATATTTAGTTCTATTACTGTAATTTCCAGTACGGTGCATTGAAATGTCTCTTAAGTTTTCCTTGACCAAGCAAATAATTTGGAGTCATCCTTAGAACTGGTTACACTGGGTTTTCCCTTGAAAACATCACTTACCTCATCATAAAATTCCGGATTTTGGTGATGGTGTAAAACCGCAGCAAAGGCACTTCTCACGAACACTGGCCCCCCAGGTCTACCGTAAATGCACTGAAACAAGAATGAGCAAAGGGAACCACTAGTATTCACTTCGTGAAGAAATTAAACTCAGGAGTACTGTACAGAAAGAGGCATTCCCACAGAATAAGCTCAGCATAACCACCTCAGACGGATTTTCTTTTGCTCACGGAGGCTCCAGGCCTGCAGGCCCCCTGACCACTGGGTCGAACCCACCCCGAACTCAGCTCCCAGCCCACCCTCCTCTCCTGCACGATCCAGCCTTGGACTGCTACTCCCTACTCACTGTTCGTCTCCAAATCTTTGTTATGCCGTCCCTGTCTGAAGCACCTCCCGCTATGGGCACCAAGAAAACTCATCAGCCTTCCAGAGCCAATTATCTTTCCTTGAGGCCACCAGTCCAAAAAAAGAGGGACTAACTCCCATCTCTGTGTTCTCTCAGCATTTTCTGTATGCCCTTCTATAATAATTATTCAGTGTGGTCAAAAAAATTTTTTTTTCAGTACCTTCTGTGTTGTCAATGGATTAATTTATTACATATCATTTTTTCCATGTCTGTCTTTCCCACTAAACTGTGAATCCTTATGGACGGACGCTGAATTTTATTCTTCTTTGCATCTTTGTGTGCTTCCCTTCTTTGGCAGTCATTTTAACACAGTTAAAGAAAATAGGCTCTGGAGGCCATTAGTCTGTGCATTAGTCTCCTCATTCAAAAAATGCTAAAATGATAGGACCTCACTCAAAAGACTACTAGGAGAATTAAAAGGGTTTCATACACATAAAGCACTAAAAGAAGTGCTTGGAATATAATAAGCATTCAAAAAAATGTCACCTATAATCTACCGCTATCATTGTTGCCCTGGTGGCACAGTGGTGAAGAGCTCAGCTGCTAACCAAAAGGTCAGCAGTTCGAATCCATCAGCCACTCCTTGGAAACCCAATGGTGCACTTCTGCTGCCCTATAGGGTTGCTGAGTCGGAAATGATTCAATGGCAAGGGTTTTTTTTGTTGTTGTTGTTTTGCTTTGTTTTTATCATCATTACTACAATAAATATTTAGTAAATGTCTACGGTAAATCTGAAGTCCCTGAGTGGTACAAATGGTTAACCCAAAGGTTGGAGGTTTGAGTCTACCCAGAGGTACTCTGGAAGAAAGGCCTGGCTATCTACTTCTAAAAAATCACCACTGGAAACCCTATGAAGCATAGCTCTGCCCTGACACTGACACAGCTGGGTCACCACGGACAGGAGATGACTCTGCGAAACTGGTTTGGTTTGGGGTCCTCAGGCGGTGCGAATGGTTAATGTGCTCAGCTGCTAACCTAAAGGTTGAAAATTCGAGTCTACCCAGAGGCATCTGGGAAGAGAAGCCTGGCAATCTACTTCTGAAAAGTCAGCCATTGAAAACCCTACGGAGCGTAGCTCTACTCTGACAAACGTGGGGCCTTTGTGAGTTGAAACTGACTTGAAAAGGCAACTGGTTTATTGTTAATCTTTTATTATTACTATGATCAATATTACTAATATAATTCCTAGCACCGTACACAATGCCTGGCTCATAGTAAGTGTACCGTAAATATCACTGAGTTGAATGTAAGAAACCTGCATCCCTAAAGAGTCTAACAGAACAAATAGTTGATAAGAAGCAAGAACTTAACCATTCCATACTCCATAAGGTTCAGCCCACGTGGCCATGTTACGTGTGATGTTACATGTTTTTGTGTCTGGGTTAATTAAAATGTGCTGAAAATCCCTTCAGTTGGACAATGTAGCTTTTAAAATGTGAAAAAGCATGTTGTGAAGAACACACACGAAAAACAAACCTTCAGCGGCTGAGCTTCTTCTTCATCGGAATCTTTAAACTCAACACAAACAGCAATGTTTCTGGCCTGCAGCAATATTTAAAGGGGGAAGAAAAAAAGAAAAGAAAATGAAAATAAACCCAAATGAAAAGCCAGAATACATAAAAAAAAAAAAAGTATCTTTAAAAGAGCAGGGGAAGCCAAATCCTAAGAGAAAGTTTGATATCAAAAATGAACCCCAATCTTTGCACTCACCTTGGCAAAAGACTTTTGACTGTCATATTTCAAGCACTTCGGATAAACATAGAAGTGGTTATTGTAGATGGTGTACGGCTGAGTGTGTTTGGGTATGCAGGGCACAAATTCCTCTACTTCAAAGGTGATTGGAGTTTTAGTACTGGCTTCAAATTGCTTCATGGGAAGGTAGGACGAATTAACATAATCTGAAAAGATACAAAACAAATCAGATTGAAGTAAAAACCAACCAAACAAAATTGTGTCTGTTGATTGCATAGAACTCACACTTACTAGGAAAGTCAGAGGAAACGTTATCAATTGTAATGTCTAGGTTGCCTAAAATCACTGGAAGCTTAGCCATCTTCTCAGGTCTAAAAACAAAAGAAGAGAAAGTCACATGCTTGCAAGTTAGGTTAGCTCTAAAACCTGAATTCTAGAGCATCATTTCCAGGACAAATGTATGTAAATCACAAACCCAAAAAACCAAAACCAATCCCGTGGCTGTCAGTTCCGACTCACAGCAACCCTACAGGACAGAGTAGAAATTGCCCCATAGAGTTTCCAAGGACAGCCTGGTGGATGCGAACTGCCCACCTTTTGGTTAGCTGCATATTCTAGTAAAAAGGTAAAAACAATTTTAAGAATACATTTTGGGAAGCAGTCTAAGATGGTGGTATAGTCAGACACCTTATAATGTCTCTCTGACAACAAAGACAGGAGAAAACAAGTGAACAGGATATAGATGACAACTTTGGAACCCTGAGCATCACAAGCAAGGCTGAAGAAGAGGGCCGGCGGCCAAGCAGAATGAAAGGCTGTACAGAATAGCAGACATGGAGAATTAGGGATCCCCAGTGCCCTGCCAGCCTAACCTGCACAGTGTGGCCATACTGAGACAAAGCAAGCAGTGATCCCAGCTGAAGCCCCCATCACTGGTGCGGCCAGGCAGGAGCGAGTCTACACTCACGTCCAGAGCCAGGCAGGAGTGCTTGCTCCCCACCCTGCCAAAGTTAAGTACACCCAGCTCACCCATCATGCCACCCCACCCCCCCATGCCGGAGGCCTGTGGGTCTGCAATGTACTCCCCGCTCGCAATCACGATCCAACGGCACCCACCACTGCCCCACACTCCAAGCCAGGGGCCCACAGGCCGGCAGTACCCACCTCTCTGCTAGCCACCCGCACTGGGGGCCCGTAGACTGATGGCATTCCCTCTTCCACCCACCCAACCATGCTGGCGGCCCGTGGAATGGCGGCACCCACTCCTAAGCCCAGCATCCCAAGCCATAGCCCATGGACCAATGGCATTAACTTCTCCACCTGGCTGCCAGTGCCAGGGAGCAGTGGTACCCTCTCTTCTGCCCAGACAACTGCATCAGGGGGCCAAGGACTGGTGCATCCACTCCTACACCCAGCTGCCTGTGCTGGAACCCACAGACCAGTGGGGCCTCCTACTCTCTCCAGCCACATGTGCCGAGGTGGGGGGCCAGAGGACCAGTGGCACACCCTCTGCCGTGTCATGTTCTAGTGGACAGGGGTATACTCTCCTAGCGGGTACCTATAGACTGGTGGCATCCCCCTTACCTCAGCCCACACACCACTCCCCCCTGCAACCAGAGGCTTGTGCCATGCTCTGACCACCCCTGCATAGCCCTGCCCACCCGGGACCATCAGTGAGAGTTTCTGCATCACACAGCTGGTGACTGATGACTCAGGCACCCTCACACCAACCACCTGGCAACCGGCAGTATACACACACAACACCCAACCCTGCGACCAGTGAGGATGCTTCCTGTACCCATGCCCAGGTAACCAGCCGGACAGACACATCGCCTCACCAACACCACCAGCTACATCGTCAGCTACCCACAAGACTAGTGAATAGAGACTCACACTTACACACCCACCCAGAGACAGGTGAGAGCTCCAGGGTAGGCAGACTGGCCACCAGAGTAGTACAGACACCCCACTACTCAGATATATCAAAACAAAACAAAAATCAGGACCTAGCAAACAAACATGCAATAAATAAATTAATATAACAACACCGTAACGCTTCAGAGACAACAGACAATACTAAATCACATAAAGAGGCAGGACAAGATGGCTCCAGCAAGTGACCAAAATAAAGAACCAGAAAACCTTCTTGAGGAAGAAATGGTAATGAACTACCAGATAAAGAACTCAAAAGACCGATATCAGGGTTCTCCAAGAGCTCCAGAAAGAGAGCAGTTAAAACACAGACAAAATCAAGGAAAGTAGAGAAAAAACAATAGAAGAATTCAGTAAAACAATACAACAGCAAAATGACAAAATAATCAGAAACCATACAAAAACAAACCAACAAACCAAATCCACTGCCATCGAGTCAATTCCGACTCATAGCGACCCTATAGGACAGAGTAGAACTGGCCCATAGAGTTTCCAAGGAGTGCCTGGCGGATTTGAACTGCCGACTTCTGGTTAGCAGCCTCAGCACTTAACCATTACACCACCAGGGTTTCCAAAACAGCAACCAGAAATCCAAAAGATTAACAACAAAATATCAGAAATACACAACTCAAAAGAGGACAAATCCCTTGATAGCAATTTGTTTGAGGAAAAATAAATAATGAAGAAAAACGAAGAAAGCCTAAGAACTATGTGGATACTATCAAGAGGAAAAATTTACACATGATTTGAATTCCAGAACAGGAGCAGGCAAAAAAACAAAACAAAAAAACAGACCTGCCGAAGATTTACTGGAAGAAAACTTCCCTAATACCACGAAAATGGGAAGACATTCATCTGAGAAGCTCAACAAACCCCATACAGGATAGATCCCAACAGAAAGTAACTAAGACATATCATCATCAAACATGCCAAAACCAAAGACAAAGAAAATCCTGAAAGTAGCTCAGGAAAAGCAAAAAGTCATCTACAAAGGGGAACCAATAAGACTACACTCCGAGCACTTGGCAGAAAACATGCAGGCAAGAAGGCAATGAGATGACACACATAAAACCTTGGGGCAGGGGGGGACTGCCAACTAAGAATTACACACCCAGCAAAACAGTCTCTCAGAATGATGGCAGCATTACAACATTTTCAGATAGATAGAAATTAAGACAATTTATAAAAACCAGATAAGAAACATGAGAGAGAGTGCTTTGGACAGAAAACCAACAATATCACATAACTACCTCAGATTAGGAAACAGGACAGCTTCAGCCAGATACAAACCCAGATAAAGAATTCTCAAAAATAAAACAAAGCTAAAATGCTAAAAAACAGGGAACCAGAGATATCAATCTGTAAATGACAACAACAACAAAGTGAAAAGAGGAAATAAATGGACCTTTCGTATGGAGAGAAAGTCAAGGTGAAATCAAGAAATAAAAGACAGCCTTAAAAAAAAATTTTTTTTTTTAAACTTAGGAAGATAAAGGTAAATTTCAAGGTAACCAAAAAGAAAGCTAACAAACCTATTCATCAAAAAAGAAAAACATAAGGACTCACAAAACACAAAATCAACAACAAAGAAAGAAAAGAAAATCCATCAAAAAAAGAGCTCAGGACAGAAAATTAAGTGCAACAAAGAAACTGTCAATACCACACACACACAAAAAAAAGGGCACAACAAAATGAGAACAATAAACTTATACCTATTGATAATCACACTGAATGTAAATGGCTTAAATACACCAGTAAAGAGACAGAGAGTAGCAGAATGGATTAAAAAAAAAAAAAAAATCAATAGGCTGTCTACAAGAGACACACTTCAGACACAAAGACATAAAGAAGCTAAAACTCAAAGATGGAAAAAATATATCAAGCAAACAACAACCAAAAAAGAACAGAAATGGCAATATTAATCTGATAAAATAGACTTTCAAGCAAGATCCACCATAAAAGGAAGGACATCATATAATCATTAAAGGGTCAATCCACCAAGATGGCATAACCATAATAAATATATACACACCCAATGATAGGGTTCCAAAATACATAAAATCTAACAGTGGTGAAAAGAGAAATAGAGTTTCCTGTATTGGACTGAGGTTAGACCAAACACAGAAACAAATATTCACTAAGCACCTGCTTTGTACCCACCATTTTGCTAGAAACTCTATTAGCAACAAAGCACTTAACCACTACACCACCAGGACTCCTTCATCACTGAAGCTTCCATTCATCAGTGGGCCTAGTTATGCTCCTCTGTGTAACACCTTTCAACCATTTAAACACAATTATTATATCTTTCTGAAGTCTTCTGTTCTCAGCTCTTTTGCAGCTTCCTCCAATACCATTTCTCTACTACAACAAAGTCTCATTTACATCACGATACCCAGAATTGCACAGATTATGCCCAGAATGGTCTGGCCAGCTTGGGATAGGGAAGCTGACTGGCTTTGAATAATATGTTCTATTAATACAGCCAAAATACTATTAGTTTTGGGTAGCAGCACCACCCTAGTGATCTACATTAAATTTACATCCACCTAAAATTTCTAAATATTTTTCCATACGCTTTGCTAAAATTTCTAAATATTTTTTCATACGCTTTGCTAGTATGCTACCTCATTCCATCTTGTATTTATACAATTATGGTTTTTGGATCTCAGAATAGGATTTTGTTTTTGTCTTTATGAAACTTCACCTTTTTAGATTTGAGCCATTTTTAGTTTGTCAGAATCTTCCTAACTCCAGATTCTAACATCTAACATATTAGATATTCCTAATAGCTTTATGTCATGAAGACATTTAATCTACAAGTAATATTCTCATAAATGTCATTGATGAAAATATTGCACAGGATATTGCCAAGAACAGGCTCCTTCTCAAATCCCTCGAGAGCCATCTCCAGACTGATAAAAGCCATTAATCACTTGTCCTTGCATCTGCTCACTCTAGCAGTTGAACAACTGTCTTCTCATGGGTGCAGCAATTCTCTAACTCGTTCAGAGGATATCATTGTACGTATACTCTGTCAAAGGCTCTATTCTTCTACTGTACTGGCTTAATAACCCAATTAAAGAGAGAGAAGCAGCAATGTGGTTAGGAGGACTAGTTCAACATGACACGGCTTATTACCAGAAAACAGAATGTTGCCGCCTTATGGTTTTCCATAAGCCATCTGTTTCACAATTTCTTTTAGGACATTGCCAAGGACCATCAAGACTCAGCGGCCTATAGGTTCGGCATTTAATTGTGTTCCAATTTTTGAAAAGTTGCCACCTCCAGTTTTTAAGATTCCTCAGACATTCTTGTTATCAGTCTCACATGTAACTTCTCAGCGTATCTTGGAATACTGTTCATCTGAAACAGGATTTCCCTAAAAATTCTACATTCTTGTTTTCTTATGACTAGAGACCATGTTCAATATATCCACTTTGCCTATCACAAGCCCTAAGTTGCAGAATCACTTTCTCTCAAGGTTTCGCTCATTTCCATTTGTCTTTTGTTTATAATTGAGTTTAAGTTGGCAATTTCCACCATAAGAATTTCAGGGAAAAAAATGGTTTTTTCTCATCTAATATTGAATGACATTTCGAGACAATAATGGGGAAAGAAATAATAGCTTTGGATTCAATCTGTGTGCCCAGGCCACTGACATCAGACAATTTCCTGTAAAAAATAAGAGGAAAAAAAAAGAGCACAGCTGAGATTAGAAAAAAAAAAAAAAGGAAAATGAATGGCCACTTCCCTAACTCTACTGTGAAGAAAACAGTATAGAGACATTGACATTTCTCTGGATTGTGACAGGGAAGGCTGCTGTCTCCCCACTGCCGTGTGTATTCGAACGCTGTTGGCATCTGGCCCTTATTTTCTGCTTTCTGGGTCTTTCACTAGCTACCTGAACACACACATCCCACTAAATCCTTGTTAGTGAGCTCAGGCAGGAAGGTGTGCTATGCAAGGGAAACCACACCCAGCTTTTCCCTGTGTTCTCAGCCAACGAAGGTCTGTGCTCCTTGCTGGCTGGCTGAGGCTTTGCGCTCAGATCACTTTTTGATAATAATCTTGTGCACACCACCCTCCAGCCTCCACTGAAGAAGACAGAACCCTGAGCTGGGGCTCTCTGAAGAGCCACCGCTGGAGGTGGGGCGGGGTGGAGGGTCTCAAGCTAACCAGCTTAGGGGGTAACTTTAAGACAGGGCTTCCAACCTCTGCCACTCACATTGAAAAACTCCATTGTCTGTTCATTATGAATATAATAGCAAACATTAGTTTAAAAAATTTCATGGAAAATATAAAGTGGAGAATGAAAAATCACCCACAGGCCCACTGGTCACAGGTAACCGTGATTAACACCTTGGTGTGTACCCTACCTGACTGTTTTTGTCTGTTTGTCTCTCCATGTAGCTAACTAGCTACCTATCCATTCATTCACTCACACGCAAAGAGAAATATGTGACACACTTTCTTTTAAAAAAGGAGGTCACATACATGTTATTTTTCCTCCCTAGTCAAACAGCGTGTTTACTTGCCTAAGTGAGTACATGGAGACCTATGTCACTGTTAATATTTGTTACAGATTCTAGAGACAGAAAATATTTTAATCTATTTAGCCAAGGTGACTAGGTTTCCAAAAAAAGTAATTTTTATTCTACAAATATCGCTCAAAGTTTCCTGGAACTCAAATAAAAGAATGACAATAATTACTGTATACCAGTACTATACGCACAACTATGTATTCCCATTATCAATAAAAGAACGTTTTTCTAAAGATGTTTGGCATGGCTATACTTATAATCCTGAAAAATCGTTAATACTGTAAATGTCCTAAACTAGAGAAGAGTTAAATAATCCATGGTCCATCTGCTCAATGAACTATTATAGAGGCATTAAAAATGATGTATAAATATGTGTTAACACCTTCAAGAAGTATTTATGCAAGGAAATATACATCTATCTATAGTATTTATAGTATGACCACAACTACAAAAAACCAACTAAAATACACAGAAAGGAAATGCCCCCAAATATTCAGGATGATCCTCCTGAATTAAGAGTAGAACTAAAGGTGAGCCATTTTTCTGTACTTCTCAAAATTTCTATAATGAGCATGCATTACTTTTAAGCAAAAGAACTTCTATTATTTAGAAACTAAAAGTAAAGATATTTCATTTTGCCTTCCAAGAACAGTGACAGATTCTCATACGATCCAGGAGTACTTCTGACCAGGCCTCCTTCCTTACCAGGATGCACGACAGTCAGACATGTGCCAGCAATTAGGGACACCACATGGTCCAGGAACACAGCGAGGCCAAACCCAGCGAGGACTCATCCCATATCCCGCATCCTGCATCCTCATCTACCCTGCTCTAATTACCGAAGCTAGGTGGAGAATGATTTATTCACAATCAACCCAGCAGGTGTGCCCTTGAGCTGCTATGCTGAACTGCAAAGCTCACTGGTACAGGGAAGTAAATCAGCAAAGGGAAAAGCAGGGTTGCTCTTCCATTGAAGGCCCAAAATGGGAAGGAAAAAACCCAAGACAATCAAGAATTATAAAATCACAGAACTGGACGGAACCTTGAGAATCCTTCCTCGGTTTCATAAAGACCCACCTTGATCCACCTAAAAAATTCTTTTCCTCTTTCCCCCTTTTAAACCTCTGGATAAAGGGATTCCACATCATCTTTAAAGCTGTAGATGCTTGTTGACATGCAAAAATTATAAGAAACTATTAGAATTCCCTAAGTTTTTGTAATTTATTGAGGCTGTTCCTATGACTCCTGCATGTCTTTTACTTCTAGTCTTACCACTGAAGAAAGAGAAGTTAGAAAAAGGTAAAAATGAAGTTAAGTAGAGCTAAACAATCATTCCTAAGTTCTAGGCAAACTGATATTGTTTTTATATTGATGTACATTTAAAAAAAAAAAAAAAACACTGAAAGGGGTACATATGGCATAGAATAGTTAGCTCCTGCTTCTTAGCTGTTCATTTCATTAGCTCCTAATACCCTCAGTTACTTCTCATTCCCAGAGGTTTCCCAGAAATTTCTAAAATCCGTATCCCTAGCAAAGCAAATCAGTTTTATAGGTTAAGAAGTGAACTTGTTAAGAGAGGCAGAATAGCATAGCAGTTAAGAGCACGGATCCTTGGGACAGACTGACTTCTACCTACTACTATCTGTGTGACGTTGGACACACTGTTCTACTGCTCTGCCTCCATCTCTTCCTCTGTAACATGGCGTAGCAATATTATCTACCTCATAGGCTTGCTCATTAATATGGGTGAAGCCTTTAGAACAATGTCTGAAAATAGCCCTGCTGGCCCTGTGGTTAAGAGCCTGGCTGCTAACAAAAAGGTCAGCAGTTTGAATCCACTAGCTGCTCCTTGCAAATCCTATGTGGCACTTCTATTCTGTCCTATAGAATCACTATGAGTTGGAATCAACTTGATGGCAACGGGTCTGGTTTTGGGTTATATGAGTTTCTATCTTCTCCCCCCAATCACTCATTCAGTTAACGGTACCATGAGTCAATCTATCATGCAAGTCAAAAGCCTGGGAGTATTCATCTTAGACTACCATCCACTTCTTTCTCTTTCTGCTCTCACACCCAATCAGAAAACCAGGGCCCAATATTCTGGTTCTTTGGCATGACCTGAACATGTTCACTTCTCCTGTTTCCACTTGCAGCGGCTTTGCTGAGGCCATACTCATCTCTTGTCAAAGGCTTCTCAAACGCCTTCTTCCTCCCTGGGCTCATCTCTACCCATCCTTCACAGCACCATGGATAAGGTTCTTTATGGAATTCAGATTAACCAGGTTAAGGTTACTCTTCTGATTTTAAACCCTTTCTTCCTTCCCAAGACTTTGAGGAAAAGTTCCAGGCTCCTTAGCATGGGCTGTTCTCATTCCAACATCTCCCATGATGATTGAGCCAGACATTTCAAAGACTGCTCCTTCCCACACCCCACGGCTTCAGTTTTTCAAGTGTGCAAATAAGACCTTGAAACTCACTTCCGAAAGTCTGCCAGTAACTTCAGCATATCATCATTTGATAGTTTATTGCTGTCCTGCTTGTAAAGAGCAGAAAACCTGGCGTTCTTGTCAAGGTTTCCAGATGCATCCTTAAACAACGTCCTGAAATATCAAAGAAACATTTCTAAATCGCGTTCTCAAAAGACCAAAATAAAGCCATAATTTAACTCCAGTTTCTATGTGACGACGAATTATTATTCCATTGGCCATCGCCAAGAAAAATCTCATTATCTAAAAACACGGAAGATATTTATGAAGATGAGCACAACTAACTCAATTTACATAGAAAATAGTTCCAGCAAATGGCGTATGCTTAGGAAAAAACACACACAGTCAGGTAATTAAGAGACCACGACTGCAGGCCTCACTGGGCTGCCAGCCCACTCCTGGCTGGAGATGTGTGGCTGGGATCTGGGATCTCAGCTCTGCAGCAAACACTCCTGTCCACGCTGCTCGTTCCAACATGGCCACCCTCCGGCCATCATCTTTCCGGTATGTGACTCTGATAAATGATTTCTTCAGGTTTGGGGGCTACTGATTTTTCAATTTTACACACTCTTAATCCTCTTTTTCTCTGGCCAATTGGAACAGAATAGGTTGGTCTGTCTATCTACCTATCTATCATGTACCTATATCTATATAAAAGGTAGGAAAGGTGCCCCCTTACCTTGCTGCCCAAGCAAACGGCATTCGGTACTGTCCTAGTCTTTGGCATGCCTGCTTGGCATTCTTCAGCACCTTCTGGGCAACCTTGAAGACATCAGAATAAAATGATGAGTTGCTGCATCCCACTGATAGCAGAATTATGATGTAAAGAGCCATCATTACACATTCATTAAACAAGCAGCTTGCACAGAGAAATGCATGTTATGGCAATGAATACGGCTAGAGCTACACTCAGTCCAGGGTTTTTTGTTGAATGTATTTCCCAGCAGTGACTCTCAAAGAATAGATCACAACCTGGTATCCCAAGACACTTCTCTTGATAGAATGAGGACTGTTGCCAAAATGCACCTCTTTTCTTCAGTCTTCACAGGCAACAGGAATACTATTTCCAGGCTTTCATTGTTCTTTATGGCTGAGGCTTATCATTGGCTCCCTGGGCTATTAATAATTATTCATGTCAAAATATTTAACATTACTAGAGTTTTATGAGAACAATAAAAATACTAAGCTTCTGCAGCTCCTAATGTGTGCTGACTTGTGCAGATTCTCACAATTTGGAGAAAAATCTTCATTATTAAGGCTGTCTTAGTTATCCAGTGCCGCTATTACAAAAATACCACAAGTGGATGGCTTTACCAAACAGAAGTTTATTCTCTCACAGTATAGGAGGCTAGAAGTCTGAACTCGGGGCACCAGCTCCAGGGGGAGGCATTCTTTGTCAGCTCTGGAGGAAGGCCCTTGTCATCAATCTTCCCCTGGGTCTAGAAGTTTCTTGGCACAGAGACCCCGGGTGCAAAGGACGTGCTCCCGTTGTGGTTCTTCATTCTTGGTGGCTTGAAGTTCCCCTGTCTCTCTGCTTGCTTCTCTCTTTTATATCTCAAAAGAGATCGATTCAAGATACAACCTAATCTTATAAATTGAGTCCTGCCTTATTAGCATAACTGCCTCTAATCCTGCCTCATTAACATCAAAGAGGTAGGATTTACAACACACAAGAAAATCACATCAGATGACAAAATGGAGGACAATCACACAACACTGAGAATCACGGCCTAGCCAAGTTGACACACATTTTTGGGGGACACAGTTCAATTCATGACAAAGGCATTATAGGTGTTGACTTAAGTTGGCCAGGGTGTTCAACTGCTATGTTCTTGCTTTTTAAGCATAAATTACTGTTACTTTCACTTCCTCATGACTAACTTTGGTTTGTTGTGGGTTGACTGATTAACCCTGTAGTGCACAGCGAGGCATATTTGCTTTTGGCCCAAGGCACGTATGCCTGACAGTTCCATCATCGATCAACTATGTCACTACTGCTAAAGCAGAGAACACCCAATGTCCCCCAAGTTTGCCCGTACTGTGATACTGCATTGTTATCGATACAAAATTTGATTCAGAGTCAGAGCGGTGGCTGAAGGGTCTTTCACATTAAGGAAGTACATCAAGGTGTACCCAGGTGGTCCAAATGGTTAATGCACTTGACTGCAAACAGGAAGGCTGGAGGTTTGAGTTCACCCAGAGGTATGTCAGAAGAAAGGCAAGAGCCTGGCTGTACTTTCAGTATCTCCCAGTTACGGAACTTTGCAATGCTGTCATAACCATGCTGTGGGAAGTGCTGCCTTTGTGACTGAACAGGAAAACTACATCTCTACTGAAAAGAATGTCAGGAGAGCATCAGGTCCTTCCCTTCCAAGGAGGACAGGCTCATGTCTCCCCAGAGTGACAAAGGGGGGCCTCTGGCATACATGGTCACCATGTAAAGTGGTCTGTCTTTCTGGAGCACCAATTTAACATTGTCAGGTAAAAACTATTATTTTTAGGCTTTAACAATAATGAGCATGTTGTAGAGTAAATAACGCACTGAAATACTTGCATAAATCTTAAAGTTAAAATACAAGGTTTCAGTTAAGTTTCACTCTTCCTGTAGCTAATATGGGCTGAGCACTCAGACTTACCAAGGGTACAGACAGAACAAAATATGCATGAAAGTTGGAATTTTTTTTTTTTTCATTTCCTTCCCTCCTTCCTTCCTTCCCTTTTCCCCTCCCTCCCTCACTCTAGTCTATGCATGGCAGACACATACAGGGACTTTTCATAAAAATTTCCTCCAATGCAAAAATTTAGTCCAAATGATGTTCTAGGCCATCCTGGAAAACATGAAAACTTGGACATAAAGGAAAAAAAAATCCTTCTGTAACATCTTCTTCCTAGTCTGATGTTGAGTCTTAATGGCACCATTAACTCAATGCTTTAGAGGTGACAGGAAAACAAATGCATGAATAATGAACCCAAGAAGGAGCTCCCCACTCCATAGGTAATGAGGGGAAAGCTGACTTCAACAGATGCCCAACGGACACTGGGAAGTGGACAGTGTCAAGTCTAACCCACAGCGACAGCTGCTTTTTGTACCAATATGAGATGCCAAATTTGAAACTGTGCACTGGGCTGGCAGAGCTAACAGAAAAAAAACAAAAAAACAAAAAAAACAGAATTGGTTCATACAGGCTTTGGAAATATGCTGCATACACAGTCAGCAGAGTAGATTTTATCTTGTGCCTTCATTGGCTATTAATCAAATCATAAAAGAGCTTCTCAGTCAAGGTTTCATAGACCTGGTTTAAAAAAATGAAACAGCTTATCTCCAGAGATCAAACTTTAGTCAGCTTTCAATAGCCAAAAAACCAATGTGCCTAGGTAAACAGGCATTAACTTGACTACAGCTATAATAAATGATGACATCTTCCACGCAGTCAGTGCCTTGACGTTTCCACAGCGCCGTCTGTTTGCACATTCTATGTTTGCTCCTAACATGGTCCCTGTGAGGAAAGCAGGGACAGGCAGTAACACCATTCTACATTTACGGATGGGACATATGGGGCCCAGAGAGGCGAAGTGGTTTGACCAAAGGACCCAGGTTAGTTAGGCACTCAGCACCAGGTCTTCTGCCTCCGAGAACCCGTTTCTTAAAGACCACCCTGCATGGTGGTGGACAAGTGTGATGTATGAGTGACCACACAGATTGACAGACAAAGCTCTGAATCCACTCAGTAGACCCAGGTGAGAGCCTGAGGGCTGTCCACTCTGACAGCTGACCATCCCCTAGTCAATGTATCAGCGCCATCTCCAAGAGGGCCTCTCACAAAACATAAAAACAAAAGAACTAAGCGCATGTGAAACCGGTATGGACAATAGCACTCGGGAGCTCACACAAGCCGGGTAGCACACGTGGTAAGAAGTGACAGTCAAGAGCCCTCTGGCCGCTAAGCTGTGTGACACTAAGCAGGTAACCACACCTTTCTATACCTCAGCTTTGTGAAGTATATAAGGAGGTATAATATCCTTTCTAGTTCTAATATTCAGTAATTCTATGGTATGTCTATATCCAGGCACTCCCCCAATTAAGAAACACTACTTTGAAAATACATCATACGTGCACCTTGCCTGTTTCCTTTCCCTTTTCTACTCAAGCTTATACCACCTCTGCCACCAAAACCCTGCCCCCTCGGGACAAAAACCAGTGGCCCTGAGTCGCTGACTTTACTCGGCCAAACCACCTGAGACAAGATTGTCTCCCAGTCTGTGGTCTCCCCACGTTTCTTCTTCCACTGTTCACATCTCGGTGATTTCAGTTCAGACAAACGCGCACATGCACGCAGGCACTCAAGCATTCACGCGTTCTCTCTCTGTCATCCCCTTTTTCAGTCCTTTCACACTTCTCCTATTATCACTTAGTTTCCTTGAAAGAATTTTTCTCCCTCTTTCCTTTCCATTTGTCAGTTAAAAAAAAAAAGAAGAAAAACCCTACTTATAATGGAAAGTGCAAAGAAAATTCAATTTCAAGTGGGAAAACCACTGACTTGAAATATATCTAAGCTTCAGAACCATTCTGCTAAAGTTCTGGGCCAGGCCCCAGTGCCACTTCAGTTCAGAAGCAGTAGCGCATTCTACATTTTCACTGACCTCTATTTAAATCTAATTAATTCCACTTTTTTTCTCAGTAGTTGGCAGTAAAAAAAAAAAAAAAAAAAAAATTATCCATGTTCTATTCAATTATTTAGCTTCTGTGCTACCTTTTTCTTATCACGAATATATAACACTCCGTGTCTTTATAGAAGGGAAATTCTATTTACAATACTGCTCCTCAGAACAGAACTTCTGAGTTCCACGTACCGATGATAAACCCCTATGTCTTATCTTTCTCGTGTTTACAAAGACCTCTAGCATGAGTTCCTGGAAACATGAAGAAGCACCACCCTTCCTTATTACAGGTATAGTATATGAAGAACAGTCTTAACTTGGAAAGCACTTTTCCTTGTAACAGCATCATGTAACCTTTGTAAAATCATGCCTTTTAGATTTGAAACACAAATGTCTAAACCAATAGACACTTCATATCAAAGATATGATGGAATAAACTCCTCAGTAAGTGTAAATGGACCAAAATAGAACTGCGGAACCCAGAGACACAGCCAACATGTGCAATGAACTCTGTGAATATAACATATTTTTCTTTTAATGGCAGATGGTCTACTATTAAGCTAGCAATTCCTTTACAAATTATTTTAAAATTACCAGGGTTAACAGGTGAAATGAAGCATTTAGTTTATACACTGGACAGCTTTTCATTGCAAATCAGATACATAAATATGTGTATTCTACATCTTTTAGGCTATAAATATAAAGCTTAACTTTGCTTTCTTCAAGCAGTAATATTTTGGCATAAAGCGAGTAAAACATCAACTCTTTTTTCAGATTGCTTTTAATCATCATATAGCGTAAAGGACCAAGAACAAAGCATGAGGCATTGGTGGGTCAGTGGTAAAACCCTCACCTCCCATGTGGGAGATGCGGGTTCAATTCCCAACCACTGCACGTCATGCACACCCCACCACCTGTCTGTTTGCAGAGGCTTGTGTGTTGTTATGACGCTGAACAAGTTCCGGCAGAGCTTCCAGACTATGGCAGACTAGGAAGAGAGGCCAGGTAACCTACTTCCAAAACCAGCCAATGAAAACCCTATGGATCACAACAGAACACTGTCTGATCCACAACCAATCACGGGGATAGTGCAGGGCTTGTCATTTTGTCCCATTCTGCGTGGGGTAACCATGAGTCACAGCTGACTTGACGACAGCTAATAACAATGACAATGACAAAAACAACGTACAAATCCAACAGATTACACCTAAACGGAAAGCAGATTGATCAGCCGGCCCAACAGACGAAGAAGCACGGAGTAACTTCCGCCATTTGCTTTTAAAGAGTCATCAGGTACCGGCAATCTCAGTTGTGGACTCTCAACTCCCATGCAGGAGACCTGGGTTCAATTCCTGGCCAATGTGCCTCATGCCCAGCCACCACCTGTCTGTCACTGGTGACCTGTGTGTTGCTATGATGCTGGAAGGTTTCAGCGGAGCTTCCAGACCAAGACAGATCAGGAAGAAAGGCCTGGAGATCTATGCTGAAAATCAGCCTGTGAAAACCCTGTGAATCACGACGAAACACTGTGTGATCCACAGCCGATCACAGGGATGGAACAGGGCCAGGCAGCACTGGTGACCTTTTGTGCATGGGGCTGCCATGAGTCAGGGGCTGACTCGATGGCAACTAACACCGACAACAAACCACGAACGTCAGTCGTACCTTAGAGGAGTCCGAACTCTTCATGTATGGCTCAGCACAGTGTGTGATGCTCCCCTGGAGGACCTTCTCGATCCTGGCCACAAGAAATATATCTGGATGAGGACAGGTGACTGAAAATACCCCCTAGAGGAGAGACAATTTCCTTCAGTAAGTAGGATCGGCAGCTGTAGTAAACAAACCCCGTGAGCATGCATGTTCTAGACAGTGTAACAGTACAGCTACTGAGAAACACCAGGTGCCTAACTGGTTAGCTGATCGAGAGTTCGTCATCTCGAAAAAGCCATTCAGTAGGGGAGGCAACTAGGAGAAAGTTTAGAAACAAGAAATAAAAAATCATTTCCCTCTCAGCTTGCTTCTACAGTCTAATTACACATAAAAAAAAAAAAAAAAAATTACACATACTGCCAATAAAATCAACAGTCTAAGTTGCCCCAACGGTCATTACAAAGCCTCATTGGGCGTTTTCAATATATTTACATAGCACACGCGAGACCATTCTTAGCAGCTCTGCCTTTGGGTTTGTGCCCCCACCTGCTTGGGATACTGCATGGCGGCTTCCGGAAGGACATCCTGAAGCCCAGGTGAGGTCTGCCCGCCACCGTTCACCAGGGCCGGGGGCATGGTGGCCAGCATCTGCCTCACTGAGAAATGGTTCAGGTCCACGTGGAAATCAGCAGAAATCTTTCGGTTGTATTTTATGTCAAACAGGGATAGGGTAACAAAGAAAGGCTCTACCTGGATGAAACAAAGTAATCCAGACCATCAATAGCACTCAAACTGTCAGGGAAAAAGTATGCTGCTATCAAAGGAGAAACCAGACCTATTTATGATCACTGCTATAAACACCTGCTAAACAGTCTTCTCCTTTGCCCCAAAGAGTATCAGCTTATAAATATTTTAGGAGACCAAAGAAAAATTATATTACTGTTTAAGTGCTTGGCTACTTAATTTATGCTCTACAGAAAATGGACAGTTGCTCTCTTTAAGTATTCACGATAAAAATGGTCTCCTGGAACGCCGAGCATAAGCCCACCATCCTTACCCCACCTCAAAAGAATCCTGTCCCTGAAGGCTGACTGGCTCTCCGCAGAGCAACTTAACCCTTGGACCTCTGTGAAACCAAAAACTAGAATTTCACATCCTGACTGCACTATAACCGCCACCTCAGAAAAACTAAAAAAAAAAAACTTTTATTCTGTAAAAGGAAAATTACATTTGTAGTGGGTCCTTCTTCATTTTCAGCGACACAGCATTGCAAATTGAAAGACAAATCGTTGCACCTGACCAGAATTCGTTTTCCAAACTTCTCCTCAAAGGGCTTCACTTCTGGCTCGGCGGATGGATAGTCGAGCTTCTTTAAAAGAAAATGTAAATATACACAGATTACTCTTCCATTTAAACAACTCCATCACAAACGTATCCTAAAGGAAATGGTCTAAAACAAGTAAAGCTATATGGATGCATTTATTTGTAATAGTGTTATTGCTAATATTAAAAAATGGAAAACAACCTAATTTTAGATTATTGGCCAAGTAAATGATGGTCTAGCTACTTGGTGGATGACCATACAGAGCTAACATGAAGTCTATGGAAAAGCAGTGAAAAATACTCATGATTCAAGTAAAATGGGGAAGAGGAGGTCTATAGAAAAAGACAACACATGAATAGGGAGAGAACATGGGGGAATCTTTGCCTTCTTCAAGTAACTCATGAACCTTGTGGGCAACCCTGAAGGGCCTTGCCACACAGGAGTTTTGGGTTTTGCTGGGACACAAATGTGTACTCAGGCACTGGAAGGCTTGTGTCCAGGATGGAGTCTGGGCTAGGCAGAAAATGTCACTGATTATGGGGCACATACAGTGATGGGTATTCATGGAGCATATTGTATATCCTTGTGGACCCGAGGGGGCCTGAGAATGTTTTTGAATAAATGTCTCTTGATTTTCAAGCACCAATTAATTATCAAACACTAACTATAGTTGTGCTGTGGTGATGAGGTTATAGGTGGTTTCTATCTTTTCCCAATTTTCTATATTGTTGTTATATTGCTTATCAATCCAAAATACATAAACAATCCAGTCTGAAGTTTTCTTCCTCCCACTCAGTTAACAATTTTAAAATATTTCTTACCTGGGCATCAGGGTCCAAGTGAAAAAGCTTAACTCTGCTTTCACTTTTCAGTTTGATTTCTGCTTCTCTGGTACTCTGATGACAAGATAAATAACAATTACACTTTAAAAATCCTTCCTTTATGATCTTTTTTTTTATTGTACTTTAGATGAAGGTTTACAGACCAACACAAGTTTCTCATTAAACGGTTGGTACATACATTGTTTTGTGACACTGGTTGCCAACCTCACGACATGTCAACACTCTCTCTTCTTGACCTTGGGTTCCATATTACCGGCCTTTCTGTCCCCTCCTGCCTTCCAGTTCTTGCCCCTCGGCTGGTGTGCCCCTTTAGTCTTGTTTTGTTTTATGGGCCTGTCTAATCTTTGGCTGAAGGGTGAAACTCAGAAATGACTTCATTACTGAGCTAAAAGGGTGCCTGGGGCCATACTCTTGGGCTTTCTCCAGTCTCTGTCAGGCCAGTAAGTCTGGTCTTTTTTTCTTTTGGTGAAAAAATCCCTTTCTTACGGAAGTGTCCAAATATGTGCCCCGTCCTGAAGAGTCTGGCTCGAGCCGCTCTACCTCATCTTCTGAGTTAACCACCAACGAACAAATACAGACCATCAAGTATGCAGCACACAATGTAAGCGCAGCAGAAAGAAAAGACAGGATCCTTGTCCTTAAGAAGCTGCTGTCCAAATGGAGAGTCATTAGCAACACAAAGAAAGCAAGAGAATCATTAAACACTCAACAGTTTTTAAAAAAGGCTTTATAAAGTAAAGGGAAAAAGGATGACTTTGGATGAAGGGGTTGTTGTTAGGTGCCGGTGAGTCGTGTCCCACAAACGAAACATTGCCCAGTCCTGTGCCATCCTTACAGTCGTTGTTATGCTTGAGCCCATTGTCGCAGCCACTGTGTCAATTCATCTCGTGAAGGGTCTTCCTCTGTTTTGCTGACCCTCATCCTTACCAACCATCACGTCCTTCTCCAGGGACTGGTCCCTCCTGATAACATGTCCAAAGTACCTGAGACGAAGTCTCACCATCCTCACCTCTAAGGAGCATTTGGGCTGTACTTCTTCCAAGACAGATCTGTTCATTCTTCTGGCACACACAGGCAGTCCTCATTATATTCAATATTCTTTGCCAACACCACAATTCAAAGGCATCAATTCTTCTTCAGTCTTCTTTATTTACTGCTCAGCTTTTGCATGCATATGAGGGGACTGAAAAGACCACGGCTTGGGTCAGGCACACCTTAGTTCTCAACATGACATGCTTGCTTTTTCACACTTTAAAGACGTCTTTTGCAGAAGGAAAACATAAACATCCCAGGCTTAAGGGATCCCAGGCTTAATGGAAAGGCTACATGGCACGAACAGAAACACTGTGGCTGGAGATGATTCCAGATGGCTGGAAGGACATAGAGCCCTGTCTAGACTGAGAGTGTCAGCAAGAGCTTAAGAGCAATGACCTTTAAATGGGGGGGAGGGAACACTATGGCAGATCTTAAAGGACAGTTTTGTGTAGGACATACAGTTAAGTGCTCGAATACCGAATGAAAGGTTAGCAGTTTGAACCCACTAAGGGGCACCTCAGAAGATAGGCCTGGCAATCTGCTTCCAAAAGGTCACAGCCTTGAAAGCTCTATGGAGCAGTTCTACTCTGCAACAGACGGGGTCACCATGGGTCTGAATTGACTCGACAGGGACTGGTTTAGTAGAAGGGGCATCACTGATTCATTTGATAAATTTTTTGAGAGTGGATTGTGTTCCAGGCACTACTGGCAATACAAACACAAATGAAACGAAGTTCCCAAGGAACATCTGCTGGAGAGACAGGGCACAAACGGGCAATGAAGAGGGGGAAACAGAGCCTCAGGGACAGCGGGCGCCAACCTGGACGAGGAGGTGGTAGTGAGAGACAGGGCACAAACGGGCAATGAAGGGGAGAAACAGAGCCTCAGGGACAGCGGGCGCCAACCTGGACGAGGAGGTGGTAGTGAGAGACAGGGCATAAACGGGCAATGAAGAGGGGAAAACAGAGCCTCAGGGACAGCGGGCGCCAACCTGGACGAGGAGGTGGTAGTGAGAGACAGGGCATAAACGGGCAATGAAGAGGGGAAAACAGAGCCTCAGGGACAGCGGGCGCCAACCTGGACGAGGAGGTGGTAGTGAGAGACAGGGCATAAACGGGCAATGAAGAGGGGAAAACAGAGCCTCAGGGACAGCGGGCGCCAACCTGGACGAGGAGGTGGTAGTGAGAGACAGGGCACAAACGGGCAATGAAGAGGAGAAACAGAGCCTCAGGGACAGCGGGCGCCAACCTGGACGAGGAGGTGGTAGTGAGAGACAGGGCACGAACGGGCAATGAAGAGGGGAAACAGAGCCTCAGGGACAGCGGGCGCCAACCTGGACGAGGAGGTGGTAGTGAGAGACAGGGCACAAACGGGCAATGAAGGGGAGAAACAGAGCCTCAGGGACAGCGGGCGCCAACCTGGACGAGGAGGTGGTAGTGAGAGACAGGGCACGAACGGGCAATGAAGAGGGGAAACAGAGCCTCAGGGACAGCGGGCGCCAACCTGGACGAGGAGGTGGTAGTGAGAGACAGGGCATAAACGGGCAATGAAGGGGAGAAAACAGAGCCTCAGGGACAGCGGGCGCCAACCTGGACGAGGAGGTGGTAGTGAGAGACAGGGCATAAACGGGCAATGAAGAGGAGAAAACAGAGCCTCAGGGACAGCGGGCGCCAACCTGGACGAGGAGGTGGTAGTGAGAGACAGGGCATAAACGGGCAATGAAGAGGAGAAAACAGAGCCTCAGGGACAGCGGGCGCCAACCTGGACGAGGAGGTGGTAGTGAGAGACAGGGCATAAACGGGCAATGAAGAGGAGAAAACAGAGCCTCAGGGACAGCGGGCGCCAACCTGGACGAGGAGGTGGTAGTGAGAGACAGGGCATAAACGGGCAATGAAGAGGAGAAAACAGAGCCTCAGGGACAGCGGGCGCCAACCTGGACGAGGAGGTGGTAGTGAGAGACAGGGCATAAACGGGCAATGAAGAGGAGAAAACAGAGCCTCAGGGACAGCGGGCGCCAACCTGGACGAGGAGGTGGTAGTGAGAGACAGGGCATAAACGGGCAATGAAGAGGAGAAAACAGAGCCTCAGGGACAGCGGGAGCCAACCTGGACGAGGAGGTGGTAGTGAGAGACAGGGCATAAACGGGCAATGAAGAGGGGAAACAGAGCCTCAGGGACAGCGGGCGCCAACCTGGACGAGGAGGTGGTAGTGAGAGACAGGGAAGGAACGGGCAATGAAGGGGGGAAACAGAGCCTCAGGGACAGCGGGCGCCAACCTGGACGAGGAGGTGGTAGTGAGAGACAGGGCAGGAACGGGCAATGAAGGGGGGAAACAGAGCCTCAGGGACAGCGGGCGCCAACCTGGACGAGGAGGTGGTAGTGAGAGACAGGGCAGGAACGGGCAATGAAGGGGGGAAACAGAGCCTCAGGGACAGCGGGCGCCAACCTGGACGAGGAGGTGGTAGTGAGAGACAGGGCACAAACGGGCAATGAAGAGGGGAAAACAGAGCCTCAGGGACAGCGGGCGCCAACCTGGACGAGGAGGTGGTAGTGAGAGACAGGGCACAAACGGGCAATGAAGGGGAGAAACAGAGCCTCAGGGACAGCGGGCGCCAACCTGGACGAGGAGGTGGTAGTGAGAGACAGGGCACGAACGGGCAATGAAGAGGAGAAAACAGAGCCTCAGGGACAGCGGGCGCCAACCTGGACGAGGAGGTGGTAGTGAGAGACAGGGCATAAACGGGCAATGAAGAGGAGAAAACAGAGCCTCAGGGACAGCGGGCGCCAACCTGGACGAGGAGGTGGTAGTGAGAGACAGGGCATAAACGGGCAATGAAGAGGAGAAAACAGAGCCTCAGGGACAGCGGGCGCCAACCTGGACGAGGAGGTGGTAGTGAGAGACAGGGCATAAACGGGCAATGAAGAGGAGAAAACAGAGCCTCAGGGACAGCGGGCGCCAACCTGGACGAGGAGGTGGTAGTGAGAGACAGGGCACGAACGGGCAATGAAGAGGAGAAAACAGAGCCTCAGGGACAGCGGGAGCCAACCTGGACGAGGAGGTGGTAGTGAGAGACAGGGCACGAACGGGCAATGAAGAGGGGAAACAGAGCCTCAGGGACAGCGGGCGCCAACCTGGACGAGGAGGTGGTAGTGAGAGACAGGGCACAAACGGGCAATGAAGAGGGGAAACAGAGCCTCAGGGACAGCGGGCGCCAACCTGGACGAGGAGGTGGTAGTGAGAGACAGGGCATAAACGGGCAATGAAGAGGGGAAACAGAGCCTCAGGGACAGCGGGCGCCAACCTGGACGAGGAGGTGGTAGTGAGAGACAGGGCACGAACGGGCAATGAAGAGGAGAAAACAGAGCCTCAGGGACAGCGGGCGCCAACCTGGACGAGGAGGTGGTAGTGAGAGACAGGGCACAAACGGGCAATGAAGAGGAGAAAACAGAGCCTCAGGGACAGCGGGCGCCAACCTGGACGAGGAGGTGGTAGTGAGAGACAGGGCATAAACGGGCAATGAAGAGGAGAAAACAGAGCCTCAGGGACAGCGGGCGCCAACCTGGACGAGGAGGTGGTAGTGAGAGACAGGGCACGAACGGGCAATGAAGAGGGGAAAACAGAGCCTCAGGGACAGCGGGCGCCAACCTGGACGAGGAGGTGGTAGTGAGAGACAGGGCACGAACGGGCAATGAAGAGGGGAAAACAGAGCCTCAGGGACAGCGGGCGCCAACCTGGACGAGGAGGTGGTAGTGAGAGACAGGGCATAAACGGGCAATGAAGAGGGGAAAACAGAGCCTCAGGGACAGCGGGCGCCAACCTGGACGAGGAGGTGGTAGTGAGAGACAGGGCACGAACGGGCAATGAAGAGGAGAAAACAGAGCCTCAGGGACAGCGGGCGCCAACCTGGACGAGGAGGTGGTAGTGAGAGACAGGGCACAAACGGGCAATGAAGAGGGGAAAACAGAGCCTCAGGGACAGCGGGCGCCAACCTGGACGAGGAGGTGGTAGTGAGAGACAGGGCATAAACGGGCAATGAAGAGGAGAAAACAGAGCCTCAGGGACAGTGGGCGCCAACCTGGACGAGGAGGTGGTAGTGAGAGACAGGGCATAAACGGGCAATGAAGAGGAGAAAACAGAGCCTCAGGGACAGCGGGAGCCAACCTGGACGAGGAGGTGGTAGTGAGAGACAGGGCATAAACGGGCAATGAAGAGGAGAAAACAGAGCCTCAGGGACAGCGGGCGCCAACCTGGACGAGGAGGTGGTAGTGAGAGACAGGGCATAAACGGGCAATGAAGAGGAGAAAACAGAGCCTCAGGGACAGCGGGCGCCAACCTGGACGAGGAGGTGGTAGTGAGAGACAGGGCATAAACGGGCAATGAAGAGGGGAAAACAGAGCCTCAGGGACAGCGGGCGCCAACCTGGACGAGGAGGTGGTAGTGAGAGACAGGGCATAAACGGGCAATGAGGAGGAGAAAACAGAGCCTCAGGGACAGCGGGAGCCAACCTGGACGAGGAGGTGGTAGTGAGAGACAGGGCACAAACGGGCAATGAAGAGGAGAAAACAGAGCCTCAGGGACAGCGGGCGCCAACCTGGACGAGGAGGTGGTAGTCAGGAAAGATGTCCCTGGCGAAGGCCCATCTTCAAGGGCAAGGACTATCTGGACAGGAAAGGAGAGGGGGCCTTCTGTGAGGACAGTACAGCAGGTACAAGGGTGCAGGTCACACCTGAGCAATGACAAGTCATTCGGGATGACTAAATGGTTGAACATGGGGGGAAGTGAGGAGAAATGAGTCTGGGATTTGTACGCTAAAGATGGGGGATTCATTCAGAATAATAAAAAACTCTGCAAGGGAATGAAATAACCAGATCTGCATTTCAGAGGCACCATTTGAGTGGCAGTGAGGCAATGGATGAAATAATGGTGAGACCAGAGGCTGTTGTCATGAGCCAGGAGAGATCACAAGGGTCTGAACTACTTAAAGCAGCATCCATGGGCCTGGAGAACGAGGGAGAGATATAAACGTGCAAAGTAAGGAGACAGTAAACCAAACCACTGCCGTCATGTCAATTGCAACTCTTTGTGGTCCCATGTGTTACAGGGTAGAACTGCTACATACGGTTTTCTTGGCTGTAATCTTTATGGAAGCAGACTGCCAGGCCTTTCTTCCACGGTGGTGCTGGGTGGGTCCAAACTGCCACCCTTTAGGTTACTAGTCAAGCACAAACTGCACCACCCAGGCACCTAAGGAGATGGTAAGACCCCTAAAATTCCTACTACCTTTCTAGTTTGCGTTACCTGTTGAATGGCTCATCTACTAACTGAGACAGGTAATTCAGGAAGAAGAGCGTTTTTGTGGAGAAGATGATGAACAAAGTGGGGTTCATCATTTGTGGGGCTCCCAAGTGGAAACATCCAGTAGGCAGACAGATGGGACTTGAGCACAAGTCTGGAATTACAAATTTGGAAGGCATCAGCGCAGACGTGGAAAATTTAAGTCTTGGGAGTGGAAGAGATCCCATGGAGGAAAGTGTGAAAAAGGAGTCTGAGACAGAACCCCAAGGGCCCCAACACTGAAGGGATGGGCAGAAGAAGAGAAGCCATAGCTGGAAAAAGACATGGTGGCAGACACAGGGGCCAGAGATCTGGGATTTGGAACAGAATGAAAGAGTAGAAAAGGAAAAGCGTCTAAGACATTCATAATACAGAAATCATCGCCAACCTCATTATTTCTCGTGCCTGGTGCCCCTAAACCTATTGTCCTGGTCTTCTTGGCAGGCAGAGCTCTGTTACTCTCAGTCTCCACTGTTAAGTCTACAGAGTCAGAACAGAACGGCCTCTGTCATCTGGTACTTTCCCCAAAGACCATGAGTCACATCCCAGCCACCCGGTGGGCGAGTGACAGTCACAATACAGAAAGTGGAGAAGGCATCTTGTCTTCTCTGTTGGTGATGGTGAGGGGTCTATTGTCAGACTTTTAACCACTGCTAATGAGAAATTAAACATCTCCTTAATTTTCTCTGCCATGTAGTTGTTCTAATAGGCTCATAGCAATGAACCAAGTTCTCTCCTGGCTATGTCTAACCAACTGTCTGTCTAGCAACATGAAATGACCACCAGAATGGTAACTGAGAAGCTGGCTTCCAGTTTTGGTTCAGTTATTAACCAGCTGAGTTGGCTTGGGCAAACCATTTAGCCTCCCTGAATTCCATTTCCATTTCTGAATAAAAATGTTGAACAGACAATGGCTCTAGTCTCTTGCCACAACAAACTTTATCTGGCTGGGTACTATCCATGGGACTTTCAAATTTAGGGAGGTTAACAGACATTCCTACAAATCTTCTGTTCATGCTTACAGGGTAAAACATGTGGCTGGGACAGGTTATACATGGACTGAGGTGTGTCCCCCAAAAACATACACTGAAATTCCAGCCTTTGCACCTGGGAACGTGACCCTGTTTGGGGAAACAGGGTTTTTCTCTGCAGACATGACCAGTTAAGGAAGTCATACCAGAGTAGGGTGGGTCCTAATCCAATTCCTTCTGAGTGGGGTCTTATAAAAAGAAAAGGATAGACATGCAAGGAGGGTCACAAAGGGGCAGGACAGCCTGTGAGCACCCACCTACAAATCAAGAAACGCCAAAAAACACCCGGGGCTGCCAGGAGCTGGAGACAGGAACAAACCGTGCCCTAGAGAGCCCAGAGAGAGCGCAGGCACAGCCCCGACTATACCCTGAATCAGACTCCTAGCCTCCAGAACTGTGAGAACATGAATGTCTGCTCTTCAAAGCCATCCACTCCGTGGTATTTCCGCTACAGCGGCATTAGGAGACACAGACGTGGGCTCTCTTCATACAGGAGATGGGACCACTTCTTTATCCTGCCTTTCACCTTTCCAAATTTTTCATATTAAAGGAGCTAGAACCTGGGCAAGTGGAACCTTCTAAACAGACCCAAAGGAATTAGCTCCACATGCCTACTGCTGTGATGGTTCCTATCAGTACAAGGTGCTACAAGCTACCAATAAGTGTAACGCATTCTACTTCTTAATTGTCTGCTTCAGTACTTTAACAAAGGCAAATACTATGATCTCAGAGACTAGAATAGAGCAATGGGTTCTCACGAAGATGTAATTCCTGATGCCCTTCTAAAAGATGCTTGTTGTCTCAAGCAGACTGTGCTAAAGAAACTAACAAAAAAGCCAACAAAAAAACACACTGCTGTGGAGTTGATTCCGAGCCATAGCAACTCTCTAGGATAGAGCAGAACTGCTCCGTAGGGTTTCCAGTGCTGTAATCTACAGAAGCAGACTGCCACTTCTTTCTCCCATGGAACAGCTGTGAATGTGAACCACTGACCTTTTGGTTAGCAGTTCCTTTGACTGTGCTTTAAAAAAAAAAAAAAAAAAACCATTGCCATCGAGTAGATTTCGACTCATAGCGGCCCAATAGGACAGGGTAGAACTGCCCCCCCATGGTTTCCAAAGAGCAGCTGGTAGATTCAAACTGCCAACCTTTTGGTTAGCAGTCGAGTTCCTAACCACTGAGCCACCAGTGCTAGCAGTTAAGAAATGAATAAGGTGAGAATGACGGCTGTAAGCTCCATATAACTAAAAGGATAAACAGCGACACAGATACACACATTTTTTCATTTCTCTCTGTATGTATATAAACATACACACATATATAGATTGAAAGAGAGAGAAGGCACGCTGGTGGTGCAGCGCTTAAGCGCTTAGCTGCTAACCAAAAGGTCAGTGGTTCGAACCCACCAGCCGCTCCATGTGAAAAAGACCTAGCAGTCTGCTTCCATAAAGATTACAGCCTCGGAAACTCTATGGGGCAGTTCTACTCTGTCCTATAGGGTCGATGTGCGGTGAAATGGACTCTTCAGCACCCAACAACATACACAGAGAGAGACAGATGATCCCGAGAGACATTTATAAAATATTACTAACAGAACAAGTTTCAGAGCAACGGATATATCGTGAGCATATTTTTTAAAAAACACATACAAACGTATATAGGTGTGTGTGTGTGTGTACACCTACATATGCATCTGCATCTACGTCTACATACCTGTATATGTAACTAGACAAAACAGACACAGCACTTCCTGAAGTTGCCACTGATACTCAGGGGGTATATTATTCACTAGAGAGATCTTTTAATGGAAAAGAAGAGACAGCTTTTGATTTGAAAATAACCCAAAAGCTTATAATCTACCACACATTCATTGATGGCCCTGCAATGAGATAGATAAAAAGGAAATTCATTGTCTCAGCTCCTGCCGTCCCTCCCAAGGCCTAGCAAGAGGCATTAAACAGAGGGGGCGCTCAATAAACAGCAGCTGAAGGAGTTGCCAGAGTAATACCTAAAAAACCCAGTCCATCGAGTCGATTCCGACTCATAGCAACCCCACCTAGGAGGTAAAACAGTGTGGCTCAGGAAGGGCAGGGCTTTGCCCCAGAGGAAGGGGGTAATACATATCTGAAAGAACAATGTTAAAACTAGTATTGATTGATAATAGCTGACATCTATGTGGTAGAATTTATCCTAAGTACTCATTTAAAGTTTATACCAACCTGGGGAGGTAAGTACTACCGTTATCCCTGTTTAACAGAGGAGACAGGGAGGCATGGGGGTTAAGTACCTTGCTCAAGGTCTCACAATGTTACACTGAGGCCTGGCCTCTAACTCAGGCTGCCCGGCTGCACAGCAGTCTCTTAATGACTACACTAAGCATGGGGAAAAAATCAGGTAGAGGATATGAACAGGCATGCCAGAGAAGAAGAAGTCCAAATGGCAAACATATACACAAAAGCATGAAAAGTGTTACCGCTAACATGTGGGACACCATCTTCCACTCCTCAGCCGAGGATGCAGAGAAACAGAACTCATACACTGTGATGTGAACGTGAATGGTCACCTTCTGGAAAAATAATCTGGCAATATTGAAAACATTAAAAACACAATAACCTCTGACCCAGAAATACTCTGGGGAATGTATCCCATTGAAATAAGAGCTCAAGTGTTTAAGGTTGTAAACACGCACGGATGTCCGTGGCCCACTGTGTGCCGAGACTAAAAGTTGTAAACCACCTGTATGGTCACGAATGGGAAGACGGCCAAATGCACTGGGTTATAGCCATAGTTGGAATATTATGTTGCCAGGAAAATGAGTAAACCAGACCCTTTATCGACCCTGAGGGATATCTATGAGATTACTGAGTGACAGAACAAGCTTCGGAGTCATGTAGAGCATGCGTTCAAAAAAAAATAATGCCTAAAAATTCCTGTATTTATGTATATATATGTTTTTTGTGAGCATACAGTTGAAGAAAGAGCAATCACAACAGGTCATTAACATTGGTGCTCTCAG
The DNA here is from genome assembly GCF_030014295.1 of Loxodonta africana. Taxonomy (NCBI): domain Eukaryota; kingdom Metazoa; phylum Chordata; class Mammalia; order Proboscidea; family Elephantidae; genus Loxodonta; species Loxodonta africana. The sequence continues at coordinate 6,382,188 of NC_087358.1, read as the reverse complement.
GAGCATGGGAACTCTGGATTTTTTTTTTTTTTTTTAATTTACTGTGGCAAGCACAAATCTGTCTTGTAAGAAGTACAGCCAGAAAGCTCCCCAGAAGCGAAGATGGTAAGACTTCATCTCACATACTTTGCACATATTATCAGAAGAAACCAGTTCCTGGAGAAGAACATCATGCCTGGTAAAGTAGAAGGTCAGTAAAACAGAGGAAGACCCTCAATGAGATGGACACAGTGGCTGCAACAATGGGCTCAAGGATAATAAGGATTGTGAGCATAGGGTAGGACCAGGCAGTGTTTCATTATGTTGTTCACAGGGTCACTATGAGTTGGAATCAACTCGACAGCACCTTACAACAACAAGAACATAGTAAGCACAAAAGGAGTCTATGTGGTGCAATCGTTATAGCGCTAGGCTGCTAACCCAAAGGTTCACGATTTGAACACACATTCTGTGAGAGAGAGACCTAGCGACCTGCTCCCATAAAGATTTCAGTCTAGGAGACTCTATGGGGCACAGTCTTACTCTGGGGTCACCATGTGTTGGAAAGGACTTGACAGCACACAACAACATAGCAAGCACACGTATTTTGAATTAAAATTTTTAGAAAAAAAAAAATAAATAGTTCTAATATGCACTTTCACAAGCTTAAAAAAAAAAAAAAAAACCTGTTGTTGTGAGTCAATTCCCACCCATGGTGACCCTATAGGACAGAGTAGAACTACCTCATAGAGTTTCCAAGGAGCGCCTGGTGGATTTGAACTGCCAACCTTTTGGTTAGCAGCCGTAGCACTTGACCACTATGCCACCAGGGTTTTCTTTCAGAATCTAAGAGCCCACAAATACAACTGTAAAAAAAAAAAAAAAAATCCCCAAAACTATGTGGCTGAGCACTTCTCAAAGTGACAGTGACAGCTCAGTTCCTAAAATAACCTGTGGTCAGTCCCTACAGTGAAGGTAGGAAGAGCTGGGCTGGCTTTTCCCCAAACCCTGTTGTCACACTACGCACAGCTCACCTACTACTCCGGGTTTAGTGTAGAGAAAAGCAAAAGAGAAACAAGGAAAGAAAACGGAAACAATGGCGGAGACATCGTCTGTAAAAAAGGACACTTCTCAGAAGTCAGAAAACAGAATGATTCTCTCCTAAAGGAAAGGTTATTCCCCGACTCCCTCAAGCTCTGAGTCGAATCACTAAGGACATACCTTGAACGTATTTTCTTCTGTGTCTTAAGAAAGAGTTACGGACAAGCGCTCAAGAGTTTCCAGAAGGACTGGCGTTGAATTTAGGCACATTCTGTGTCTTAAGTTCATTTGAGAGCAGGCAAAATGATGAAAAGCCAAAGGCTATGGCTAACAGTATCTTTTTTTGAGGATGAGTTATCAGAAAAATATTGTGTTGACTATTGGGTCATTAAAACAGAATTGGTTGGAATATGAAGACTTAGCAAAATCTTTTGAGGTCAGAATACATATTTTTTAATTTAAAGAGCAATGATTTATAAAGAGACATGATTTATTTCCACTACTTCCCAGATATCAAACTCTCCAGGATCATTATCTCATCCCTTATGTTACAAAGCTATAATAAGGAGTTACAGGATAAGGAGGTCAAAGAAATGGAATGCCAGCTGACCTCACAAGTGTAATCCCAGCCAATTCCTTGGTATTATTATGCAATGACATCATTTTCTGGATTGAAGTATCAAGAAGAATGTATTAACAGAGTAGGTTTTAAAAAAATCAGAAAAGGTATCTATGAAACTGTATGGGCTCCAGTAAGTCTTGCTGGATTTTGCACTCTGGCCCTTACTCATCCTTAATGGGACTAGAAAGTTTGAGGCACCATAGTTTGTCCTGTGTTCCACTGTGGAAAGGTTATCTAGAAAGATTAAGCTCATCAGCTCCAAAGAAAAGTCACACAGTAATAATAGAAAAGTCACACAGTAATAATACGTCGTGACGAATTCCGGATTAACAAGAAACTCTGCTTGTCTTTCAGAACCACATGGGGAAACCGAATTAAGGGTGAGCTGCTGTTTTTTGATTACCAAAGCTACTCAAAAATGGAAAAGCTGTGGTAAAGAGTGAGCTGAGGATTTTCCTCAAATTACCTTTATATTTCAAGGAGGTGATATACACGTATGTTCCAATGTCACCTAAGGTAAGTGTAACCAGAGAAAGAAATTACTAAACAACTAGTAACGGGGCTTGCAAAATGGACCACGTTAATTCCTTGACTTTCTAGGGAAGAAATCAATTAAGTAACTTTAACTGCAGTTTGTGTATTTAATTTAGAAATTATGTTTATAAGACTATGTACTCTGATGCTATAAATCCTGTTACCTTTATAACAAAATGTTTGGTTCATATTAGACAACAGGAGGAAAAGAACAGGTTTTAGGGTAAATACATGTCTCCTAATATGAAAGCGACAGAAATGTTCAGTATTAAATGTACAAACACAGGTTCCAAGAATACACAAAATGTTTCAAAAACCTAAGTCCATATCCTCAAGCCATAAGTAAAGGGTCTCTCCATAATACTGCAGAATGAGACACCAGTTATTTTTGTACTAAAACAACTTCCTGTCAATCGTATCCTGTTTGGTTATGGCTCAGTCACAGTGGAAAACAAAAGGCAGGGAAACAGGAAGAGGGAGGCAGAAAGAGGGGTTGACCAGAGAGGAGACTGCTGATTAAATTACACCTTCAACTACGTTCTGCCTTCTGCCATTGTTCTAATCCTTTTCTCTGCAATTCTTCCTTAACTATGGCTCAGCCTCCCAGGGTTACAGCTTCCTTCCCAGGTACTTGACCCTTTACCCCTTTACCCTCAGCTAACGCTTCCTCCCTGCACAGATGTGTGCCTCCTGCCTCTCTCCCCACCCCCTCCCCTTCCTGCTTCAATCTCCAATTCTGTAACCACAGAATCCATTCCTTCCAAAAGCTGGATGACCAGTTACCAGCCAAGCTCCCATCCCGGTGAACAAACGATGCCCGTCCCAGACATGCCGGTGGAGAACGATATACAAGCAACACCACATTCTTCCCCGGGCCCCAGCTGAAAGCACAAGGCGTCACCACCCGAACAGCCCACCAACAGACCACCCCTCCCACTAGGAAAAGGACATCTTCATTTTTTCCTTTGAAAAATTACTTCCTGGATTTTCTACCTTCCTTCTTAAAAAATGTTTTTAAAGCCCAACCGCTGGTGGAGGGGAAAAAAAAGTACAGACCCTTAAAATACTGCAATTTTCAAACTCTGATCACGATCCACAATAAAAAATGTTTTATATCACAACCCAACACACACACACACACACACGATTACTGAAATGCTATCTGTTATTATTGGGAACCTGGTGGCCCAATGATTAAGCATTTGGCTGCTAACCGAAAGGTTGGCAGTTCAAATCCACCAGCTGCTCCCTGGAAACCCTATGGAGCAGCGCTACTCTGTCCTAAAGGGTTGCTATGAGTTGGAATCGACTGGATGGCAACAGGTTTTATCTATCATTAATACGGGCAATGTACTTGGATTCACTCTGTTCAGTTCTATTCCATTTAGTATTTTTTTAAAATGTGGGTCACACCCTGTGGAGCTCAAGAAGCCTGACACAAAGATGCACATTGTACGACTCCACTTACAGGAAGGTCTAGAACAGTCAGGACTAGTCTGCAGTGATGGAAGTCAAGATAATGTGGTATCAGCTGCGAGGGGGCGGAATCCAGTGTGCTGAAATGCTGGCAATGTTCCCTGTCTTGATCTGGGTGGTGGTTACATGGGTGTAAAGGTACGAAGTCCATTGAGCTACACAGTTAATGCTTGAGTATTGTACTCTGTGTAAGTTATATGCCAATAAAAAAAAGGAGAAAAACCAAAACAACAAAAAAGGTAAGAAATGGGGGCTGGAACCAATTAATTGATTTTACCAACTAAAGTGACTTCAGCTACCGTGGCTGTAGACCACAGGTTGAAAACAGCTCTACATGTAAGTTATACAGGCACTCTTTAGATTGTCCCTAGGTCTTAGAATCCAGGACGGCTGACTGCTGTGGGCCAGGTAGTGGCAGGCAGTGAGACAAGAGAAGAGGCCCCAACGCCTGTATGTCTTCACAGGAAAAGAATACAGGTTTCCGAATCATCAACAGCAGGATGGAAAACTCCAAGTCTGCTAGGTGTCTGTTCTGTTCAGTTAGTAAATGGAGAAAGCTACCTTCTAAATTCTGGATTGAATCACACAGATTATTTGCTCCAAAAAACTCAAATCAAAAAGGTTCAAATGTTTTGCTCTGAGAAAGTATGCACCCTAGAACATCTAGAAACAAAAAGCAAGTCTCAATGCATAAAAATGATACACGGAAGTTCAAAACACCAACAGCACAAACACACAGGTCAAAACTCTTCCAGACTACGAGGAGGTTACAATTTTCTACCTTCTTTCTTAGAAAATGACACCAAGATTAGCTTTAATAGGCAGGTGCTAAAAAGACACTGTGGTAGCAGTCAAATTCTAAAGAAAAACAATGCTCTGAATTCCTAGCCAGGGAGGGAGAGTTTGTATTTTAAAACAGCCATGATGTCTTAAAACAAAAGTCAATGTCAATGCTAGTCTATTTATAATTGTGTACAGATAAACCAGGTTTCTATCACAGTGGTTGAAATGTGGGTGTTGAGGGCTACTGTTTCACTATAGTCTAAAAAAACAAAAGGACTAGAATGGCAATAATGGAATAAGAATAAAAAGGGTTAGATAGGGAAGACAAAGGTATTTCTCTCATTTAAAAAAAAGAGTCATTCATAGATGCACCCAATGAGATAAGGACAAGGATATTCACTGTAGCATTGTCTGTGACAGAAAAATAATGGAGATAATGGAACGGTGACAATAGAACGTTTACATAACGCAATAAAATGGATGAATAAGATCAATTTCTAAGCTTGGCTAGATCTCAAAAGCAAGGATGAACTAAAAATAAAAGCAAATGCAGAATAATACATCTCTTAGCACTTTATGTAACATTTTTAAGACACAAAGCGCCACCATATATATTGTTATGATACATGATTTGTGAAGATGTAAAAGTGAAATGGGGAAAACGCGTAACAGTGGTTGTCTCTGGCTGGGTTTGCAAGAGAGGCAAAGAATGGAATTAGGATGATGCTCAAAAAGAACTGCCCGCATAACTGATGTTTTATTTTGTTTTTTTTAAAAAGGAAGCTAAAATAACAACATAGTAACTGATAATGAATCTGGGTAGTGGGAATAGGCTTGCTTGTTTTTCTTTGTGATTTTCAGTAACATTTTATGTTTCTCAAAATTGTAAAAAACAGGTATAACTTTTTTTTTTCTCCCCATCAAGAATGACCCAGGAAATACGCTGTTAGTGAAGCCTCTGTCAGTAACATTTTATGTAACTCAGGCAACCTAGTGACAAGATTATTACGGTCCAGCCTCTTTGGAATTTTATCTATTAATTTGTATAAGCAGGAATATATATGCAAGCATGGTAAGAACCATGTTACTATGGAAACATTTTATCTCTGTATTTTGGTTATTTCTGCAAAACTTATGCAGTATTAAATATTATGGAGAAAAAAACACCTAAAGAATAATAAAAAGACAATGCTTTGTATACTTCCTGGAAAACACACCGCTTTCTGACTCAGCTCAGCAATGTATCTCACAACACCTCACACTCAGGTCAGAAAATAGAGTTAATTATAAGCATAATTATTAATGATTTATTAAATGTACGGTAAAACCTTCAAAATCCAGAATCCACGTAAGGTGGAAACCTGTCATAGAAGAAAACTCAAATATTCTCCACTAATAGAGAGCCATAGAAAAGTGTTAAGACTGCACCCTGTCAAAGCAGAAAACTTGTGAGATGCGGAAAAATGAGGCATTCCTGTCGGGTTCTGGCTCTCACAGCTTTCACTGTAATTATTAATGAACTTCAATAGATTCCATTCTGGACAAAGCTATGAAATGACAACGATTTCAGTATCGCTCTGAAGAGCAGAAGATTTAAGACAGTGTTACCTTGGCAAGCTCAGGCAGGTAGCTATCTAAGCCGGAACCAGAACCTTCCAATTTGCTTTGCTCGTCATCTAAAACGGAGAAACAGATCACCCCAGTCACTAGTTATTGAAGCATTTTCTTTAAGGCAGGAGAACTAAGTTGCCTCTCTTTTGTGCTGTCTACCGCAGTAGCTTTTCAATCCTGGATGTGCAGCAGAAAAACCCAGGTGAGTAGTGGCAGGTAAAACATTTAACAGGTTGGATAAGCATGGCCATTGTCTAATTAGAGCTGATGGTGGTGGTAGGTGCCAAGACCATTTCAGACTCACAGCAACCCCATGGTTCAGAGTAGAACTGCCCCGTAGGGTTTTGTAGGCCATAATCTTTATGGGCTCTATGGGGCAGTTCTACTCTGTCCCATAGGGTCGCTACGAGTCAGAATCAACTCAACGGCACTGGATTTAGGAATCTTTATGGCAGCAGATCACCGGGTCTTTCGGCCGTGGAGCCACCGGGTGGGTTCAAACCGCCAGCCTTCCAGTTAGCAGCTGAGTGCTTAATCGTTGTGCCACCAGGGCTCTTTAATTAGATCTGATATAAGCTATAAGCAACTGGCTATAAACAGCATGGCCATACCCATCACACCTGCTGAAAGTCAGACCTACCCAGGCCCCACCCCCGGTCAACTAAATTAGAATCTTCCACAAGGCCAAGGAAGCAGGGCACTTTAAAAAGCTCCCAGGTTATTTCTAGTGTGCAGCCAGGATTGAGAATCACCTATCTAAGGGCTTGAAATATCACATGCGTTGTCAAAATTCTTCCTGCCAGTTTAATCTGAGGCTTCTATGCATTCTTTGTCTTGAAAATTCCAAAGGACATTATTAAAGAAACAGTTACTACAACTACTGTTGTAAGTGCTGATTCTATGCCAGCTACTTGAGATACATTATCTTATTTAATCTTCCTATCTGACCAGGAGTTTTGTTTTACTTCCATTTTACAGGTGAGTAAACTGAGGGTCAAAAACTTAAGTAGCTTGCCCAAGGTCACACAGCTGAAAAATGGTATTGCTAGGACTCGAACCCAGGTCTTCCTGCCTCCAAAGCTGTGGCTTTTCCCATTATATATACCACCTCCTTTACAGAATTTTGCTTATAAAAATGATGTCAGGGTAATAAGTTCTAATGTCACAAGATCACATACGCTGATAAAATATTTGTAGAGTTGACATCTTTCTCATCTCTCATGTACGTGTGGTGTATGTGTAGATAGATATATGTGTATATACATATCTACACACACACACACACACACACACTTCCTAACCCACTTAGCAAAAATGAAGGCTCCCCTCCGAGTATGCACCTGCCTGGGGAAAGCACGACCTACCTACCTTCATGAGAGTCTCCATTCCGCTTTTCTTGCATCGCCGCTTCAAAGTTGAGCTGGAGAATCTTGTTCAAAGTTGTGATCCATTCCTCCATCTCCATTTCACTGTCTGCTGCCAAAAGATAACTGCTTTTGTCTTGCATCTTTAGCTCAAAAGCAAAACGCCTGACTTTGTTGTTCTGAAATGTAAAAATGGTAAAGAGACATATTTTTAAAGAATTGGAACTGTCTTAAATAATTTCTCTTTATTATTTGCTGATGGCTGCTAACCAACAGGTTGGCAGTTCAGATCCACCAGTCGCTCCTTGGAAGCCCTACGGGGGCACTTCTACTCTGTCCTATAGGGTCGCTATGAGTCAGAATCAACTCAACTGCAATGGTATTACTTGCTGACGGATGCTGTCTCATTGGCATTTGGGACCACCCTATTTATAACTGCAAGGTGCTCTGGTGGCGCAGTGGTTAAGTGCTTGGCTGCTAATCGAAAGGTCGGCAGTTCAAACCCACCAGCTGCTCCGCAGGAGAAAGATGTGGTGGTCTGCTTCCCTTAAGATTTACAGCCTTAGACACCCTACAGAGCAGTTCTACTCTGTCCTATAGGGTTGTTACAAGTCAGAATCGACGTGAAGACAATCGGTTTGGTTTTTTTGGTTTGGTATTTACAACTGCAAGTTCTCTCCCTCATAAGCCCCATCACCATCCAGCTTCCCTGCTTTATTTTCTCCGTAGCTCTATTTTTCCATCTGACACATTTTTACATATTTTACAGATTTATTTTATTATCTGTCCCTCCCAATAAGCTCCCTGAGGGCAGAGACTTTCCCCCTTCTTTTGTTCACTATCCTTAGTCTCTAAAACAGTGTCTGGCACATAATAGGCACATGAAAAGTATTTGTTGAATGACCAAGATTTCATTGAAAATTGTCTTATTCCTCTACCTCGATGAATATATTTCTTAATGAAACAGTATGGTATTATATTTTTAAACATAAGCCATTATCTGTCAATATATTTGACTTATTTGGAACTTCCTAATCACTCAGAAATCCCAAAAGGTATTTGGACTCTTATCCCCAGCCTTCCCTGGTTTCTACGCTTGTGAAAGTGTTTGGCTAAAAGTACAAAGACAGCCCCCAGACGCCCTTCCAGCTCAGTAATGAAGTCACTCCCGAGGTTCACCCTTCAGCCAAAGATTAGACAGGGCCATAAAACAAAACGAGACTAAAGCGGCACACCAGCAAAGGGGCAAGGACCAGAAGGCAGGAGGGGACAGCAAGGCTGGTAATGGGAAACCCAAGGTCAAGAAGGGAGATTGGTGAAATGTCATGGGGTTGGCAGCCAATGTCACAAAACAATGTATGTATTAATTGTTTATGAGAAACTAATTTCCTCTGTAAACCTCCATCTAAAGCACAATAAAAAACAAGAAAGAAAATAAAAAGTCCAGCAGCATTAAGTGATGGAAGATGAACGCGTGCTAGACCAGGCTTTCTCAGCCTCAGCACTACTGACATTTGGCGCCCACAGTTCTTCGTTGTGGTGACTGTCCTGTGCGCTGTAGGGTGGTTAGAGGCCTATCTGGCCTCTAACCACTAGATGCCAGCAGCATCCCTCCCCAGCTGTAACCACCACAGTGATTCCATGACATTGCCAACTGTCCCCCCAAAACTCATTGCCGTCAAGTCGATTCTGACTCATAGCAACCGTATTAGACAGAATAGGATTTCCAAGGAGCGGCTGGTAGATTCGAACCGCTGACCTTTTGGTTTGCAGCTGAACTCTTAACCACTTCGCCATCAGGGCTCAATCAATTTTCCCCCAGGTGGGCAAAATTACCGGCGGTCAAGAATTATTGCAATAAAAAGAGGTTCAGCTCTGAGAACAATGCCACAAGAGTACACACAGGTACACACAGGTTAAGAGGCACGTGATCAAACTCCCCCCAACCCGCAGAACAGCCCCTAGCCACCCACCGACTGAAATTCTAGACAGTTGTCCACAGTGCCTGTGGCAGCCCCTCAGCGTGTCTCAGGGACGAGGTGGCCCTTTCAAACTGCAGGGCGGTTCTCAGAAACACAGAGCAGAGCACTGCCCTTGGCAAAGCTACAGACTATTGTACACAGACCGCCTGCTGTGGGTTCAGTAATTTTAGACCTCACTTCACTTCAGCGGGAGGCAAAAATCAGAGGAGGCGTCAAAAGGCTAGAGATGAAATGAGTTTTCTCCTGGTCCCGCTCCACCCCAACACACTCTTCACATACTCATGAAAATCTATAAAAAGGGAAACGTTAAAGATGGGGCAAGAACATTAGACCTTGATGCTAAGTTATTTACCCTACTAGGCCTCAGTTTCCTCATCTGCAAAATAAGTGGAATAAATTTCAAAAGTTCTGAATTGCTTTTGGAGCTTGAAATTCTAAACTGTATTTCTTTCAGGTCTACTTAAAAATTTTAGTTTAGGTATCTCCCTGAACTGATTGCATTAATAAACTAATTTTTTTTTTCCACAATGGCCAGAAGTAATTTAAAAAAAACATTTAAATCACAAATTTTGGAGCTTAATTTATAAACAGACACGGATGAAAAAGTAAATCATTTCAAACTTTTGAAGCCTTAGATTCATTAAATGTTAAACACTATCGACCACACCCTGCAAAAAAAATGTGAAGGAAGAGACTTCCATTCAAGTCAGAACCTTACATTTTGAAACTTACTCCAGAGAGTAAATGACAGCCCTGCTAATAACTACAGGTTCGCTGTACGCGGAAAAACATCTACAGGCTGTGTCAGACTCACGTGTAACAAAAGTCTCCTATACAACAATGATTACTTCCTACTTGAAAAACTGTATTGCCAAATACCATACTTAATTTCGCTTTAAATGTTTTTTTAAGCCAACGCTAGAAAATTCAGTTTGAAAGTAACTTAAAAAGTTCCTTAATTTAAGAATATAATTGAAACTTCTACTTCAGAGTCCCACGGAAGTGATGCTCTGTCACTTACAATTCACTCGGGTTCTCCTTACTTTATGCCTGTGACTCGGGCATTCACAGTGGTGGCTTTCAGCTGGGGGCGGGGGGGCTGCTAGCTGTGAGGCACACACATGCTGATCAGATGCTGATCAAAAATCATTTTTAGTGAACACTGAGTGGGACTACAGTCTTGATCTAGGGCCCCAATACACTGTTCTGAGCCAAGGTTTATGGGCTGCACAGCAGGCCTATCTTCTCCTGGGGCAGAGGCTGCAAACTTGGAGGCTTCCCTACATGTGTCTTTTCCACCCACTGCCCTATGCCCACCCCCTTTTTTTTTTCAGTCCTGCACAGTGCAGGGTTATTTCTTTTTAAATCATTAGTATTGTTGTTCTGTGCTGTCAAGTTGATTCTGACTCATAGTGACCCAACGGGACAGAGTAGAACAATCTCATAGGGTTTCCTAGGCTATAAAAGACCTCTTTCAAGTGTTTAAAAGGAAACCCTGGTGGCATAGTGGTTAAGTGCTACGGCTGCTAACCAAAGGGTGGGCAGTTTGAATCCGCCAGGCGCTCCTTGGAAACTCTATGGGGCAGTTCTACTCTGTCCTATAGGGTCGCTATGAGTCGGAATCAACTCGAAGGCACTGGGTTTTGGGTTTTTGGGTTTAAAGTGTTAAAAAGCAAAGATGTCACTTTAAGGATTAAGGCGTGCCTGACCCAAGCCATGGTGTTTTCAATTGCATCATATGCATGTGAAAGCTGGGCAATGAATAAGGAAAGACCAAAGAACTACTGATCCCTTTGAACTGTGGTGTTGGCAAATACCATGGACCGCCAAAAGAAGGAACAAATCTGTCTTTGGAAGAAGCACAACCAGGATGCTCCTCAGAAGCAAAGATGGCGAAACTACATCTCACGTACTGTGGACACGCTGTCAGGGGAGTCAGTCCCCGGAGAAGGACATCACGCTTGGTGAAGCAGAGGGTCCAGCGAAAAAGAGGAAGACCCTCAACGAGATGGGCTGACACAGCGGCTGCAACAACGGGGCTCACATGCAGCAACGATCGTGAGGGTGGTGCCGACCAGGCGGTTTCAGTCCTGTTGTACGTGGGGTCGCTACGAGTCGGTAACAACGCTAACAACAACCTTCAGGGAAGCAGACCACCGGGTCTTTTCTCCCGCAGAGCTGCTGGGTGGGTTCCAGCCACTGACCTTTCAGTTAGCAGCCGAGCACTTAACCGTTGTACCACCAGTGCTCCTCCTTTTTAAATTGGTTACTAAGAATTAAAAACACCAAGATTTAGTGCAGTTCTACTCTGCAAACAAGGGGTCACCATAAGCTGGAATCAACTGGACAAGCCACTGGGGTGGGGGGGACAAGATTTAACTAAAAAACCTGTATTTCTGGCTTTCTTGAAAAAACAGACAGATGATCTGGCAAAACTGAGCTGGTAGCTCCACAAGGCGATGTCAGCTAGAGCTGAGAAGCAGCGTCTCTCTTTAAACCAGGACCTGTGCTCCATCACAGCTCTCAGCAGCCCCAAGGCTTTACACCCCGGACTCTTCTTTCCCTTAATTTACCTGCTTGATCCCTGCAGACACTTTGGGCTCCTACCCTATACTTCTGGCTAAGATGAAGTAACAGGGTCTGGACTTAAGCCTTCCACCATAATACCTAGGAAACTGGACCAAATAGATGAAACAACTGTTTTTAGAAACTGGACAATGGACAGTGCAGGTCTGTCATCCCTGGTAAAAACCAAAACCAAACCCATTGCTGTCAAGTCAAGTCCGACTCACAGCAAGCTTGTAGGACACAGGAGAACTGCCCACAGGGTTTCCAAGGAGCGGCTGGTGGATTCGAACTGCCGACCTTTTGGTTAACAGCTGAGCTCCTAACCACTGTACCACCAGGTTACCAGCAGAAGAGAAGTAAAGGAGACAAGCCCTACCATCACCTTGGCTTTCTGTCTGGAGGCAATTTCTGGACTGTGGTACAGGAATCGGGAACCTAAACAGAGTCCTGGGTCTCACTGAGTCGAAGAGACCTACCAGAGTTCAGGAAGACCAAGGTGACTAGAACAGGTGGGACGCAGAACTCAGAGGAGAAAGCTACACAAAGAAAGAGCTCCCACATATGCACAGAGTACCCTTTGAGTTTTTTCTTAGTACTAAGCCAGGAGCATGTAGAGTGAAGCTCCATGAGGCTGGGTAAAGAACCACCACCAAGGAATGAATGAATGTTTCACACGTTCAGTTACAGGGAGAACATATTTCTGATTTCAGATAGGGCTTTCAATTACTTGAGTTCCCATTGGCCTGAGTGGACAGACCTCATTAATTGCATGACGTGGGCATTCAACAGAGATCCCAGAAGGTCACCCTTTTGCAGTAGGACTAACCTTGCCCTCAGGTAAAGGCTAATCAATTCATCTTAAAATAGCTTAAAAACAAGCCTCAAAGGGGACAAACCAGCCTAAAGTCATCTTAACTTCCTGCCAAAACAAAGTCCAATGTTCTTTAAAGGAATACAACAAGATCCAGTGCCTCAAAACATGAAAGGGATACTATCTGGCATCCAATAAAAAATTATCAGACATGTGAGAAGCAGGAATATGTGATCCATAATTAGAAGAAAACCCAGTCAGCAGAAACATATTCATAAAAGACAGAGGATGACAGAATTAGCAGACAAGAGCACTGCCTTTATCCATTGCTGTTCATTCATTAAGACCTTTATTAAAAATATTATAAATATACTCAAGAAAAATATGAAGATAATGTGGACAGAAACAGGAGATATATTTTTTAAAAAACCAAATGGAACTTCTAGTTGAAAATTATAGTATCTGAAATGAAAACTTCAGTGGCTGGGATTAACAGCACTTAGACATTGCAGAAGGAGAGACTACTGAACTCAAAGACACAGCAGGAGAATTTTCCCAGATGAAGCACAGAGTGAATTCGGATCCTTGACCCATGGTGCTAAAAAGTGCCATCAACAGATGGGCAGACACTTCACTCAGCTGTACCCTACAAGATGACATGCTATTTTCTAGGGAGATAAACAGCTGACATGCCTCCTACTTGAGGCCTTTAGATGAGCAAGTGAGATGTTTGGTTCTATATTTGCCTACTGATTCTTTCAAATGAGTTGGTCATAAAGATGTAAGAGTAGCCTGAGTCCACATTACCAAAAACCACCAAATCCACTGCGGTTTCAAGTTGATTCCAACTCATAGCCACCCTGTAGGTTGGAGCAGAACTGCCCAATAGGGTTTCCAAGGAGCAGATGGTGGATTTGAACCGCTGGCCTTTTGGTTAGCAGTCGAGCTCGTAACCACTATGCCACCAGGGCTCCGAGTCCACATTAGGCTCCTTAATTCTTCTATTTATCTAAGTGTTTAGGTGCTCTGGTTTCAATCACTAACAAAAAGAAGATTCTTGTCAAGAAGCAAATTCCAGAATCCATGGCTACCAAAAATTAACAAAAACCCAGGTAAAAGAAACAAATGTCAAGATAAAACGGCTGAAGGATATGCAGTCCATCCATGCTTCCAGGTATTTGAGAATGTACCTGAAGGCTTCTGGTGTAAAATGGTGGAGCAACGAAGGTTCTGACATTTTTCCTCTCAAATATCACCCCAAAACAACAAGAATATGAGAAAGACACATAAGCTCCACCTCTGAAGAAAGCAGGTTGCGTATACAGCACTGAGCCACAACAAGAAAAAGCAGCAAGAGGATGGTGGAAGGGTGGACCACGTGTCAGGGCTGAGGGCTCTCAGCTGCATTTCCACCTGGATGACACGCAAGCTGCTTACAGCTCATGTGCGTTCCGATCGGTCAGGGCCATGCAACAACAGGTGTTAAATATTTTAAATATCACCTCAAGTCACCCTAAGTGCCTACAGAGGAGAATACCATGAATTAAAGGCAGTTAATGCTTAAGAGCCCAGGGAATGGAGGCAGCAGGCGGCACAGAAGGTGGGGCTGCAGAGGGCAAGGGGGGCCCTGAAAACTATAATGTTTGGTTGAAAGTCTCTATAAAAAGCTGTGTGGCACAGGATTGTGACTTTCTGGAAAAATTGAGCTAAAGAGCCTCCAGACCCAGGCCTAAGAGGTACAGAGAAGGGCAGAGATGAGGAAAAATGGAAAACAGGAATTAAGTCTGCTTGTTGAATGGTGGGAGTCCCTGGGGCATACAAACAGTTAACGCGCTCAGCTGCTTACCAAGAGGTTGGAGGTTCACATCCACCCAGTGGCACCTTAGAAGAAAAGCTGGGTGATCAATTCCCAAAAAATCAGCACTAAAAATTCTACGGAGTACAGTTCTACTGTGACACACATGGGATCACCAGGAGTCAGAATCAACTCAACAACAACTGATTTTACTGAATGGTGGGATGCCCAGCTCAGCTTTGGAAGGCCTACTGTCAAACACAGATCAGAGGATCCTGCTCTGAATATCCCTAGTGAAAAGACCTACAAGTACAGGTAGGAGCAATAACCTAAAGAAACAATTGGCTGGCAGTCTGGTCACTTTAGACAGCAAGGCCCATCAGTCCACAAGACGCGTGCACACACAGCAGGCTTCCCACTGGCTTTCTAGTACCTCCCTCTTAAACATAAACACATGGCCGAGGGTTCCTAAACTTCTGGGAAAGCCTCCACCTTGAAACGGATGGGCCTAAACCAAGACGGAAAAAAGACACATCAAGTAAATGACAGGTAGTAAAAAAAAAAAATTACTCTTCCCCCAAAGAGCTCTCGGAAATTATATATAACAGCGGATTTTAAAAATTCAACAGACGAATAAGAAGATATTGAAGAAACCTCCCAGGAAGCAGGACAAAAAAGAAAAAGGGATGAAATTTTAAAGAACATTAGAGAAAAGCCTAAGAAATCAAACATCTAACAGAAGTTGTACAAAACAAGCATGGAGAAATGAAGGGTTGAAAATTGTTAAATAAAAAAAAAGAAAATTTCCCAATCTCCAGAATGAGAACTCCCCCAGAGTTCTCAGCACAAAAGATAAAAGAGATCCAAATTTAGTAAAAATTCATTGCACTACACACTATTTGTGTATTTTCTATTTGCAAGTTAAACCTTAACAAAAGAAAAAAAATTATCAAAAAAACCAAAATTAGTACACATGAAGTGAAATTTCAGAACACTAGAGATACAAAGAAGATTCTAATTGTTTCCAAAGACAGAAAAGTCAAGACCAGGGAACAAGAATGACATCAGACTCCTCAAAACAATACTAGCATCTATAAGATAAGGGAACACCTTCAAAATTCTGGGATAAGATGGTTTCACCTTGGACTTCTACATTTAGACAGACTATCAGTCAATTGCGAATGCAAAAATGAAGCTATTCGGTAGATATGCTAAGTCTCAGAAAATGAATACCTTCCGTGCAATTTTTCAGGAAGCTACTAGAGGATGTGCTCCTCCAAAACAAGAAAGGAAACCAAAGAAGAGGAAGATACAGGGTCCTGGAAACGAGGAAGTCAACACAAGGGGAAGGCAGTGGGGGTTTCCAGGATGATGGCTGTGCACAGGCTTAGAAAGCAATTACCCCCGATTAGAGCAGAAGAAAGGAAACAGAGGCTAAAATCCTCACCTACCATCGTAGCAAGTCGTTGAAATAAGGCCCAGAATTAATGAACAAAGAAACAGCACTGAATGCTCGTTATTCAGCAGTACGGAAGCAAATACCAGGAGAAACGGTGAAAAGGGTTGTCTCGGAGTGGGGAGCAGCTGAGATGGGGGTGATGCAGGCAGAGATGTGCTTCTAGTGCTGCCCTTTGGCACCACTTGACAGCTTCCACTAGATGAATGACTTTGACGAAAATACTATTAAATTTTAGGTAAACATGGACATACATAAACAAGTAAACCTGGGGGTCAGACCACAGAGCTGTATCCCCGACTTTAAACACAGTGCCCCCACAAAACTACCTTCCTTAGAGAACCGAGCTTCAGGCCAGCGTCATCAGCCAACATTGAATCGTTTTAAGCAAGAATTCGCTGATAATGGTGACTCTTATCTACTGTGGGGGTGTTGTCAAGGAGATTGTTCATTAATCACACAGTGCCCTCTTTGTGGGGGCCCCTGAGATAAACGCCTGAATGATCTTCAGTCCCAATTACTTGGGCTGCTTCTCACTAATTGCGTAGTTTTTAGTTTATGTGTACTGTGAACCCTGAGGCTCAACAGTTCTCTAAGCAAGGGAGCTTAGTGCCCCTGTGACCCACCCACAGCTTGCGTTAGGTCTCTAAGGCCCGTGGGTTTTTTTTTGTTTAGTTCAAGTCTGCCTTATCTCCCCTACCTCCTGGCCCTTGTTCATCTTCTCCTTTCACTCCTACTTTACATTTATGCTGTTCTTATAGAGTAAGGATATGCCAGGCTATATACCTGCTATACAAAGGATTTAACATATGTTATGCTAAGTTTTCTCAGAGTCCCTGGGTGGCACAAACAGTTAAGCGCTTCATTACTAGCCTATAAGTTGAACCCACCCACAGGCACCTTGGAAGAAAGGCCTGGAGATCTGTTACCAAAAGGTTACCACCTCGAAAACCCTACCGAGCAGTTCTACTCTACGCACTTGAGGTCGCCATGAGTCAGAATCGACTCAATGGCAACTAACAAACACACGTTATGTTTTATGTATCCTTGTAAGTTGCTGCTTTAAATCTTCCTGGAAAATGGCAGGGGAGCAAATGGGCAGGTGGATGGAGGAAGGAGGAAGCTGGAAAATGCTTTCAAAGACAATTCTAGAAGTATGGAAGGACACCTATTAAACTGGTAACAGCATCTCTCTGGGAAAGGAGGAGATGGGGGCGGGAGGGGGAGAATCAAGAGCAACTTTCCCTTTGTCCGACTTTTTTATCAAAAGAATACACCCATATAGTATGTTTCTGATCAAGGTCACGTTTAGGAAAAACTCTACAACACTGTGATAAAAATACCTGATCCTGACTGACTGCGTCCGTGTGCCAGCACTCACCCAAGCACTTGTACTAATTTCTTCCTCTCAATAACCGTACGTGATCCTGTCATCACCCCTGTTTAGCAGGTGAAGAAACTGCGGCATAGAGGGGTTAAACAACATCTCTAAGACATTCACAGGTGGTAGGTGGTGGAGTAGGGATTTGAAGTCAGGCAGTCTGGCTCTAAAACTCTTAAAACCAATGCACTACACTGCCATTGGTACTGTAACGGTGGTGATGAAAGTCGTCACTTACTGAGCCCTTATTAGAGGCTAAGCGCCGTTCTAGGTCTTTTCTCGCATCATCTCGTCCAATCCTCTCAAGTAGCCTATTCAGTAAATATCATGATTATCGCGACTTTGCGGATGAAGAAACCTGAGTAGTCCACCCAGGGTTACACAGTTGAAAAGCCGCACAGCAAGTTTTAAACACAAGAATTCACGCACCAGGGCGCACTGTGCTTACCACAACACAGTTCTGCCTGTGTTACAAACGCCATCTTCTCAGCTGATGAAAAGCAAGGCTTTACTGATTTTAAAGTTAGATGCTGTATTTCTCCCACTAACATTCACAGTTTTCGAAGTGTTTGTTTAAGCCTGCTATTCATCATATACAGTTCTTTCATAGATAAGAAAACTTGACGATATAGCTATTTTCATATTTACCTGGACCACACCCATGCAGGAATCCAGAAATATTGATCCTTTTGGTTCCTTGGAGATCTTTTCGTCTTTATAAAAATTCAAATTATAGGATCCATCACCAAGTTGAATCAGGTGGAAAAACCGCCTCTTAAATGACTGAGAGAAAAACACAGTTACTCTTTCAAAATTAAAAGAGGCACAATTTAACTGACTTACAACTATGCACACATACAAAAACAACTTCCACTCCCTCCAAAACAAATTTAACTCTAGCCAGTTCTCCAGGTAACTGGATACCTTGGCTCTCCGTCACATCCAATACTTGTAATGCATTTCGGTTCTGAGAAGGTGGCTCACTCACATCCATGGGTCATTTTTATAACCCACAGAATATAAGATTTTGCATAACCATCCAATTTGGGATGGCACACAGAAGGATGGAAAGTTTCTACAATCCCCAGGGTTTCCTGCTCACGCAGAAGAGGGACTATTTTCTGCCTCGCGATGTGAATGGTTTTCCAGCCTCAGGGTTCTGCCAGTCAGCATTTCCACTGGCTGAATTTTCATCTCCCTCTTTGTCCTACCTCCTTCCTCTCCACAGTTTCTCCTCTCTTTATTAATGCTGGCCTTTCTCTGCTCCTACTTCTCTCTTGAGTAGCTTTTCCACTACCTTTACCTTTTAAAAAAAAACTTTTTGTAATCCTCTTCAAATTTAACCAATTTTCCTTAACTCTCAAATTTGGCTTTACTTGGCTTTGTCATGGCATACCTGCACAGAAGTGCTTAGGTTTAGCTTCAAAGATAGGTTCTCGGTGATGCTCTGGGAGTGGCAAGCATCATTGTTGTAGTTAACAGAGAACAAAGCTGGAGTCAATGGCCACATGGTTCACATCAGCCAAATGAAGGTCCCTTCATGCCAGCGGTCAGAGGGCAGCGCCAGCGGTCAGAGGCCAGCGCCAGCGGTCAGAGGCCAGCGCCAGCGGTCAGAGGCCAGCGCCAGCGGTCAGAGGGCATGAGGAGAAGCGACTGGAAGGGTCTGCACCAACAGTGGTGCCATCACCAGGAGGCCCCTTACTAACCAGACAGGGTCCTATTTGTCAGGAAGAGCAGCACACCCATTCTTCTTGAGCATTCATCTCAGGCCTACAGCAAAGAGGGTTTAATAATGGGGTACAGAGTGGCAAGCCTCCTTACCCTCATGGTCACACTTATCGCGCTGTTCATGTTGCCTTTGTGCAGCCAGCCGTGCTTGGTGATCCCACCTTTCTGAGAACCGAGGGAGGCAGCATCCTAGGAGAGAAGGACACCACCACCACCGTCAGCCTCCCCTTGTTGCTGTATGTTATTCGCGGTGAATCTGGACAATGAGACAATCCCTTCAACCCGTGCCAAGCTACCTTTTGTCTTTTTGCTGGAGTAATTACATGGAGCTAACGCCCAGAAGTCACTTTAAAGTCCCTTAGCTCCTGGTAGGTGGTATTTTCTTCTCGGAGCCCTGGTGGCACAGTGGTTAAGCACTACAGCTGCTAACCAAAGGTCAGCATTTCGAATCCATGCGCTGCTCCTTGCACACCCCATGGGGCAGTTCTACTCTGTCCTGTAGGGTTGCTATGAGTCGAAATCGACTTGACAGCAACAGGTTTGTTTTTTATTTTTTAGCAGGAAAAGAGAAGAACCAGTTTAATTTCTGAAAACCCTCGTCCAGCAGAAGGCAAAGTTAGCTACAGTCCAAATTTTAAGTGTTTAATGAACCACAGAAAGTACATACCATGCTAGACCACTCAAGTTGTAAGGTCTCAACTGGTTTCAGGAAAAATGTTTTCAAATTACACTCCCCTAGAGTTGGAGGACAAAAGCAAATTCCTGGAAACCGTCCCAGAGCTTAGTTCAGGGAAAGGTGAATAAAGAAAGGAAGGAAACGTGAGGAAATACAGAAAGGAGAGATAAAATGATGTGGAAAAGAACAAAAATGAGAGCGGGGAGACAGGCAAGAATGCAAACAGGAAGACAGGAAAAAAGGGGAGTCGGAAAAGGGAACGCAAAGCAACTAGAGAAGTAAAGAAACATCTTTCTTCAAGTTTTCACCCCAAGGTGTGAGAGTGTGGTTTTAGAAGGTGGACGCAGAGCTGCCAGCTGCTGCTACAAATACGTTAGGCATACGCACCATAAACAATCTGTCATATCCACCACACCCTGACCTCAACCCCATCCACACACACACTACAACTACTCCCTGTGACTCCTCTGTGCCTTTAAGGTTGTGCCTGGTACATATACTTCAACAGGTACCATGGGAACAGACGGCTATTAGGCGACCCAGCCCATATGTCCTAAGACTGGCCTCTGATTATAATCTTTACCTTTGTAATCAATTTCAGAAAGACCAGTCTCAGGCTTTATCTTGGGAACTCTCAATACAGGTAGCTTTCTTGTTTCTTCCATTATCACTGGAAATAGTAGAAATAATGTACCCATCTAGGATTCTACAGCTTATTGTGTGCCTTTATGTGCATTATTTCCACTGGTCTGCCTGCTACTATTAACCATCACCAAGTTCTACTAACCATCACCAAGTTCTTAATACCCTGTCATTCATTTTGAACGACTACTTAGTCTTCCCAGAATTACTTCATCTAAAATATTTTGCTACCGTGGACACTTAAAGTTTAAGAGTGTCTGACATTAGGGCCCTGGTAATAATTAAGAAAAGGAGGAGAGGACCTAACTCAGAATGGGGCACCCAATACCAAGAAGGTGAAAATGAGAAATGCATCAATGGGCAGCATTAACTTTTTATTAGGCGTCCCTTGCTCGGTGGACATACTCACCTTAATGCCCTATATACACGCTTCTCTACCCATAATCACTTCACCAATAGCAGGAGCCCTGGTGGCAGAATGGTTAAGTGCCCAGCTGCTAACTGAAAGGTTGGCAGTTGGAACCCACCAGCTGCTCCATGGGAGAAAGATGTGGTAGTCTGCTTCCATACAGACTACAGCTTTGGAAACCCCACAGGGCAGCTTTACTCTACGACATAGAATCAACTCGATGGCAATGGGTTTGGGTTAGGGGGTGTGAGCTTGTTAAAACCAGACCTTCTGGATACTGTAGACCTCACTCAAAGCAATCACTGAAAAAACACTATTTTTAAAGATTTACTGGCTGCCTGTTTGTTTCAAGATATCCTGTTGAAAAAACAACCTAAACTTAAAGTCTAAGTAATCTTGATATATTTTAACAATGTAACCAAATCTGATCCAAGTCTTTGAAAACGTTCTCAAAAGAAATAAACAGGACCCAAAGAACTTGAAATGCTAGGCAGTCAAGTTGAAACAGAGACCGTATTTCAATCAATCAAACAATACATTTTAAAAAATTCTTCCCGTTTCAAGAAACATTGCAATTCCTGTTTCAGCTAACGGTTGGTAACTTTCCCATTTATTTTCTGCGTTTGTAAAATAAACTACTTTTTAAAATCCAAAGTGCAAAGGAAAATAACAGTAAATGATCATCCCACCTCATCTTTGTCAGCCTCCTCATCGACTTCATAGACGTGAACGGGAAGCTTCTCCAACTTTGCCACTTTGCTTTAAAAGGGAGACAGAAACCATGTTTTACAATCACCCACGCAATGAAGACTCTTTGCATTTCTTCGTCCATCATTGGAATCTGTATTTAATAAATCCAAAGCTGGCTCACTCAGAGGAAGAATAAAAACACTATACCACCGCGTTTCAAAGAGGGTGGCCCGAGAAATGAGCTGGAGAGCTCCAAAAAGCTATGTGGAAAAGACAGCCTGGCTTGTCGGGAGTTTCAAAATATGGGAAAAGTGGATTAGTTATCATTAAAAAATAAAGACTTGGTAGAATAACTTTTAATATGGGATTTATGAGATAAAAATGGAAAATGGAGTCACTGCATTTAAAGTGATTTGGAACCACAGTCGTTAATATGAAGGCGTGAGCAACAACAATACAACCTCAATAATAATAGAAGCCAACATTTATTAAACAGTTATGATGTACTAGGAGCCCTGGTGGCGCAGTGGTTAAGAGCTCGGCTGCTAACCAAAAGGTAGGCAGTTTGAATCCACCAGCCACTCCTTGGAAATCCTGTGGGGCAGTTCTATTTGGTCCTATAGGGTCACTATGAGTTGGAATGGGCTTGACAGCAACGCGTTTCGGTTTTTTTTAATTATGTATAAGGCGGGACACTGGGTATAAGGCACTGTTATGTGTACCTTACGTGTGCTATCTTACTTGATCCTTTCGATGGTAGGGACTATTATTAAGATCACCTAATAGATGAAGAAACAGGAGTACGGAGATCAAAGAGAATAGAGGTTACACAGAATAGGTTTCACAGAATCTATGTGTTAGCCATTGTTCCAATCCTCCCTCCTTTCTCATCACACAGTTGGAAACTCGTGCTAATGTCAAACAGTAAAACCCACCAGCAGTTGAAAGTATATATCTTAAAGCACACTGTATCTTACAACCTAGATTACTTTCTGGTCATGAGAATAGTACAAACAAGATGATCAACGAAGATGGGTTAACCCAATCAAATTTAAAAATTTTAAAATCCCCAAATGAGTATTGAAGTAAATATAAAACTAAAGAGCAAACTCATCTGGAAAAGACAATGCTAGGAGGGAGTTTTCTCTGCTGAGGTTTAAAAAGAAGACACGTGGGAAGTTGGCTGAACACCCTTAAGGAGTGGCTGAACCACACAAAGAGGAAAAACAAACAGCTAGGTCCACTGAGAATAGGATAAAAGGCTCTCCCGAAGTCACAGATGCAGCAGAGACAAAGGAAAACACAGTAATTGGTTCTCAAGTAAAATTTCCATTAGTGATGCCCACTTTTTTCACACAACCCACCATGCTTTCAATTTTCATTGTCAATGATACTTAAATGTGCCAACTTCGCCACTGAAGAACGTACACTTTTACAGCAGCTATCCTCTCAAGTCAAGACCTCCCTCTGGCTCACTTTAACTACCACTAATCAATCTAAACATACTTGGCTTTTGGTACATTACAGAATGACTTAATACTGTATAGGGGGCAAAGAAATTTGCCTGGGAAAATGTTTGTTCCTCAATTTACTATTTTTTTAATATAAAATTTACATTAAATGGTCTTTAAAAGTCTCTTCAAAGTATTTTTTTAAAGACAAAGCATACTGCGCCATATTTCAACATGCTTCCGTTTCCTTTGCTTCCTATTTCTCACTGAAGAAATTTCATGTATTTCTATTTTCTCAATGGGTGTAATTAAACTATCCATGTGTTTATCGCCACCTACTAACACTGGGAAAACCCTGGTGGCGTAGCAGTTAAGCATTCAGCTGCTAACCAAAAGGTCAGCAGTTCAAATCCACCAGCCACTCCTTGGAAACACTATGTGGGCAGTTCTACTCTACCTTACAGGGTCGCTGTGAGTTGGAATCAACTCGATGGCAACAGATTTTTTTTTTTTTGGTACTAATACCAGAGTACAAGGTTTGATTCCTATAATCAATGGCCATATAAACAGTAACTATACCATATATACACAAATCATCTAGAAATATTTTCCCCAATTACACTGATTGTATATGACGTTACATACCTCCCTAAGCACTTTAGTACAAAGATTTTTCTTTATGTGTATATGCCCATGTTGTGTGGTCTAACATTTACTCACTTTGGCAGCTGCCGAAACTCTCCTGAGTAATCTTCATATTTATAATTCACAACGTGCCAGTCTGAGTTATAGGTTTTGATGCACTATTAGAGTGGGGGAGATAAAAAAAAAAAAATGAAAAAGTATAGGTGGCAAAAAGAAAATAAATGCAATACTGAGACTATGTAAACGCCTACGCACTGACTTCTGGATAACATCTGAGAAGGTTTGTGGACGCACAGCCGTACAAATGTCAAACAGTTCTTCCCCATCAACCAGGACATTTCACCATCAGAGACTCCTGTGAAGCGTAACACCCTGATCCCTTGAAACATTACCCTTGGGAGAAGCATCGCTTTATCATCATAAATGACCTGAGGGCAGATTTTACAGGAAGACAGTTTACCAAATCTTGCTTGCGTTTACAGAAGGATGTGCTGTTTCTGACTTACAAGCACTTGGTTCTTAAGAAATCACATGGCCTCACTAGAACATGAAAGTGAATGGAAAATTTGGAGAGAAAGACACTTTCATGGTATTTATTAACACACCCACTCCTCACTTATTGACACAGTTAGGTTCCAAAGACCAGGTTGTTATGGGACAATGGAGGATGACCACATCAGATCACAAAATGGAGGATGACCACATCACTACATAACTGCCAAATTGTATTACTACGCAAACCCCTGAGAATCTTGGCCCAGCCAAGATGACACATAACCTTAATCAACACAGCCAGTGTTACTCTGACCTCCAACCTCAGGGCTCGTCACTGCCAGATGTACATTGTTAATGTGCAAAAGACACAGAGTGAGGCTACTGGGAGGAAAGTTTTCTCTATTTCACAGTGACACTATTGCTTTTTCATATATATATGTGAAATTACATATACTGTATAACGTACAGTGCACTCCAAGGATTGCCAAGGGTTCTATTAACGACACTAAGCTACAGAGACTGCATGTAAACCACCTCAGTACATGATGGCTTCAATGGGCCAGCACGGTGTTTTTCACTCATCTACCCATGAGGATCCTTCAAGAAGTGTGGAGAATCTTAAGATTGTAAGGAAGCCTGCATTTACCAGATCTTCAAATACAAAGGAGTCCAAATCAATAGGTGAGTTCGGTTTAGTTAATATCAGCTTAGTTTAAATGATTTTCTGTATCGTCAGTTCTTGAGTATTTAAACATATGCAGACTTCAGTGTAGGAAAAAAAAGAAAGAATGGATAAATTAACACAGAGGTAGCTAAATGAACTTATGCCTTATCTAGCTTATTTGACTTTGGCTGTAATTAACACCAAGAGCAAATTCTCTGCTTATGTCACTTCACTGTTTATATTGCCAACACTTTTATCTAGTTCATAGCCTGGACCTAAAGTCCTTCTGAAGCACTCTCCTCCACACCCAAACTCATAAAAATAACAGCCTACGAAGTTAGATACACCCCTAAGCATCAACAGCCAGTTGCTTACTTTGTACCAGGCTCTACGCCCAGCACTTCACCAGCAAGGCTGCAGAGGGAAGGTAGTGTACACTTTTTATATGACCATTCTGAGAGGTGGAATAAATAGCAGAGAAGGGTTAAGAGCAAGGTCAGGTGCAGGAACTGAACTTTTTAATTTCTTTGCTATGCAGTTACAAATACTAAAAACAGTATTTTCTTTTGGTAAATGCAATTTTAATTTTTCAAAGCATTTTACATTTAAGAACCTCAGGCACTCACATTTAAAATTATGTTCCCAAACCAGTATGATTTCAGAATTATCCCTGGTGTGGGACTGTCCACAACTACCTCTCTGCCCATTCGCACAGCTAAGTGAGGTCTATGAGCGGCCCAGCCTTGTGGACATTCTCCTCTTCCCCTCGTTCCAGAGGCCAAAGCCAAGCCCAGGGTGGTTTTGCATCAATCACTACAACTAATTTCTGTGGTGTGGTAAGTTGTACTCCCAAAGTCTCCTGCAGGACATTAAAACCATTCTTAACACCAAAATGTACCTGTCCAATTAGAAAATAAAGCATAAACTTGTATATCACAAATGCATTTATAAATGGAACAACTGAGTCCACAGATTTTTAGTATCATAGGCAAAATGGGTAAGAAAGACAGCTATAATGCCTAAACATTTAAAATTATAAGAAACCACAAAAATATGATTAACCAGGTTAAGTACCCAGAGATTTACCCATTTAACAAGCCATTGCTGACCAGGGGTAGGCACCCACAAAGGTACAGAGTAAGGCAAGCCCCTGCCCTCTGGGGATATAGAAAGTCCAGGAGATCCTGTGTTCCATCAAAA
The DNA here is from genome assembly GCF_030014295.1 of Loxodonta africana. Lineage (NCBI taxonomy): Eukaryota > Metazoa > Chordata > Mammalia > Proboscidea > Elephantidae > Loxodonta > Loxodonta africana. The sequence goes on along the minus strand of NC_087358.1, from coordinate 6,356,185 downwards.
ACCAGTATACAGAGAACTGTGTGTGCATAGAGACGGGGGTCTGACTGACTGGTTTCATAATTAACCTTTCAAACCTTTGAAATTCAGTAATATTTTGAAGTTGCACTGAACAGTTTTTGAAGCCTTTTTTTTTTTTTTTTTTTTAAGCTATTAGGTAATTCTCCTCTGGACCAGGGAATGGAGAGGAAGTGTTGTTTCACTCCACCCAAGTGGAAGAGTCCCTAGGGGGTTCAGCTATGTTGGCTCCAGCAGCAGGGGATGAATCAGTTATTGCTCAGCCTCAAGGATTAAAGAATTTAACAGAGCACTAGCTGCACAGATTGTGTCTTTCAATCAATTGGGAGAAGCGAGTTGGTAATAAATAATTTTGCTATGTGCTTTAAAACAGGGATCAATGAACTTTCTGTAAAAGACTGGATAGTAAATATTTTCAGCTTTGCAGGTGACATGGTCTCTGGGACAGAAGCCTTAGATGATATGTAAATGAATGGGCTTGGAGTGCTGCAATAAAGCTTTATTTACAAAATCAGGCTGCAGGCCAGACTTTGCCCCGGGGACAAGTTGCCCACTTTGTGCTTTAAAATAAACACTTAAAAAAAACCAGTGCCCTCCAGTCGATTCCGACTCATAGCAACCCTACAGGACAGAGTAGAACTGCCCCATAGAGTTTCCAAGGAGCACCTAGCGGATTCGAACTGCCGGCCCTTTGATTAGCGGCTGTAGCACTTAACCACTACGCCACCAGGTTTCCAATAAACACATAAACTTTTCTGGCCATGTTTTACTGGAATTAATTTTACTAATACAGTGGCATAGAAGGTAAGGCAGGGACTTCCTTTTTAAGGACAGAGAACATAATCTTGAAACATTCAGTACATATTCCATTTTTTCCAATATCTCAACAGAAACTATGTATTGTTGTTTTAACTGACCTTCAGTTCTAAAAGCACAGCTTCCTGTAGTGGGCAAAGTTACTGATGGGCGTACTTATCATCTAGATATTAACTAGGAAAATGGGGATAAAAATCTATTCTTTTTAAATGTGGGAGCACTTGAGTGGACAAAATTAAAGGTCCTGATTAGTTCATTCTACCTAAAAGCACCTGGAGGAAGAAACACACACATTATTAAGAAAGAACAAGTAATCTAAATGCAGTAATTTCCCTTTCCTCCTTAACGAGATAATTATTATTTGTATATTCAAGCAAGGGTAAGAGTCATTACACACTGAGCAGGGGTAGTCAGACTCTTATCACCTAGCACTTCATAAAGATTAGAGCAGTCTTAAAAATAATTTATAAATACAACACATAAATAAAGTAAATACATAAATGTGTGTGCTGGGTCCCTATTAAAAATAGTATCAATAAGACAGTTAAAGCTTCCTACAGAGATAGCAAGTGAGTTCAATTACAAGGTGCCCCTTATTTTAAACCAATGAGGTAAATTTGGTAGAATCCATGTTTTGGAGTTGAAAATGATCCCTGTTGACATTTCTGTCCAAATTTCAAACTCTGAGAAACCCTTGTTATGCTTATATTTAAATTTCCATCATAAAAAAGTAATTACCTCTTTGACACTTCCTTGAAGATAATCATTAAGACTTAAGGAAAAGGGGGTTACAGAAAAAACGACCTTAACAGTACGTGCAGATCAGCATAGAAGAGAAATTACCTCTCTAACGAACAAGCTCTGGGCTTCCTGCTCGGCGTTGGCAGGAACTGTGGGGCACATGTATCTGCCCTGCCGCCTGAGGGTCGCAGTCTGTGGACAAAAGCACAAGGAGATGGGTAAGATCAAAAGGAGCTAGCCTCAAGTGTAGCCCAGGCTCTGCAGCGGGATCCGGCGCTGATACAGTCACTGCACTTCTGACCAGCTGGGGCCGCGTTCTCCTGTGTCCCATACGAGAGGCTCTATTTGTCCCCCTATTTGCAGGGTAATGGGTTCCACTTTTTTCTAAATCAAAGGCACAGTAATCCCTTTAGGGAATTTTTCCTACTACCGTAGGGCAGGTTTAGGGGCCCCTTTCATGGTCCTTAACTCCCCTCTCTTCTTCCACATGCTTGATCTAGTCCCACAGTATTAGCTTTCACCAAATTTTTCACCAATAACGTGCCCACGGAAATAACAAACCCCGCATACAATGTGCAAAGCACGCCTAGGAAAATAATGTGCCAGGAGGCTCTGCAGCTAGCAAAATGTATATACCAGGTGTTATTTGTGTAAAATATTGTACTTGTTTTAATTTGCCTTTTACATCCAGTGTTCTTCACTGCCATCTCTCTAGTGCCTAAGAGCATGGTACCCAGACACTTTGGGTCCCCAGTATTTGTGGAATGAACCTATTAACTGCGAATTTGAGAATGTTCTCTCTTCTCCTGGAAACCCTGGTGGCGTAGGGGTCGGCAGTTCAAATCCGCCAGGCACTCCTTGGAAACTCTATGGGACAGTTCTACTCTGTCCTATAGGTCGCTATGAATCGGAATCGACTCGATGGCACTGGGTTTTGTTTTTTTTTTATCTCTTCTCCTATCAACATTAAATTGTTTTTGTTGTGTGTGGCTAAAATATTTATTTTTAAATAATGAAATGCCTCATGACTTTAGGTAGCAGCACATCTACCCCTTGAGTGGCGCAGAGGGTTAAGTGCTCGACTTCTAGCCAAAAGGTTGGCAGTTCGAACCCACCCAGAGGCACCTCAGAAGGAAGGCCTGGTGATGTACTTCTGAAAGGCCACAGCCTTGACAGCCCGATGGCGCAGTTCTACTCCGCACACATGGAGTCACCGTGAGCTGGCCACAGACTGACAGCAACCAATAACAGCATCAGTACGAGGAAATTGGGCTTCAGGCCTCGGAAGGGCAGGTTCTAGAATATTCCTCCAGTGGACTATAATCCTTGGATACAAGTAACAGATGACAGTCATAAAGACAGCATACATGAAGGCATTTTGCTAACAGAGCCTCTCCTGTTGGCTCTCTGTGGCGAATTAACCGAGCTGGGATCTCACAGCATCTGTTATGGCTGCTTCCCTTTCTCCTCTGGCTGCAGGCAGCTCTGAGTCAACTCCGTGGCCCTGCCTCTGCAGCAGAGGGAGCACGTCACGGTGTGGAGTTTGTGTACAACAATTTCACTTCCTGTCCGTTTTCTCTCTGTGCTGTGTCTGCTTCGCCTGTATTTACCCTTACCTTACTATACTATGTGTATCTTTCAAAGCAATCTTAAACTCTATTTTTAGGATAAGGCTCCCTCATTCTAAAGAGGGAAAAGAAGGAACTCCATTCTCCAGCAGAGTCCTTTGCCAATAAACTGATCCATTCAGTTCTAAAGGAGCTTTCAAAACTCAAGGTCTTGGTTTCTTTGGGAATATCATAAACAGACCAAAAGATCAGCTGCCGTCAAGTCGATTCCAAGCCACCGAGACCCTGTGTGTGTCTGAGTAGAACTGTGCTCCATAAGGTTTACAGTGGTTAATTTTTTCGGAAGTAGATGTCCAGGCCTTTCCTCTGAGGTACCTCTAGGTAGACTGGAACCTCCAATCTTTTGGTTAGCAGCTGAGCGTGTTAACTATTTGTGCCACCCAGGGACTCTGCCATAGACAAAAGGTGACAACCTTTACTACCCACCTGGTCTCATGAAATGCCGTGGGGATAAGTGACCCTAAGCACTGAACAGGGGCATGATCTACTAAAAAAGCTACAAAGCACCATACTAGCTGAAAAGAAATTGTTATGAATCAGATGTGATACCAGCTAAGAGGAATTGCTTAAGGTATTCTGTACACTTCAAGAAAGGATATATTCTATATCACCACTTACTGCATCCTTGTCTTGATTTATTTGGGTCTTTCAAGGTTTTTGAAACTGATGATTTTATTGTTTAGACATTTATAAAATGGCTCAGGTCAAGAAACAGGGATCCTGGGGGGTCATTTCTAGCCCACTTCCCAGAGCAGGGCTATGAAGGAGGAAAATTTAGTACAAAGCTTTCACAGTGGACTTACCAACTCAACAAGCTTTGACAATGTGACATGTTTCCAAACACCCCTCTGAGGTGAGAAGGCTGAAAGGAGATGGTCTTTTTGATTCTCATGAGTCCAAGTGCTATTATGCTCTCACTTTATAAAGAAAACAACTTTAATAATTAAAGAGACTTGCATTTTAACAGAGTTTCTCATCTTAGGTTTACTCACTAATCAATACCGATCAATTCCTAACCCTGATTTGGGCAGAGCATAGTCTTCTCACCAGACTGACCCTTTTTTCCCCAAGAGACTTCAACCAAATAAACTTAATGCATTTCTTTAAAACCAGCCACTTAAGCCAAGCATGCGCCTTTAGTCCACACCTAGCTTAAATACTAATTTTTCATGTGTATTTCTTGAACCACATAATATCAACTCTTCTAGATATCCCCCAAAGATGGTGGCCATCCCTCCCTGTATGTGAATGCTGCTCCTCACACCAAAAGATGCAGTCTACTTCCCCTCCCCTGGAACCTGGGCTGGCTTTGACCGATAAAATCAGGTGGCAACTATGCTATGCCAGCTCCAAGCCTAGCCTTGAAGAGAACTAGCAGCTTCCACTTCCTCCCCCTTGGAAGTGAGCCACCATGTAGGAAGTTCTACCGCCCTGAGACCATGCTGTGAGGAAGCCCAAGGTATCCATAATGAGAGGCCACATAGAGACAGAAAGATGGTGGCCAGCCATCCCAGCTGAGGCACCACAATGTGAGTGAAGAAGCTGTCTCAGACATTGCAGCCTCCGCAGACATCAAGTAAAGCAGAACTACCCAGCTGAGTCTTGGCCAGATTTCAGAATTGAGAAAAATAAGAATTTATTGCCTTAAGTTACTAGGCTTTAGGGTGGTTTGTTACTCAGCAACAGATAAACAAAATAAGATTGTAAGAGACTAGGGACACCTCCAAATTAAAGTACTGAAGAATAATGCTATTTTCATGAAAACAGATTTCAAATGCTAACCACAGTCCAGAGGCAGGGCAGAAGCACTGAGGGGATGTGCCTAGCTGCAATCTGGTATCCTCGTAACCCAATCAATCCCCTAAGAGAGGTCAAGTAAGACAGAGGAAAAATCTGTTGGATCTCCACAGTAGACTACAGCAGCTTCTCTTACTGAAAAGCATTCTACTGATCATTTAAGGCTTCAACATAAATATCACTCCGTCCGTCCGTCCATCCATCCATCCCCCCCACCCTCCTTCCCTTTTATCACTCCATCCAATCCTTTACTGGGTCCCTACTTTCTATCAGACACTGAACTAGCAGCTGAAGACGTAAAGTTTAGTAATATGTAGTTGCTGTTCTAACAGAGCTTACAGTCTGACAAAAGAGGAAAGACAAGGAAATAAATTATTACAGTAGGGGTAGGCATAGGATGGTATAAGAGGGGAGAATAGCGGAGTTAAGTCTGACTGGGAGGAGGAGGGGACATCAATAAAGAGTGAACTCAGGAAAAAAGTGTTCAAGGGAAATTGTACAGGAAGAATATAAGTTGTATTCAGTACAAAAGGAAAAGAAAATGGGAGATAAACTTACCCTTGGAAAATTAAAAAAAGCAAAAGACATAATAAGACTAGCTCTTTGCAAAAAGAGAAAAAAAATAATTTAAACCCTAGAATTAAAAATATTTCCTATGTCAAAGGAAAAAATTCCTAGACTCTAGTTGAAGTTGAATTAAACAACAACAATAAAACCCTATTAGTCTATAGCCTAATCAATGGTTTTAGCTCTCTAGGAAGACAGGGCCTACAGGAAGAACAGGGCTTGCATGACTGGAAAAAGTCTGTCAGTGTGTCTCTCACCATTTAAAAGACAAGGCCAGGACCCAACAGGCTGAAACCTACTGGGGGACTATTTCAGCCCCTTGGCACCAATGAAGTAGAGAGCAGTCACCGTTTGATGTGAACTGCTGCCAAGGGCTTCCAACTCATTGCTCTTGCTCTGAACACAGCCTCACCAAGCCTCTTGTTTAGCATGTACTTCCCATTGAGGCTTTCATTCTCACCTTCCAAGTGGGACACGGGGTTTGACTCTCAACCAATGTACCTCGTGCGCAGCCTCCATCCATCCGTCAGCGGAGGCCTGTGTGTTGCTATGACGTAAAACAGGTTCCAGTGGAGCTTCCAGGCCAAGTCAGACTAGGAGGAAAAGCCTGAAGATCTATTTTCGAAAATCTACCAATGAAAACCCTATGGATCACAATAGTCCGAGATGTAGCCAGTTACAGGGATGGCTCATTTTGTTTCTTTCTGCACAGGGCTCCCGTGAGTCAGGGGCCAATTCAAAGACAGCTAACAACAACAGGAAAAAATGCACAGTCAATGAGCGCACTCTTATCTGCTCGTTAATTATAGTCCTCAACGCACATTAATAAAATGGTGTTCTGGCTGCTTCTCTCGTGAGGTTGGCTGCTACACGTCAGACCTCCTAAGCCTGATCAACTCTGGTCATGCTGACCAAATCCAGTCCCTGGACTTGAACAATGGAGATCTAATCCTGGATCTTGTGATCTTATAACTCCCACCCCTGCCACACCACAACCAAAACACCAAACCCATTGCCATCGAGTTGATTCTGACTCACAGTGACCCCTAAAGGACAGAGGAGAACTGCCTTATAGGATTTCCAAAGAGCACCTGGTGGATTCGAACTGCCGACCTTTTGATTAGCAGCCATAGCTCTTAACCACTACGCCACCAGGGCTTCCCCCACACACACACAAAGCCCTGCCTAAATTCTTGTCAGCCTTCCACTTTGATTCCATTATCTAAAATTCTCCTGTGAACACATGTCCTTTTCTTCATACTATCACATTGCCAGTTCCTTTGAGGGCAGGAGACAAATCTCTCTATTTGCATCTCTGTGCTAAGTACTCAATAAATGTTTCAAGAATGAATGAATAAAGTGGTCAGTGGAGATAAAAATAGGAACCTATTGCTAACCAGCCATTACTTGCCTATAATTTTTTTTTTCCTTTTCTATTATTAGAAAAAGTTCTCTAGTCCATTAAGGAAAAGGACAAGGGAAGACTACGGCATAAGTAAACGTTCTATTTTAATTTCTCCGTAAATTTAATGTATTAAAAGTCACATTCCACTAATAGTCTATGCCAAACCGATTCACATTAAATTTCTGTAGTTCTGTCTATCTGGCTTATATCAGAATCCAAGTCAATACCGAGAGATTTATCCTCAATGAACAAGAAAGCCCTTCTCAACAGTGAGCTTACATTTTTTTTTTTTTTTACGGGTTTGGTGTTGTTTTCTATCTTTCCATCAGTTAAAATCATACTCCACTAAAGCGTCTGTACTCACATCACGTAAATCAGCATCAGGGGGACGTTCATGGATACCATTACTCCTGTGTTTGGGATAAATTATTTCCATTCTATTCGGAAAGCTGTACATTTGAAAGGGGGAGGAAAAAATATTTCACACCATGAAGTGTGATAGGGACCTGAGAATTAAATCTAAACATAGCTAGCATCTCAGACAACCACTGGGATAGGTATCTCACGGCACAAGACATAATTTAGAAATGAAAGCCCCCGAGTGGCTGTTTTGGGTGCAAGATTTGCACTGTTCACTTTAAAATGGCTAATTTATGTCCTGTGAATTTCACCTCAAAAAAATAATTAAAACAAAAGCCCTCTTGTTGCTCCTACAATAGGGTCTACATTATTTTTGGTCAGTTCAGTTACCTTAGCCTAAACACTAGTAGTCTCCAACACAAAGAAATTTTGATTTCTCTTAGCTTTGTACTCTGCACGAATCTTATCAGGACTTCCACAAAAATTAGAAAAGAGTAATTCAAAGGGAAAATGTACAACTGCTAGAGGAGAAGAAAGGGCTGAAGGCTGCTCCCAAAGGGCTTTTATCCAATGATCCGTACACCTGACAGCCCCAGGTCAATCTTTACCGGACGTTTGTTGTTGCTGTTACAGGAATGAGTTGAAGAAGTGCAGACTTTCACCTGGACCAAATACAAGGAGTAAAATTTACAACCATCTCTAAGTCTACTTCAGAAAAACAAATTTCAAAGAGAGTATCTTTATTTTAAAAACTTTTTTTCTCTTGGTTGAAATAATCCTAAAATATGGGATCACTTTTATGGCTATGAGCCATACATGGAGAGCAACTAAATGTGGGATCCTTGGCCCAGGGGGGCAGGGCGGCAGTCACCTGAACAGGACATACCCAGGTACCACACTTATGCCCCTGGGGGGCCAACTCCTGGGGCTTCCTGGCATTTCTGACCCCTCTTCTTCATAAATCCCTGCATTGCACAATGGTTTGCACTTGATTACTAACCCAAAGGTTGGCAGTTCGAACTCACCCAGCATCATCATAAAAGAAAATCTTGGCGATCTGCTTCCAGAAAGGTTACAGACAAGAAAACCCTATGGAGCAGTTCTACCCTGTAACACATTGGGGCCACCATGAGTCAGAATGGACTCAATGGCAATGGGTTTGGGTTTTCTTCATCGGTTGCTCTATTCCCTGATGGCCTCCAGGAACCTTGTTTTTCCAGCTTAAACTTGAAATGCTTCTCAACTAACTAAATTCCTGACCCTAACCTGGCCAGGGCTATACCTTCCTTCCACCAGTGCCAGCTACCTTGACCCCACTGGAGCTGAGAACACGGAATAGCTCATGTTTCAAACCACAGGATACATCTATCGAATAATTTAATTACGTTCCCTAAGGAAGAATTTGAGAAGTGATATTCGAAAGAGTTTTGAATGAAGAGCCAGGAAACCCCAGTTCTCATCTGAGCTCTGCCTCTAATTAGCTCTGTAATCTTGGGGAACCCTGTAACTTTCCACATCCATACAGTGAAGAGTTTTCTAGGATCTCTGAGTTTCCTTTGTGGTTTAAAAATTGCACAGTTCTGTGAACATGCAATTCTAAGTTTTTCTGTCTCAAATGGTTATCGGAGTGCTATGAATTGCTTTGTTAGAAACAAACAAAAAAATACAAGGTGTCCAGAAAACTTTTTTAGGAAGGAAAACTGTTTTGATTTAAAGTCACATTACCTCAATTTTTCTTTTTTTTAAAAAAGGAATTGTTGGATTAAAAAGAGGGAGAGATTCACTACATAGATTTAACTTAATACAGGAGTATTAACAAAGACACACTTTTGTGTCATCACATCTTTCTTTTCTAACCCTCTCAGCCCATATGGCAAGAAGAGTTTTGTAATCATTTTACAGTGGGCATTAAACTAAAATACAACCACCCTCTTAGTTCCTGGTGGAAACTATACATGCACACTGTGTGTTTAAAATGTTATATTCTATAGGACTTTAATTAAAAGACTGAAACAAAAGTCCCACCCTTCCCCTGGGACCATCTGAACAAGGAGCTAAGGAAACATCTCAGAGAAGTGGGTGGGCTGTACCCTGAGCCAGCCTGTGGAGCTGTCCAAGGCTTGTCTCCCCATCTCTACTGTTCAAATGAGCAGCTGGAGTGTCCTCCCTCAGACAGAAAAGCAAACGTCACAGACAGTCCAAAAGGGAGTGTGGGCTTTGCAACAGAAGACATGGGGAGTAGGCGGCAGCATCTCCTCAGGTCTCCTAACTAGAGGAACTGAGGGAAGGCGAGGCCGTAGAGCTCCAGCTGAGGCACCGAAGTTAGAAATGAAGCAGCTTCTCTTCAGCACAACCACAGAAATGGAGGGGGTAAGGGGGAAATTGTCCAGGTACCTAGAGCCTTACTTCTAAAACGGGCAGCCACTCAGGACTGAAGGTGGCTGGAAGTGAGAGAAGAAGAGGCCTGAAGCCCACACTCTGACAACTTTCCAGAGCAGGGAAGCCCACCAGGCCCCACAGACCAACTCCAATCCACCCTTGGGTTAACACGTGGACAAGCTCTGCTTAGCAATCAACCTTGCCCCTGTTTGTAATTTCATAGAAAGCATCCCCATGCTTTGGCTTGTTTTTGTGTTTCTTTTAATTTACTTAGTGAAACTATTCCTTTAAACTTTGAGGGTTGTATGCATATCAGAGAACTAGCATTTATTCTGCCACAGAAGGGCAACTCTTGGAGGTAAGGGCAGCAGAGATGAGGGAAGATCAGGGAAGGGAGGGAAGTGGGGCCATCCAAAAGGCAAACCCCAGGGGGCGTGAGTAAGATGAGCTCTTCAGACTGGTTTTCCTGGGGCCTCATCCATTTCCCTCACTAAATGAATAAACCCCAGGCTGAATTTTTATTGTGTTCAGCTGGGCCAAATGGAGACAGCGTTCACTTTCATGTTCTAAAGTTATCTCAGATTTTGAACTATTCTGTGTTAGATATGCGTGTCCCAACAACACCTTCCTTTCCTCTGCAGGACTGAGCCAAGCCGCGTGGTGCCTCACGTGTCTGTAAGTTATGTCCCTTTGATATCTGCTGGAAACTCCACTTGGTGGCATTTGTCTGTACATCGAAAGTTTTGTATCTAGTGCAATATAAAACATTCTTATTAGACAATCTGGGAACTCTGCTCTGACTTATTGAGCACAGCAGTAATGGAACTTTTCCAAATATCTGGCAGGTCCATTTGTTTTAGAGCCTATGACTGACTTTTGAGAGGCTTCGGTACCAAGCTAAGCTGGAAACGAAATTCATACAGGGCGTTCCCCACATCTCACCAAGCAGTTCATGCTTTGGCAGCTGACCCGCTGTGTTCTATTAACATCAGGCTATTCCATTTTCAGGGGAGTAGTTTCCTATAGGGTCGCCATGAGTCGGCATTGACTGGACGGCAATGGGTTTGGTTGTTCTTTCGGTTTTTAGTTTCCTGAGGATTGTCTGAGTTTAATTGGCAAATAATTGAGAACATGAACAAACGACAGGACAAGACAAGGGTCTGCAGGAAGGAATTCCTTTTATGTTTCTGGAAGGATTTATTGAAAGGAAAAAAGAAAAAACTCCCAAGGAACTAAGTAATGTTACAAGGGCTGAACCTTGATATGGGCAGAGAAATGTATTATTTCTCACATACTCTGTGAGCCTAAACTCACATGACAAGATTCTACAAACCCACTGCCTTAGAGGGATTCTCTTTACTCTCCAACTGTTCCTCTGTGCAAGTCCCCCAATCTTCCATCCTTGGCTACCTTCACCTGTTCATTTTGTTTTTTGTTTTTTTACGCTTTTTATTGGTTTTGGTTTTTGCATGCAAACAAATCGTGTCTTCCCCCTCTCCCACTCCCTTCGTCTGCCACCTTGGGATATGCTGTTATAATCCCAAAGGCCACCGGCCCCCAAAGACTTTGCCTCCTGTCCATCCCACTACAACACACCCAATTTAGGGCTGTCTGTAGGAAACATGTGGAGCATCCTGGCTGGTATACACACCTTCCCTCTGTGACCCCGCTGACCTATTCACCACACAGCTGCCAGGCATCTCACAGCTGACCACCTCACTCCTCAGCTCCCATTCTTCTGTGACTCCCCAGCACCACCAGGATGGAAACGTCACAGCCTGACCTTTCATGTCTACTTTTCTAGACCCTCCTTCTGCCCTTGGAGTACTTCTGGAAGACTGGAGTTCTGATTCCCTAAAGAGCCGGTCCCTTCTTCCTGGCTACAGAGCTGCTCGTATGGACCTCGGTGGCCCCTGCAGCACACGGGCCATGTCAATGAAATTCCTCAAAAACATTTCTGTATTTCGTACTAGACAAGAACCTGGGTCTGTCTCAGACATCTTTGTTTCTCCAATACCCAATACTAACGCCTGGCGCAAGATAAATGTTGAGTGAATGGGCAGTAGGGATTTGAAAATGGGGACTGTTCCTGGTTATTTGTGAGATCACTTGAAATTCCAAAGGAGGCAGTATCTCAGCAACTGGGGAGATACCAGGTGGCCTCTGTCACCCTATAATAACCTGTTTCCTAAGATGTTATAGGCATTCACAAGTTCCAGTAGACCTTTCGGTAGTCATTAAAATTTTGTTCCGCTACCTTCTCAAACTCCAGCATTTTCTACTTCCTATTCAAATACAGGAAACCCTGGTGGTGTAGTGGTTAAGTGCTACCGCTGCTAACCAAAGGGTTGGCAGTTCGAATCCGCCAGGCGCTCCTTGGAAACTCTATGGGGCAGTTCTACTCTGTCCTATAGGGTGGCTATGAGTCGGAATCGACTCGACGGCAGTGGGTTTTTTGGTTTATTCAAATACAGGAAACTATGACTAAAAAAGTTAAGTGTTCACAACCCTTAATGACTAAATGCATAATTAAGTTCATTTTTAAGATTTGTTTGTCTTTTGTTTTGTTTTATAAAGAATCCAGTTTCCAATCACTAAGTACCACTGCACAAGTCAGGACAGTGGAGTATTCATTAAACAAGCATGGCCTTGTGGTCATTCAGGGACCAGGTGGCAGGTCCGGCCTCCGGACGGCAAGTGACTCAGCCTGCTCCACACCAACCTTGTTCTGCAACTAAAAACTGCCATCCTCAAAAATAAAACGATGTTACCTAGCGGGGAGAAAAGAGGCCCTACTAAGCCCCCTAGTCACTCAGCTCCGGCCCTGCCGACTGAAAGACAACGGTGAAAGTGTGCACAGAGCTTTCCTGAGTGGATGGGGGATTGCTGTGGATTTTCACAAATCTAAGAGAATCCAAACGTTAGGGCAAACGGTATCCTTGGATTACAGATTACAAATATCAAATATTAGGGATCTTCATCATTTACCAACAGACCCAAATTAGTAATAGCAACCTGGGGCTAAAATCTACAAGTCATACAACTAAATCTTGGGTCTTGCCGCTACCCCAAGTGTCTACCCAAAAAATCAAGTCCGTGTTGTCAAGTCTGACTCATGGAGACCCCACCTGTCACAGACTAGAACTGTGCCATACAGTTTTCTTGGCTGTAATCTTTACAGAAGCAGATCGCCAGGCCTTTGTTCTGTGGCACTGTGAATAGGCTCAAACCTCCAACCTTTTGATCAGTGGTGGAGCACAAATTGCTTGCACTACCCAGGACCACTGGGTGTCTGCAGCACCCACCAGCCTCTGATTTATTTGCTTTACATTCCATTCCATAACATAACCTTGAAGAAGGTGTAAGCAAGCGGACTTTCTTTAGTTTCCTAGCTGCCTATATATGTCTCTGCATGTCTCTCTTTAGAAGGCACACTCCCTCATATGCCACCCACTGCTCATGTCTAAGCCTTCACTTACGCATTGCAGACAAACCCACTGAAATGTCTCTGTGCATTTATTGGTACCACACTGGTCTTGTCAGAGCCGCATTTCAGCATCTTGGAGGCCATCCAAAGTAGAGCAGAGATTGCGCTTTGCAGATAAAAGGCTAAGCAAAGGCGAAACGCCCTCTGATCTGAGGACTTCTGACACCAGAAATTCACTGCACCTTCTGACTGCGTCCTCTCTGGAGCTCAGGCACACTCCAGGGCGTTGCTGACTCAGGCTGTACAAACCCACGCAGGATACCATCAGCAACACCCAGCTTCACCAGGCAACCCTGGCAGAAAAGGCGAGATACAGACACCAGAACCTTTCCTAGTGTAGGACATAAAGATTCTGTGCCTGGTCATATATGAAACGAGTAGCCCTGGTGGCACAGTGGTTAAAGTACTCAGCTACTAACTGAAAGATCGGTGGTTTGAACCCACCAGGTCCCTGTGGAAGAAAGATGTGGCAGTCTGCTTCTGTAAGGATTTAGAGCCCTGGAAACCCTCAGGGGTATTTCTACTCTGTCCTACACTGTTGCTGTCAGTCAGGAGAGACTGGATGTCACACAGCAACAAGAAGTATGTTTAACAGCATCTGTTAACTCCGAGGCTACAACCTCAATTTTCTTTTTCTGTGAGGACCTTTGGAAACCCTGGTGGCGTAGTGGTTAAGTGCTACAGCTGCTAACCAAAGGTTGGCAGTTCGAATCCACCAGGCGCTCCTTGGAAACTCTATGGGGCAGTTCTACTCTATCCTATAGGGTCGCTATGAGTCGGAATCGACTTGACAGCACTGGGTATAAGGACCTTTTATTTTTGATTTTTCATTTTGTTTTTTTGAGCTTTTTATTGGTTTTGGTTTTTGCATGCAAACAAATCGTGTCTCCCCCTCTCCCACTCCCTTCGTCTGCCACCTTGGGATACGCTGTTATAATCCCAAAGGCAGCTACTGCCAAGATCCCAAATCCATCCATTTATTCAAAACATAGTAAGCACCCGTTGATGGTGGTGGTGTGTGTCATCGGGTCAATTCTGACCCCTAGTGACCCTATGTGACACAGTAAGACTGCCCTATAGGGTTTTCTAGGCTGTGAGCTAACGGGGGCAGATCACCAGTCTTCCCACATTTCAACATTATGGCAAGAACTTCAGGGAACGCAAAAATAAACTTCCAAAAGCCATGGTTTGTAAGAAAAGAAAGGCTACAGTTTGCTGTTCTCATGGAGATTTTGTTCTTTATTTGGGGAGAAAATATAAGGATTCTTATAGTTCTAAACAGTCATAATGAAGAAGGCTATGTGACTGATGCTACAGATAAAACACACACCTCAGAAAGCTCATCCACTCTAGCTTCCTCTGACTGGAGATACCGTCCTTGGTTCAAATCTTTCTCTATTCGTGCCTTCGGTCTTCTTTACTATTCTAAGACACAGACATCAATCATATACATAATGTTGTCCTTCTGTCTCTCATTAACCAGCCCTGGTGGAACAGTGGTTGAGTGCTCAGCTACTAACTGAAAGGTCGGTGGTTCAAATCCACCAGCCACTCCTCAGGAAAAATACGTGGCAGTCTGCTTCTGTAAAGATGACAGTCTTGAAAATCCTATGGGTCAGTTCTACTCTGTCCTATACCGTCGCTATGAATCGGAATCAACTCGAGGGCAATGAGTTTGGTTTGGTTTTTCCCTCTTACCAGTCACAAGTATTATGGTTGTTAGGTGCTGTCGAGTCAGTTCTGACTCACGCGACTGACCCCAGGCACAACAGAACGGAACCCTGCCCGGTCCTGCGCCACCCTCACAATTGCTGCTATGCTTGAGCCCATTGTTGCAGCCACTGTGCCGACCCATCTCGCTGAGGGTCTTCCACTTTTTCGCTGACCCTCTACTTAACCAACCATGGTGTCCTTCTCCAGGGACTGGTCCCTCCTGATAACATGTCCAAAGTGTGTAAGACATAGTCTTGCCATCACTGCCTCTAAGGAGCATTCTGGTTGTCCCTCTTCCAAGATGGCATATTCAATATTCTTCGCCAACATCATAATTCAAAAGCATCGATTTTTCTTTGGTCTTCTTCATTCATTGTAGAGCTTTTGCATGCATATGAGGCGATTGAAAATATCATGCCTTGGGTCAGCCCCGCCTTAGTCTTTAAGGTGACATCTTTGCTTTTTAACACTTTTAAGAGGTCTTTTGCAGCAGATTTGCCCAATGCAATGTGTTGTTTGATTTTTAACTGCTGCTTCCATGGGTCTTGATTATGGATCCAAGTAAAATGAAATCTTTGACAACTTCAATCTTTTCTCCATTTATCATGATGTTGCTTATTGGTCCAATCGTGAGGATTTTTGTTTTCTTTATGTTGAAGTGTAATTCATATTGAAGGCTGTGGCCTTTGATATTCATCAGCTAAGTGTTTCAAGTTCTCTTCATTTTTAGCAAGCAAGGTTGTGTCACCTGCGTATCTCAGGTTGTTAAAGAGTCTTCCTCAAATCCTGATGCCGCATCTTCTTCAGAGTCCAGAATCTCAGATTATATGCTCAGCACACAGATTGAAGAGGTATGGTGAAAGGATGCAACCCTGACGCATACCTTTCCTGACTTTAAACCACACAGTATCCCCTTGGTTTCTTCAAACAACTGCCTCTTGATCTATTTACAGATTCCTCATGAGCACAATTAAGTGTTCTGGAATTCCCATTCTTCACAGTGTTATCCATAGTTTGTTACGATCCACACAGACAAATGCCTTTGCATAGTTAATAAAACACAGGTAAACATCCTGCTGGTATTCTCTGCTTTCAGCCAGGATCCATCTGACATCAGCAATGATATCCCTGGTTCCACGTCCTCTTCTGAAATCGGCCTGAATTCTGGCAGTTCCCTGTTGATACACTGCTGCTGCCGCTTTTGAATGATCTTCAGCAAAACGGTACTTGCGTGTGATAAGCAGTCTACATTGATCAAATTCTACCATCTGAAGAACTTTTACCATTCTCTCTTACCTACTTAAAATGTGAGCTAAACGTCATTTTTTGAAAAAAAGAGATTTAAAAAAAAAGGGTGTGAAAAGACACGGGGAACTGAAGCATGCAGTGGTGAAATATTGATTCCATCCAATATCCTTTACTCTGTCTGGTAAGAAGGTAAAACTTTAAACTTATTTCATTTATGCAGGCACTATTTTATGTGTGTGTGTTCTAGAGTGTCCAGTTATTTACGTAGGTTATCTCAACTCCCCACTTGATAGTAAGCTTTCCTAAGCATTGAAAGGTGTTTAGGGTCACTACGAGTAGGAATTGACTCAACGCCAACAGGTTTGTTTGGTTTGGTATAGTACGTCTATCAAAAATCATGTTAACACAGTGTCTGCTACAGTGGAGGCAAAAAGCTGCTTCCCTCAGCAGGTTGTCTTGAGGCAGAATGAAATGAATGGCTAAAGTGCTACGTAGACGTAAAAATGAATATGACGATCTTTTGTGTAACTGTTCTAGTGGGAGACACAGAGCTTCCGCTGACTCCCCAGCTACAGAGGGGACCATCACATTGTATTCTGCAGGAATGTCCCAGCCCCCCAACATAACACAGACTGCAACAGGAGCCCTGGTGGCACCTACAGTTAAGTACTCAGCAGATAGCCGAAAGGTTAGTGGTTCAAACCCTCCTACATGCTCCGTGGGAGAAAGACCTGGCAATCCCCCTCCATAAAGATTAAAAAACCAAACCAAACCCATTGCCGTTGAGTCCATTCCAACTCATAACAGGCCCTACAGGACAGAGTAGAACTGCCCCATGGGGTTCCCAAGGGGTGGCTGGTGGATTTGACCTGCTGACCTTTTGGTTAGCAGTTGTAGCACTTAGCCACTGTGTCACCAAGGCTCAGCCTGGAAAACCCTATGGGGCACTTCTACTCAGTTCACACAGGGTCGGTACGAAAACTGACTCGACAGCACGTTCCAACAACAACACAGCATGAATGGTGCCAATCTACAGTTATATGCTTTGGAGTGGGGGTGGGGGACATAGCTACCCATGTGTTTCTACTGAGAATGACCTCCTCTGCCCAGGGACACCGTCCATCTGTGAAGAGGATGGCAGCACCCCCTAGGAGCACATCAGATGACCCTCACCCAGGGACAAGAGGGGTCAGAGCCGGACCACACTCCTATCCTACATGGCTAACGCCTTTATTTAGGAAGGATGGCACAACTACGAACTATTGTTCCTCAGTGTATTTGTGCGTTCGCTAACCTAGAATCTGGCATGTGAGTTGTCTTCGCCCCTGCTAAGCACTCCTCTTCCTTCAGTTAGGAAAACACTGAATTGATGCAGTCCAATGCTGACATTTTTTGAAGCTTGGTGAGCTACAGTTTTAGTTAAACAAATCATCTAAGGAACGAATGAAACATTCAGTGTAATAATAATAACCAAATGTTCCTTATTCACTTCTTTTCCTGGTGCATTTATGAGAAAAAAATGTTGTACCACACAGTGAAACCTGTGAGAGCTGGAAATCGCCAGGACTGCCTTGTTTTTCCAGGTCTCGCAAGTCTTCTGCCTTTGACAGCAGCCTTACTACTTTTCTAACACTGGTTTTAGTGGAAAAGAGTTGTGTTTTCCTTCTCTGACAGGTTTCCGCCTTATACAGGTTCCAGTTTTCACAGGTTTTACTGTATATCTTCAAAGGACCTGAGTCTATCTCTAGCTTAGATTGTTGTTGTTAGGTGTCATTGAGTCGGTTCCAACTCATAGTGACCCCATGAACAACAGAACAAAACACTGCCCAGTACTGTGCCATCCCCACAATGGTTGCTATGTTGGAGCCCGCTGTTGCAGCCACTGTGTCAGTCCATCTCGTTGAGGGTCTTCCTCTCTTTTGCTGACCCCTCCTTTACCAAGCATGATGTCCTTCTCCAAGGATTGATCCCTCCTGATAATATGTCCAAAGTACGTGAGACAAAGTCTCACCATCTTTGCTTTGGCTGTACTTCTTCCAAGACAAATTTGTTCGTTCTTCTGACAGTCCATGGTATATTCAATATTCTTCGCCGACACCATGATTCAAAGTTATCAATTCTTCTTCGGTCTTAGATTAGATGTTCAAAACAGCCACTTGCCAAGCTTTAACCAAAAATTTGTTTCTTGTATTTGATCTTATATATCAGTAGATTCAGTAGTTGAGCTAAAAGTTTTTACATCTATTAGTTTTCTGAATGTCTATTCAACTATTTCATGCTTTGTTATACGCTAATTCCCCTTACCTATGATCCATCCAGAGGTACTCACTCCATGGGTCATATAACCTAACACAAGTTCCTTCTATGAGATCTTCTTTCGAAGTGCCACTTCCTATGCCCCAAGACTTTTCTACACCCCAGACCAAGCATTTCTGCTCATCCATGTTCAGTCCAACATCCATCTCCAGAGACTCCCTGCCCAGCCACAAGGCCATGGGATTCCATTTTACTACCTCAGGTCCCTCACTCTTGGGCCCAGCAGCTGTCCCCCACTTGCCACATGATCCTCCTCCTTTGTCTTCTCTCCTCTGTTCCTAGGCTGTTGACGTTCCCAACAAGGCTAAGTGGTTTCACCAAAATCTTAAGGGGAAGGATCCTGCTCTTGCTTGGTAATTCATATTTGTTCACACATTCACTCATATTTTCTCTCTCATCCACTCATTCCTACATTATCTTCTGTGAGCTTAGGAAATTATCAGTGAACAGAACTAAGATTCCTGTCCTCGTGTAGTGTACATAAATAAAAAATAAACATAGTAAGTATGTTAGAAGCTGATAAGGGATACGGGGAGGTGAAAACAATTAAAGGAGCCAGGAATGCCCGGGGGAGCAGAGGGGTTGGCTATCAGCAAGAGCCTTGGGAAGCACTTGGGAAAAGGCTTGTGATAGATGGAGTGAAGCTCAGTAAAGAACACAAGGCTGAGCCACAGCCTGAGAAAGGGCCTAAGGCAGAAGACTGCCTGGACTGATGGAGGAACCACAAGGAGGCCAGTGTGGCTGCAGCAGAGAGAGCAAGAGGGAGATGAGTGGGGGAGAAAAGAGGAGAAGGGCAGGTAGTAAGGGGTACACAAGATCGCATACGGCTTTCCAGGCTAGGGAAGGAAATTCTGAACATGGAAGTGGTGTCATCCGACTTCTATTTTAGGTTAGTTACTCTATCAAGGATAGATTGGAAGAGGACAAGGATCAGGAAGGCCTGATAGGAGGCTCTTGCACTAACCCAGGCTGGCCCAGTACACCTCTAAATTTCTCAATATCAAATCCTCTCCTGCCTCTCCAAGAGGAAGTATCTCTCCTTTCTAGCTTAAACTCTCTCCGAAGACCCTTATTCCGTCCCCCAGACATGCCCCTAGAGAATCTTGCTTTAAAATGCATTCCCGTAACATTGTATCTTCCTACATCTTTAATCTCTTCCTCATTGCTGGATCTTCCTCCTTAGCCCATTCTCAAATTTCCCCAATCCTGAAAAAATCTTTCGGAGACCTTGTTATTGCTCTAAACCAGTTGTTGTTGAGTTGGTTCCAACTCATGGCAACTCCAAGTGCATCAGAGTAGAACTGTGCTCCACAGGGTTTTCAATGGCTGATTTTTCAAAAGTAGATCACCAAGTCCTCTTCAAAGGTACTTAAGGGTGGACTCGAACCTCCAACCTTTTGGTTAGCAGCCAAAGACGTTAACCATTTGTGGCACCCAGGGGCTGCTGCTATTGCTTTAAGCCACTATGATTTCTTCTGTCTCCTACCATTTAACTCTAACCTCTGTGCTCCACCCACTCACTTCTTTACCTCTGGCTAGAAACTATCTTCATTGGTAATGATGTCCTCGTTATGGAGTCTGATGGCCTTGTCCTGGATCTCACTCACTGAAGCAGCAGGACGTGACTGCTCCTATCTGCTTCAAACTCCCCTCTCTGGCTTCCATGACCTGCAGTTCCCTGGTTCCTTTCCTTGCTTTCTGCCTCCTCCCATCTCCCTTTGCCCAAAGTGAAGGTGTTTCCCCAGCTTCAACTCCCATGAAGGCAGGATCATGCTCTTGGTCCCTTTGCCTACTGTCTACACTTCTATGGTGAGTCATGACCTCTTTCTTCAACCCGGTGTCACGGACTGAACTATGTCCCCCAAAAATATGTATCAATTTGGCTAGGCCATGATTCCCTGTATTGTGTGCTTGTCCTTCATTTTGTGATTGATGTAATTTTCCTATATGGTGTAAATCCTAATCTCTGCCTGCATTAATGAGGCAAGACTGGATTATGTTGAAGAGGATTAGAGTAGGATGTGATACCCTTGGCTCAAGTCACATCCCTGATCCAATGTAAAGGGAGTTTCCCTGTGCCTGTACCACCTTTTATCATATAAGAGATAAAAGAAAAGGGAAGTGAGCAAAGAGTTGGGACCTCATACCACCATAAAAGCAGCACCAGGAGCTGAGGATCTGCAGTTCCTGCACAGAGAAACCCCTGGTCTAGGGGAAGATTGATGAGAAGGACTTTCCTCCAGAGCCCACAGAGAGAGAAAGCCTTCCCCTGGAGCTGACGCCCTGAATTTGGACTTCTAGCCCCCTAGGCTGTGACAGAATAGATTTCTCTTTGTGGTACTTTTGTTGTAGCAGCACTAGATAACCAAGACAGAATTTGGTACCAGGAGTAGGGTGCTGCACTAACAGATTCCTAAAATGTAGAAGTGGTTTTGAAACTGTGAATGGATAGAGGACTCAGAAGGAAATGGGGAGAACTGTTACACTGGAGACAGCACAGACGGCAAGCAGCAGCAGCCGAGAAATGATAGTGGTGGAGAAGCAGCGGCAGCAGAGAAATGGCAGTAGCAGAACCAGGAGACCAGCACCAGACAGTACTGGAGCCGACCCACAGAGCAAGAGAGCTGAGTACATATGCACAGGAGGCCTCCTGGAGAAGTAGGGTGCCTTCAGGCACTTATTGGTGGAGCTGGGCCTGCCAACTCACAGAGCAAGAAAGCCGAGTGCCTTCCGGCCGAAGTTTACTGGTGGAGTGGAATACCTCCAGGCACTTATTGGTGAAGCTACAGAGCTTTGGAACACTTGCTCCAGCAGGGCAGACACAGGCTGAGAGGCCCCAAGGGCCAAAAGGCCAAGAAACCAAGAAGCAGAAGCTAGAGAGACAAGGAACACAGGGAGCCGAGCTGCCTCAGTCTCAAAGGGTATGGCTACAACCTCTGGGATTTCAAAGGGTGGAGCCATGGTCTCTGGTGTTTCTAAAGGTGGAGTAGGAAAATTGTGCACCTAAAGCCGAGTGAGCAGAACTGCCTCATTTTCAAGCACTTAGAGGGCTGCTAGAAATCCCTGGGTGGCACAAATGGTAAAGCACTCAACGATGACCTGAAAGGTTGGAGATTCCCATCTGTCCTTTTCAAAAGGAAAACATTTCAAAAGGAAAACCCACCCAGCAGCACCTCGAAAGACAGGTCTGCTTATCTGCTTCCAAAAGGTCACAGCCTTGAAAACCCTATGGAGCAGTTCTACTCTGCACACGTGGGGTCACCACGAGTAAGAAGTGAGTGATTCAAGGACAACCGACAACAAAGAGCTGCTAGTATCTGGATTTCCCACTGATACCTCAAACTTGGGAAACGCTGGTGGTGTAGTGGTTAAGTGCTACGGCTCTTAACCAAAGGGTCGGCAGTTCAAATCTGCCAGGCGCTCCTTGGAAACTCTATAGGGCAGTTCTACTCTGTCCTACAGGGTCGCTATGAGTCAGAATCGACTCGACGGCACTGGGTTTGGTTTTTTTTTGGTTTTTTACCTCAAACTTAGCATTACTAGACTAAGCTCCCATGGGACGTGGTTTATGTCATGATACTGATCACATTCTCTGCTTCATTATTAATATTAATACATGGCTGTATCTTTTCCCCTAAGTTCTGGACAATCTTAGAATCTTTACAGTCCCAAGCACTTCACAAAGCTGAGCCTCTTGCACAAAGGAGCATAACTATAAACATAAGCTAAATAAATAAACTCTTCAACTCACCTGATCAGTGCTATCTAGAGGGAAAAAAAGCTTTTCTTTTAAAGGAATGTTTGAAAATAAAGCATCTATCACTGTTTGCTGTAAAAGGCATTATTACTACTTGAACTAGAGTTAAAATTCTCATCTTCTGAAGGTCTGGCCAACGTCAATTGAGAAATATTATTTACCCAGATTTTTCAGGTAGGTCCAACCTTAGACATGAACTAATATCTCAGAAACCACACTGTTCATGGAAAGTTACATGGTTGGCCGCTGAATTTCAAATGGCAGACATTTCGAGGAATTTATAAAAAGAACATTTTTCCATAAGAAGCCAAAACCAAAGTATTGAGATTATTTTTTGGCAGCATATAATAAAAGGCAAAGATAAAACACTGTGAAAAAAAATGGTTTCCTTTTGAAAAGGACAGATGGGAAACTAGATAGGGGCTTGCGGGCCCTTTGTAAGTAGCGGGGCTTGGCTTCCTTTTCAGGTCAGCGGTTTGTAGATCATTATCGTCTCATGTAAGTAGAAGAGGAAAAATAAAACTCAGGATGTTATTTAAAGGGAAAAGGATTAACCACAGTTTTCCATACAATGCTGAGAACACTCTTAAGATTCTCCTCTATCTAAACATTTCCAAAAGTGAAATTTTTTTTAGGATTTGCCAATTATAAATAATCTTCACTACGCACTCCCCTCTTCTAAGTTCTCTTGCCAAGAGATTTGCTATTGATAACACATCATATATTATCAGTAGAGAGAGTACCTCAGAAATCACTGCTCACCCCGATTTCACACACCACTCTAAGGATGACAGCAGAGTTTCACACATACACAGCACAGAATTCCTATAACGGCATGCTTTTTACTCCTTCCACATAAACGCTGTCCTTTGTTAGTTTACATCAGACACCAAAGTCTATTTTTTATAAAATATTAATGATATCCATAAATTGCCTACCAACATCATTTTTTACTACTTTTTTTAGCCAGCTGCCCTTGAGACAAGTCCAACTCACGGTGACCCCATGTGTGTGAGGGTAAATGGCGCTCCACAGGGTTTTCAATGGCTGCTTTATTGGAAGTAGATCGCCAGGTCTTTCTTCTGAGGCACCTCTGGGTGGACTCAAAGCTTTACCTGTTCAGTTAGCAGCCAAGTGCGTTAACTGTGTGCATCAGCCAGGGACTCCTACTACTTACCGCCTTTTTATACTCTGTCACTTTAGCTGAACCGTGTAACAAGCCAGAATACAAGGACCCTAAAGGCCTGACGCGGATTCAGTGGATACGCTGCAACAGCTAAGAATGTCATCACCAAAACCACCTGCTAAAGGCCTTGCACTTGAAGGAGAATCATGATTTGGTATCAATGGCCAGGCCCCACCCAGAGTTCCATGACTGACAGGAAAGGTACAAGTCCTGGGCATTACATTCAGTGGTGCAGGGATGTGTTATTTCTGAACTGACAAGTCCACTTACATTTCCTGATCTAAAGAAAGGTCATCCATCACCTGTCTCACTGCCTGTTAAAGCCTACCCACGATTTTGCACATGGAGAAGTAAAATTTCAGGCTTATGTCAAGTGAGCGTAAAGTCACATAACTTTAAGAATAAAGGTGCTATGACCACCATAGAAAGTACACTGTGTGTAAGACTCTGTTTCACCTGAATTTTTCTATTTCAGAAATTACCTAATTTCCACCAAACCAAAACACTGATCCACCAATCAGTTTTACAAATATAGCAACAAGCTCAGTGTACATGACCTAACCTGGCAGGAGACGGCAGTATAGAAGGAAACAAACAATAGCACCCAGACTTAACTGAGGCCATCACATTTCCTGCGATGGGAATCCAAATTCCTGAAAACAGAAAACACTTGCTCCTTCATCCTCAGCCAACAAAATGCCGGCAAGTTCTTTGCCTTCACTAGAATATGTGTGCCTAGTATCACCGGTTGAGGTAGTTACAGGCGAGAGGGACAGAGGGCCTTCCTCAATGCTTCAGTCACCTGATTCCACCACTGCTTAAAACACCCAGGTTCCTTGCTCCTGGGATAAAAGATGATACGAAATTAATTGTATCTTGTTTCTTTGGTTTGTTTTTCTAAAGCAAATTTATCTTAGGCCTGCAAATAAAAACTCTGCATTCTAGGTTGTAAAATTCAAAATAACTTTATTAGCTTAATTAATACCAGGAAGAACGCATATTGCATGCTCAAAGAAACTTGAGATACCCTTTAGCTTCCTCAGAGCACACTTCAGGAAAAATACGTCCCCGTAATACAATTCGCGGTCATCCGATTTTACTGCTCATGCCGGTAAACGCGTAGCCAAAATCCCAGGCCAGCCCTGAGTCCCCGTTAATCTCTCCCTCAGCTGTGTGCTTATCTGCATAACGAGGTTCTCGGAGCACGGCATTTTTGGGCACGATGTCAAACTTTGCCAGAGAAACATACTTTGTAGCAACATCACACTACTGGTCAATTTCCTTCCCAGGACATTTTTTTTTTCCCCAGAAGAGAATTAAATCATCGTTTTCTGTACATGTATCTCTAACAAGTTAGAAAGGGTAAACGTTTGTGAAAATTCTCACTTCTATTTTAAACTGGAGTCTCTTAAATTTGGTAGGATAAAAAGCTTCAAAGGTTATAATTTAACATGGAAGCTTTTAAAGACAATTGTGTACACACAGCACTGAAAGAAACTGAACATAGTAGGCTGTGTTCTGGGGAGTGAGATTAGAGAGAGGGTGGAGGGGAGGCTTTTGATGTCAATTACTTCAGTATTTCTTGTTTGTTTGTTTGTTTTTTTACAAGTATGTAGTATTTTTTTAAATTAAACAACAAAGGATCAATTAAGCTTTAAAAATAAGACAGCTTAGTTCACAGAAAATAGGTCTGTTTTCCAGGGCTTGGGTGGTAACAGCATCAGGTAGAGAAACGTACAGGTAAGAACATCCAGTTAGAGGAGAATGCACAATCCAGATTAGGTCCCAGGATAGCAAGGGAAGTAGCCAGAACTTCCTAAGACACCTAGGTGACTCTGGGTAGCCAGGTATCTTAGCCATCTAGCACTGCTGTAACAGAAATACCACGAGTGGATGGCTTTAACAAACAGAAGTTTATTCTCTCACAGTCTAGGAGGCCAGAAGTCCAAATTCAGGGCATCAGCTCCAGGGGAAGGCTTTCACTGTTGGCTCTGGAGGAGAGTCCTGGTTATCAATCTTCCCCTGGACGCGGAGCTTCTCCACGGAGGAAGCCCGGGGCCAAAGGATACACTCTGCTCCCAGTGCTGCTTTCTTGGTGGTATGAGGTCCCCCCATCTCTCTAGTCACCTCTCTCTTCTATATCTCAAAACAGATTGGCTGAAGACAAAACCTAATATTGTAGATTGAGTCCTGCCTCATTAACATAACTGCCTCCTAACCCACCTCATTGATATCACAGAGGTAGGATTTGCAACACAGAGGAAAATCACATCAGATGACAAAATGGTGGACGATCACGCAATACCTGACATCAGGGCCTAGCAAAATTGATACACGTATTTTTGGGGGACACAATTCAATCCCATGACACCAGGTATCTGATGAAACTGGGCTTCCTGGGGGATGACTATTATTCCCGCTTCTCAAGAGCCTCAAAGCCTCTTGCGGGTCAACTAGCCATAGGTCCCAACCTGAAGGACTTCGAGCATCCTCTCTGGAGAGCAGCTCTCAGCAGCACCTGTGTTAAGTCTGCTGCTGGCTACTTCAAGAAATAGCTCTTTTGGGAAACTATTCACATGCACCTATCATTGTTAGAGGGGCAGACTTCAGGAAGCTCCCAGTTAGCCCCTAACCCCACCTCTGCAAGCCCAGATAGGTCAGGGCCTCTCTGATGGCACAGTCTCCCCAAGTATCATCCTAAAAGAATACATTACAAAATACTCCACTTCTCCCAGCCAATGCCGTCTTTAAGACTCTAAGGCATTTGGCAAAAAATCTAAATTCCTCTTTAAATGAATCTCATAAGACATAGGAGGTAGTTTTGCCCAGTAAATCAGCCCGGGTCAGAGTATCTTGTTCAAGATAAAACCTGCACACACACACATACTGGAATGAATATATACCATCAGAAAAACCGAGTCATGAAGGAATGAATACCTGGAGGAATATAATGGTGTAACTTCATACATTTTCTCAAATAACATTTTCTTTCATCTTTTAAAAATCACAAATCAACTAGCCAAATAAATAGAAAAGAACTGTTTGTAGAGACCAACCACATGGTTCTATTTATAGAAATTTAAAGGTTATTTACCTGAAAGTCATCATAAGGGAAAAGCAGCATCTCCCTCAAACAATCGTTCAAGATCTGCGTCTTCTTCTGAACAATGACATTTTCATAGTCGAGTGGCTCGATTAGCTTCGGTTTTGCCTGGAAGGCAAAGAAATAATTGAAATATTGTTATAGATAAATGTAATTTCTTAAGATTTGAGAACTCTGTAACACTATGTTTTTGTATTTTCCAACTTTTTTAAAATGAGAGTATGTTAGTTTTGTTATCAAAAAGAAACAGAAACAAATAAAAGTTGTTTTCAAAGGAACAAAGAGAAGTTTTATGTATGCTGCCTACAGACAGATCACGTTGATTCAGGAGCACTGGCTCTGGCTCTGGATTCCTTTCTTGGGGCACCCCCCACACCAGGTTAGTCTCATTTCAAGTCTTTTAGGGGTCCAGCCATGGCCTGACAGTGAAGGCTGAATTTCTAGAATGGTTCTAGCCACACTACCAACCCCTCTTGGGCCTGGGCCCTTAACACATCCACCAAAACCAGTAAACCAGTTCCATCAAGTCAGTTCCAACTCATGGTGACCCCAACACATTCAAGAACTCACTAGCTCGTACAAGGTTCTATGGGACCCTCCTCGCAGTCTCAAAAGATGCCCAAGTGTCCAGATACATCTAAAGACTCAAATGTGTTGTAATACCTAAACACAGTAAAGTACGAGTACAAAATTTTTCAGAAAAATGTGAGCTGGACCCAAACCAGGCAAACAGAAAAAAAAAAACAAAAACAAAAACCACTGCTTAAAGTAGGGCTTGTGAATGAACCTCGGCACACACTGAACAGAAGAAAAAGCGGGAAAGAAAGGAAGGTAGATTTCCAAAGTTAGACTTCTCAGTAAACATCTCTGTCATCTGTCATCGGTCATTGCCACAGTGTTTACTGGGCACAGGCCGGGATTTGTTGTTGTTCACTGCCGTCAAGTCACCTCCGACTCATGGCAGCCTTGTGTACGACAGAAGGAAATGCTGCCCGATCCTGCATCATTCTCACAGTTGCCAGTATATTCGAGTCCACTGTGGCAGCTACTGTGCCAGTCCATCTCCACTTCATCAAACGTGATGTCCTCCGCTAGCAACTGACCCCTCCTGATGACTTGTCCAAAGCAAGCGAGCTGAACACTGTTCTGTTGTGATCCATAAGGCTTTCATTCAGTAGATTTCCTCCTAGTCTGTCTGAGTCTGGAAGCTCCACTGAGACCTGTCCACCTTGGGTGACCCTGCTGGGATATCTGAGATATTGGCGGCATAGCTTCCAGCATCATAGGAACATGCAAGCCACCACAGTACAGCAAACTGACAGAGAGGGGGTTAAATGGCCTAGGATAGGTTGGGGATAAAGCCACACAGTAGATAGCTACAAAGTGCTGAACAGGTACATCTGTATATCCCCAACCAAACCTGCTGCTGTATGTAAATGTTATGTTATTGAAAGTAATTAATCCTATTATATCAATAGTCACTGTAAGATTTTTTTTAATTATAATCATCTGATACAATCTCAATAAATGCTAAATATATATTAAAATGACAATTTATATACAGTATAGAAAATATTTTAAAGACTTCTGATATTTGGCATCTAAATTGGGAGTGAGGACTGAGGATGCTAAGTGTTCCCCAAACATGCCTCCTTTCTTTCCTAATACAGCTAGACTACAATTCCCAGCATCCCTGTGGTTAGGTGTGGCCATGTGACCGCCTTCTGACCAATGACATATGAGTGCAAGGGATGTAGGCACTGCCAAGCCTGGCCCATAGACGCCTCCCACATGACCTTCATTCTCTCCACAGTCCACTTTTCCAGCCACATGCACAGAATCTAGCTATGGGCTCGGGCCTGAGGAGAAGACAGACTCCAAAGACAGACAGAATTAGCATCCCTGAATCACTGTGCCAAAGGCTGCCTGCTTAGAACAGAAACTGAACTACCCCTTGAACAAGAACTAAACCATCTACTGTGTTAAGCTGCTGAGATGCTGGAGTTGTCTGATGGAGCAGTCAGCTTGTCTTGTCTGATACAGGTATATATGTTCTTCTTTAACTTCAATCACTTGATTTAAGTAAACTCTATAAAAACATCTTGGCACGTTAAGAAAAAAACCAGTAAACAAACAAATGCACAATTATTACAATCAGGTAAATTATGTTTAGGGACAGAGACTAAAAAATATGCAGAATAGATATTAAGACTCTAATAGAGAAAGTGTAGAAAACTTCTTCCTACAAAACCTTTGTAATGTTACATTGCTTTACATTCAGAAAGGGGGGGGGGAGAGGGATTTATACAAAGTATTTTTAAAGTAAGAATTGCCACCAAACCCAAAAACCAAATCTGTTGCTATCGAGTCGATTCCGACTCATAGCCACCCTAAAGGGTAGAGTAGAACTGCCCCAAAAGAGCTTCCAGGGAGCATCTGATAGATTCGAACTGCTGCCTTTTGGTTAGCAGCTGCAGCTCTTAACCACTATACCACCAGAGTTGCCAGAATTGTCACAGAAAAAAATTTTTTTTTGCAAAATATTTTAATTCAATTTAAAAACAATCCATTCCTTTATTGTTACACTGCATACAGTAATCAGTCAATAAATACTTCTTAGCCGAATGAATGGCTGTCATGATTAATAACATTCTCCTTAGGAACCATGACCATATAGCTAATAAACCCAATTTAGCTTCCTTCACTAACAGAGTGCAGGACACTGAGAGCTAAAATTTCATTACAATGGTCCTAGATGGTGCAAATGGTTTGCACTTGCTGGCAACCAAAAGACTGGCGGTTTGAACCCATCCAGTAGCACCTCGGAAAAAACAAGACTGGCCATCTGTTTCCATAAAGATTACGGAGCCCTGGCGTCACAGTGGTTAAGAGTTCGGCTGCTAACCAAAAGGTCAGCAGTTCGAACCCACCAGATGCTCCCTGGAAACTCTATGGAGCAGTTCTACTCTGTCTTACAGGATCGCTACGCGTCAGAATGGCCTCAAAGGCAACAGGTGTTTTGTTTTATGGTTCACACATGCTTACTTTCAGTTCTTCCCTTGGCAACATAGTTCTAATAGCAAAGTGCTTGACTTCCTATCTTCAAAAGAAAACCAGAATTCCCCAAACCAACCAGCAGCCATGGATGGAGTCACTTCAGGCCATCGTGACCTTGTTTCGACCATTTAAAAGTATGGGGAACTCTAAGACGTCACCAGTTTTAATTTTAAATATTCAAGGTGGCTGTGCTTTCCCTACGCATGACGGGCCTTGGTCTACCACGCTGAGAACATGTACAGTGCATGACTGTGTTGCCTTTACAGTGTGTGAAAAATGGAACTCCATCTCTACACAAATCCTTCAGCTTTCTGCCTTATGTGGAGGTTTAAAGAGTCCTTATCCATGAACACTCATTTCTCAGGTTGAATGTTGCTAGTGAAATCAGAAAAGGGAGAAGGCCTTGCAACTTCCAGTAGACAGTCTACAGAGTCGGCCTCAAAGAACAGTAACATAGTAACAGCATCACCTGCAACCTTGTTACAAATGCAAACTCTCAGGCCTCCCCAGTCCTCCATCAGAAACTTCATGGGTGTAGACCAGCAATCTGTGTTTTAACAAGCTCTCCAAGGGATTCTGATGTGTTCTAAATCTGAAACGGTCTTCAGTGGCACCTAGTAACTGTGTTAGAAATTCAGAGAGGAGCTAGGGAGGACCTTGCCCACCGGTCTCGAGCTGCTTAATCTCCGTGGGTTTATAAATCCCCTTGAGATTCTGGGCTCTCTCTCTCCCCAGAAAGGATTTACGTACGTGTTACTTTCCAAACTTTTATACATAGTTTTGGGTGGAAGGTTGTAATTCCCTGAAGAATAACCATGAAACTGAGTGTAAGAAGCCTTTGACCGGTGGGAGAGGCAGGCAGGTAACCCGTTGCTGTGTGCCGTCAAGTGGATTCCGACTACAGGCAAAAAAAAAAAAACAGGCAAGGCGCTGGCAAATTACAAGCAGAACTAAGGGGGAAAGGTGAGCCAAGCGCCATACCGGGGCTGTAAAGCTTCCTCACTTCACTAAAAAAGTTATACTTTGAGAAACACAAGAAGTCTTCAGGTTGGCAAAGTTTTGAATTCCCTAAATTGACAACGGAGCCCTGGTGGCACAGTAGTTAACAGCTTGGCTGCTAACCAAAAGGTTGGCAGCTCGAATCTACCAGCCACTCCTTGGAAACGGTGGGGGCACTTCTACTCTGTCCTATAGGGTCGCTATGAGTCGGAATGGACTCCACAGCAGTTGGTTTTTTGTTTTTGGTATCCCAGAATTTGGATCTGCCTCAAGAGGGCCACATGTACAACACAGACGCTGATCAAATAAGGCCATAGAGTGCAGTGGTTCAGAAGGGCGAGCCGTGCAGTCACGCAGGTCTGTGAGGAGACTCAACTGAGGCAAGGCGTGTAGAGTGCTTGGCGCAGAGGCTCACAGTGGACACGTAACAAATGTGGCTGCTGTCACTACTGTTGTTACTGAGTGTACTGCTTGCGAGACAGTGAGTACTTAAGTCGTTTTCTTTTCAGTGCTCCGCATACATTCAATTTCACCAATCTGTTTACATGAACTTTCCTCCACCCCCCAGGAACATATGAAACAGAACAGATAACAATGGCAGGGACATCAACAAAGAAGGAAAAACAAAAGACCAAGCACAGAGGAAACTGTATAATAAATAATGATACTGAGGTTGAGGGACTGAGCCCAAAGAAAACATGAATAGCTGCTTATATTATAGACTGCGCTGGCCGTGGTGGAGGTTGTGTCAGGAAGAGCTGAGAGGAAAAACACTTGGAGGGGTCGCGGAATGTATGGGGAAGCATTTTAGAGTCACCCCATCAGGGTCATCTCCCCGAAAGCAGCGGGATTTAAGAGGACTGTGGAGGAGAAGAAAGAAGCAGAGACATGATTCGCGGAGGGTTACGTGGAACTTAGCCCAGGCAAGAAGACAGCGGCAGGCTCAATGGGGAAGTCTGGAGCCCCAGGGTCCACAGAAGGTTTCACGACCAAGAATTGAACCCTGTGGAGAACCTCAGGGAAGACTTAAGGAAAGGGGCCACGGGGTCAAAACGGTTGGGAAGAAAAGACTCCTAGTCTTACTGTTGTTAGCTGCCATCGAGTCGGCCTCTACTCATGGCAACCCCACGCACAACAAAAACGCTTGCTGTGCGCCATCCCGGTGATCAGTTGTGGGTCTGACCATTGTGACCCACAGATTTTTCACTGGCTGACTTCTGGAAGTAGGTCTCCAGGGCTTTCTTCCTAGTCCATCTTAGTCTAGAAACTCCTCTGAAACCTGTTCGGCATCACAGCAACACGCAAGCCTACACTGACAGGTAGACTGCGCATAAGGTGCACCGGCCAGGAATGAAACCTGGGTCTCCCACATGGAAGGTGAGAATTCTACTACTGCCCCACTGAGACTGTCATTCTCACATTAAGAGGAGGTGCTAAAACAATGGCCTAGCATAGATACAGCGTATTCGCTGATATCCAGGCCGCACCAGGCCCCGTCTACTGGGCTACGGCAGCTGATGGCACAGTAAACCCCCAGTGATCTCACTCGACTACAGCTCCCACCAGGGCAAGAGGGTGACTGCAGTGTCTCAGCCATTAACCTGCCCTCCAGGGTCTCGGAGTCCATGTTCCCCTGCAGCATCTGCTATTTGGTCTGGCTGCCCAACATTCATGCAAATTGAAATTCCAGATCAAAAGGCAATCAGAAGCCAGAGAATCTTCTCAGCGCCAGGAAAATGAGATTCCTCTGGAATCCAGCAGACTTGGATAGTGTTTGCCCACAAAATGATTTCAATTTTGGCCCAACATGTAAGAGACCTCAAAAACCTTGGGAAGAGCTAAGCTCAAAGCCTGACTTATTCCATTGCTCTTCCCGCAGACATGATAGCTTCCTGTGAACTTTCCAATCATTTCTTGTCCTTGCGCCTCTGGTAATTAAATGTTAACACAAGCTGAAATCCCGTGTGCCGCTTCTCAAAATAGCAAACTAAGGGAATGGTCACGATTGGAGCGTTCTATTTTAAGAAATGAGAAGCTCATCGTGTCTGCGTATAAAGAATTTAGGACTTCCTTGATTTATCTGCAGGGCTATAAATGCTACTTGATCAGATGAAGGATAAAAATCCTTCGTGGATATTTAGTCCATTTCCAAAATGATGCATTCCTCAATGATGCCAAGAGGACCTCAGCACTGTTGCTGGGGAAGGGGGGCACCATGAGGAGGATGGGGCTCCTAAAGCCCGGTGCTAAGAGCATGGGCCACCCGGCATTTTCCTGTACTACTGCCTTCAGGATGACTCTCACTACTTACTGTGGGGGCAAAATGTACGTCAACTTGGCTAGGCCGTGATTCCCAGTATTGTGTGGCTGTCCACCATTGTGTGATCTGATGTGATCATCCTATGTGTTGTAAATCCTAACCTCTACAATGTTAATGAGGCAGGATGAGAGACAGTTACATTAATGAGGCAGGACTCAATCTACAGGATTCGGCTGTATCTTTGCAATATAAAAGAGAAGTGAGCAGAGAGGTGAGGGACCTCATTACCATCAAGAAAGAAGAGCCAGGAGTGGAGATCGTCCTTTGGACTCTGGGTCCCTTAGCTGAGAAGCTCCTAGACCAGGGGAAGATTGATAACAAGGAACTTCCCCAAAGCTGACAGAGAGAAAAAGCCTTCTCCTGGAGCTGGCATCCTGAATTCATACGTCTGGTCTCCAAAACTGTGAAAGAATAAATTGTGCTGTTTGTTAAAGCCATTCCCTTGTGGTATTTCTCTACAGCAGCACTAGGTAAATAAGATCACCTTATACACATGTAAATGCTCGGCAATGAGTAAGGAAGACCAAAAAAGACTTGACGCCTTTGTAATTATGGTGTTGGTGAAGAATATTGAATATACCACAGACTGCCAGAAGAAAAAGCAAATCTATCTTGGAAGAAGTACAGCCAGAATGCTCCTTAGAAGCATGGATGACGAGACTTTATCTTGCACACTTTGGAGGGATCAGTCCCTAGAGAATGACATCATGCTTGATAAAGTAGAGGGTAGGCGAAAGAGAGGAAGGCCCTCAAGGAGATGGACTGACACAGTGGCTGCAACAATGGGCTCATGTGCGACGATTGTGTGGATGGCTCAGGATCCGGCAGCGTTTCGTTCTGTTGTACGTAGGGTCGCTATGAGTCAGAACCGACTTGACAGCGCCTAACAACAGATAACTAAGACAACACACCATGCAACTTTTTTGAAATTGTCATATCTGAAGGAAGAATCCTCATTTTTCTATAATTAAAGTGAGCACAGGACATTAACAGGCGCCTCCCTCATGTACAAGCGTTATTAGCAGTTACCACATTTTTACGCAAATAACGCACACCTTTTTTTTTTTTTTTTTTTTTACACTTGTTTGCCAACTGCGCCCTCCCCGTGGGGTATTTTCATAAATGCTCCTATGCCCATTTTTTACACGACGCTATAAAAAAAAATTAGCATAGAGTGCTTATGAAAATACCTTGCAGGGGGTGGGGGGAGGGTGTGGTTGGGAAACATAGAAGGCATGTGTTATTTGTGTACAACACAGTACATGTTTACTCCCTCCATGGATATTTACCGAGCTTGTCCATGTGCACCATGCAGGTGTTTGGGACAGCAGGGTGAAAAGGAGGATGGCGAGGCCTGCCCCAGAGATGGGCCATCCAGAGGGAGACAGCTGTGTGAGCAGTGAGAGCAACAGGAATGTAGGAGGGCGCCTGG
Organism: Loxodonta africana; assembly: GCF_030014295.1. Lineage (NCBI taxonomy): Eukaryota > Metazoa > Chordata > Mammalia > Proboscidea > Elephantidae > Loxodonta > Loxodonta africana. The sequence goes on along the minus strand of NC_087358.1, from coordinate 6,321,859 downwards.
CCCACCAGAAGGAACCTGAGTTGCCCCAAGTAGATCATAAATTCCACAAGAGGGCAAAGACTTCTGTTTTATCCAATGCTGGCTCCAGCACCTGGCATACCATAGGCAGTTAAATGTATGCTGGGTGAGTGAAGGAACCCAACGATGTGGGGTGCTTGCTAAAGGAGGAGCCTTGGTGGGGCAGTAGTTAAGCATTTGGCTGCTAACCAAATGGTCAGCAGTTCAAATCCGCCAGCCTCTCCTTGGAAGCCCTACGGGGCAGTTCTACTCTGTCTTATAGGGTCACTATGAGTCAGAATGAATTTGATCACAATGGGTTTCAGGTTTTTGTTAAAGGAGGCTGTCAGGGCTGCATTTAAAAGATGAACAAGTCAGCCAGGACTGAGGGTGGATTGGGAAGTCCTTGCAGAAAAAACAAAGATAACAAGGAGCATGCTCACAACAGTTTCAGATTTTGCAGGGCCCAATTTTTTTTTAAAAACTTCTAAAATTGTGGTGGTTGTGGGACTAAAAAATACAAAATTATGAATATAAAATGGCTGGGGTCCAGGGCCTTGGAAGGCATCCTGAAGCTTAAGTTTTATTAGTTTTATGGTAAATCTCATCTAAGCATGGTGAGTTCAGAAAGTAGTATTTCACAACACCTGGAACAAAGCTGCAAAGAGGGGTGGATGGTGGGGTGGCCAGCAGGCCAAGGGCTTGGAGCACCAGTCTCTAGGGGAACCATAGCATCACTGAAATCCAAGGACAGAAGCTATATTTACAATAACTCCCTTCAGAGAGGACACTGTACAGGAATGCGTTAATACGCTACATGGTGAGCAGGGACACTCCCCAACGAACATGGCTGAGAAACAATGTGCAGTTAAGCCACAGGGCCTTGGATTCTCTGAGAGGGTGGGCAAGCCTGCAGACAGAGTGGAACTGCTCTTCACCAGGGGTCGCCTGCTCCACCTCTGCCCCCATGCAGTCCGCTCAGTCTCTCATTCTAACAAACAAATATTTGAAGAAGGAGCCACGGTTGCACAATGGTTAAGCGCTCAGCTAACTAAAAGGCTGGCAGTTTGAACCCACCCAGCAGCTCCACATGAGAAAGGCCTGACAATCTGCTCCTGGACAGATCACAGCCAAGAAAACCCTGTAAGGCAGTTCTACTCTGAAGCATGCGGCAGCTATGAGTTGAAGTCAACTCTACAGCACCCAACCCCACCACCCGTGTGAGAGGGTGCCAATGATGAACTGACATGGTATGTCTGCATGTCTCAGAGCCATCCCCGACTACAGCCTGAGCCCAAGTGGGGAGTGGTGGACCATGAGCCAGAGCTGCAGTGGGCCATGTTGACAAGGCCCGTTGGTAAAAAAGCCAGCAGAAGGAAGGGACAAGGGACTCAGATCCCACACCATCCTCCTACCAGAGCAAAACAATTTCCTGTTGTCTTATAACATACATGACCTTCTGTTAACCCGCAACACTCAAACTTAGGAGATCACAATGTCGTTAGGTGCCGTAGAGTTGGTTCCAACTCACAGTGACCCTATGTCCAACAGAACGGAACACTGTCCCGTCCTGCGCCATCCTCACAATCCTTCTTATGCTTGAGCCCACTGTTGCAGCCATTTTGTATTCTGGGTGTCTTCCAATCTGAGGGGCTCATCTTCCAGCACTATACCAGACAATGTTCTGCTGCTATTCTAAGATTTTCACTGGTCAGTTTTTTCAGAAGTAGATGGCCAGGTCCTACGTCCTAGTCCGTCTTGTCTAGAAGCTCCACTGAAACCTGTCCACCATGACTGGCTCTGCTGGCATCTGAAATCATCGGTGGCATAGCTTCCAGCATCACTGCAACACACGAGCCGCCACAGCACAACACACTGCCAGACGCGCAGGGGGAGATCACGATAATCAAAATAAAGTCAGATCCTCGTTCAGTAACAGAGGTTCCTTCCCAGACCGCTCGTTAGTGTGCGCAGGGCAGTAGCCTCAGCAGCTGTTCAGAAGCGTGCTTTTTTTGTTAAAAGGCAGGGTTAAGTAATACGAGCGCTACAAACTTGTGCAAACATCAGAAGCTGGGATTATTCAGTCTAGTCCCTTCATTTCACAGATGGGGACCCCAGACACATGACAGGGCAGTGACTTTCCCAGGGTCCCACGGAGAGGTGCTGGCTGAGCCCAGGCTGGACCTCAGGTCTCCCAATCCCTGGTCCAAGCCCATCCTCTCAGTCCCTGTCAAAACAGTGCCTAAGTTTTAGTTTCTGCGCTTCCATGCACAATGTGCACAAACACCCAATATAAAAACTGGAAGGAAACAAGAAACTTCTCTAAGCTTGGACTTCGAAGCAGGCTCCAAGTTCCTTTTCCTGAGGGTTAAACCACCGGTTAACGATTTGGAGACATGTTTAAAAGAATGCATCATGACAACAAAACTCTGAGACATCTAAATCTACTTCTCACGCTGAAATGTGGTGTCATCCTCAGAACAGACTAACGCCAAGAATGACTCACTTATGAATACCGTGTTTTACATTATAAATACTAATAAGATGTTGAGTTTGCTTTTTATACGGCACTAAAAGAAGCATGCAAGTCGAGAACTTGTCACTGAAAGAAGATTTTACTTCATAAAAATGTCATTTATTAAACTTGGGCACTCAAGTTCCATCAGCTTGAGGGAAGGCAAAGATTTTGGGTTCCATATTTGTCGTTTTCATAAACAACTGTGGCTTCCCAAAATTATTTTCCTATTACTGAGATGAAGAGATCTGAAGACTCTATGAAAAGCTGTCCAACCAATCAGTGGCATCTAGAAAATGGTGTAACAGAAACATAATAATGGAAATTGAGGAGATAATAAAGATGATTAATACCAATTAACTAAAACCCACGAACTGCCTGCCTGTAAGCTGTGCTACATGGGGATCCTCAGAGAATGTCAATGAAGAGAAGACAGGAGAGAGATTTAGGGAATGGCTCTGCGCCCTGAGCCATGTGGTCACAGGAGACTGAGCTGAGAGGAGTGGGATCCTCCCCCCACAAACACAGCGCCCCAAGGACCTTCTTCCTATGATGCCATGGGGGAGGGGCTGAAGAGATGCACAGAGGGTGTCAGAAGGGAAGAGACAACAAGACAGCCAGCCTGGGGGAGAGCACAGCAGGGGCTCACGCACACCTGGCTCCTTCCTGGCTTCTAATCCTGCCTGCCGTTTTTTCTGTACCTGAAAAGCAATAATGAAAGCAAAAAAGAAAAAGATGACAGTTGTGTAAATAATTCTGTCTCAAATCTACACTTCACCCCAGACTCTCTTCCAGCCTTTATTATATGTGTGTGTGTGTGTGCGTGTGTGTGTGTGTATGCACATATACATATATATAATTTTCCCCCTTTTTTGGCATTGTGTCCTGAAATTACTAATTCTTACTGTATCAACAAAAGCTACTTTTGGAACACTGAAATGAAAAGGTCAAGTAATTAAGCTAAACAGTTCTAAAAGCTGGATTTAGTCAGATTTCAAAACAACTTACTTTAAGCTACTTATTTTAAGATATTGGGGACAGGGTGTGGAATATTCATAATACATAGCTAGTTCACAAAACAGTTTCTGCATACCTCACGCCAGAAAGGCAGTGGAGAGACCAGTTCAGAGCAGGTGTTGAGAACCAGAATTAAAATCCTGGCCCCAAAGGTCTTCAGTGCTGTTGGAGCTGCGTGACAGCACCTGGGGGCTCCTGAGACCAGCGGCATCAGCATCACCTTGAAGCTGGAGGACATGCCACTTCATCCCAGGCTGCCCCATCAAGCTCCAGGGTTGTGGACCAGTAGTCCGTGTTTTAACAGACCCTCCAGGTGATTCTGATGCATATTTATGTCTGAGAACCACGTACAAATCTGCCTATCTTTTTAAAGAGGCTTGAGAATTTCTATTAAAAAGTATTTTTCAAAAATCCTGGCACCATTACGTATTGGTTACGTGGCCTTGGGGTAGGTTAGTTACTTAACTTCTCTGGATCTCTGTGTCTGTGTCTGAAAATGTGAACAGTGGCACTGTCCCTTCATCAGCATCACAGGGCTACTGCTCGTTTCAATACGTGGTGCCTGGGGCAGAGTACGTGTCCCTAGGTGGCACACAGCTATGGGCTCAGCTGCTAACCAAAGACCTGAAGGGTCGTGTCCACCCAGAGGTCACTCAGAAGAAAGGCCTGGTGACCCACTTCAGGAAACCAGCCACTGAAAACCCTGTGGGGCCCAGCTCCACGCTGACACACATGCAGTCTCTTCACTGACAACCAGCCACTGAAAACCCTGTGGGGCCCAGCTCCACGCTGACACACATGCAGTCCCTTCACTGACAACCAGCCACTGAAAACCCTGTGGGGCCCAGCTCCACGCTGACACACATGCAGTCCCTTCACTGACAACCAGCCACTGAAAACCCTGTGGGGCCCAGCTCCACGCTGACACACATGCAGTCCCTTCACTGACAACCAGCCACTGAAAACCCTGTGGGGCCCAGCTCCACTCTGACACACATGCAGTCCCTTCACTGACAACTGAAAAAACCAAAAATGAGCACAGAGGAGGGGCTCACCAAATAGTGGTCGTGAGGGTCACACATTGTTGTTATCTGTGGTCCAGACTCCACAGAATTTCAGCCCCGAGCATGTACACGGCTTGGCTGAATCACACATACCACCTTCCTAAAGCTCCCCCAAGCTCTGTACGGTTACATCATTGCCACTTTACAGGTGCGGAAACAGAAGCTCCGAGGGGTTACCTGACTTAATGAAGGTCACGCAGATGGCACTGCAAGGACGCAGACCCTCAGGTTTCCTGGCCCCCAGCCCAAGACCTTTCCCATCACCCAGCAGCGGTCAGCACAATGGAATTTCAGATGTCTAGGACAGGGCACTCCTCCCTCCCCAGTGCCCCTATTTCTCTCTGCAGGAGACACACACAACATTTCATTTCAAAGAGTTACCACTGCTCTACACCATGGACCTTCAGCCTCCACTCTTCCAGAGCAGACAGGGGTCTGAGGCCTTCTGCCCAGCTACCAGAGCCACAAGCGTAAACTGAATTCAGCAGTCCCTTCAAGAAAAATACTCATTTTCTGCCTCAAGAATATTAAAAGTCATACCTCAGAATACTAAGCCTTCCTGAAGAACCAGGTTTGGATGCTTGGATCTATATTAGTGCCATTAGGACATATTTTATTTATTTTACCACTAAATATCTCAAAGACATGATCTTTCCAAGAAAAACCCAATCTTCTACTTAAATCACGCATTCTTTCCCTAAACCAAACCAAACAAAACCCATTGCCATCAAGTCAATTCCCACTCATAGGAGCCCTATAGATAGTAGAACTGCCCCATATGGTTTCCAAGGAGCGCCTGGTGGATTCGAACTGCCAACCATTTAGTTAGCAGCCGTAGCTCTTAACCACTATGCCACCAGGGTTTCCATTCTTTCCCTACAGATTCACAAATACGCAACACTATCCAGTGGCCCATCCTCAAATCACAACTTTCTAGTTTGAGGCTTTGCAAGCTCTGGAATGCAGGGTTTATAGACCTGCACTATCAGCACAGCAGCCACTAGCCACATGTGGCTGCTGAGCACTTGAAAGTTGGTCTTTCTGAATCTAGATGTGCTATAGTATAAAACACACACCAAGTGTCAAAGACTCAGAATGGATAAAAGGACACAAAGTATCTCAATTTTTTTAATAAGGATTACAAACTGAAATGATAGTATTTTGGAAACAATGGGTTAAAATGTATTATTAAAAATAATTTCACCCATTTTTTAGTTTTTTAATGTGGCTACTAGAAAACTTAAAATCACATACATGTCTCCGTTTCTGTTATTCTGTGCCATTGAGTCGATTCCGACTTAGAGACTATATGGAAACATAACAGATAATTTTCTTAAAATTTACGGCAAAACAAAGGACAGGCCCCCTTCCTGAAATGTCTACTTAGAGGCAGGGGAGACAAAGCTTTTGCCAAGTCTTGTGAGGTAGGTCATGAACGCAGGTGCCCTGTGTGTTCCGTGTTTCTAACAGGCCTCACCTCTGCTGTCTCTCCCCGTGGAAGAGCTATACTCTTTGACCTGGCATCTGTGGGTCTCCGCTGCCGTTTCCACGTATAATCCATTTACCAGGACGCTGCTGCTAAGGTCACAGGATGATTTTTCCTGATGAACTACAACCATCAAAGCTGATGTTAACTTTTCATGCTTGGCTGAGTGGAAGAAGGTAGTATTGGTAACAGAGAGGGCTGCTGGCTAAAAAGCGGGGAAGGGGTTAGTTTTGGTCATGTATGTTTTGCACTCCTGCACTCAAATACTCACATAAAATGTTAGCTACCTTTTTTATTTAGATCAAAAAATAGGAGCAGCACAGGAGAGCTGGGGTCACAGTTCCTGCATCACACGTGAGCAGTGCAGTAAAACTTTACCTTCACGAGGCAGGTAACGCACATGGAAGTCAAGCCGGTAAAGGCAGCCAGTTCACCACTTTTTACTTTTGGCAATTCAACACGTTTGGGCATTGGTGGCTGAGCCTCATAAGGTGTCAGAGGGGAAAAGGAAGGAAAGCCATCCTCAGATCCAGTCTCCGCTGGAGACCCTCTCTGCTACCCATTCTTTGTCACAGCATTCCCCAAAAGTGACCAGGACCAGGCTGGGAAGCAAACACGGAGCTCTGACATCATGTCAGAGATGAGATACAACGGTAACAAAACCACGGCTCCTGCTGGGCATAAGCCCCCTCGTTAGTGAGGAGACTGGAGGATGAACCTCAACTACAATAAGGCAGAGCTGTGGAGTAACTTAACACGCCGGAATAAAGATACTACGATGGGCCACAGGAGCAGAGGCCCACCAGAAAATGTGTCGAGGGCCTTCTTGGAGCAGCTGGCATTTGAGCTGACTTGAAGGATAAATGGGAACTGCCAGGCAGTGGAGTGATTCCAGGCCAAGGAAGAGCCGTGCCCAGGTGTGAAAGCACACCAGCTGGAGGAATGGCAGGGCCAGGACTCAGGACGCATTCTGCAAGCTGCAGGAGGTGAGGCAAGCCAGCAAATTCAGGGCCAGCCTGTAAGAATCAAGTAAGCCTTGTTATTTACACCTTCTCTGCAATGGAAGGTCTGAGAAGAGTTTTCAGCAGGAAATTAATGATCGCACCCACGTTTTGGAAGGAGCAGTCTGGGAGCCTGATGCAGCATGGCTCAGAGAAGACTGAAAACTAAGCTGACAGGGACAGTCCAGGTCACCTTGGCAGGTGAGGAGTCTAAAGGGCAGATACTACTACTACCCCCATCTGACACACAACGCAGTCTCGGCAGAGAAATGCTAGGTGAGCTTTTAGACACACACTAACAGTCGTCATGGAGCCGGGGGGACTAGAACCCAGGTCTACTCACAGCGAGTCTAGGGCTTTCTGCACCGCTGGCTTCTGGCTTTTCTCTTGGTAGTGATAACTCTCCACAGCGAGGAGATCCCAAAACAACTACCGGCCTGCCTCCTTCCCAGGAACCTGGAAAAGTCTTTGGAAATCCATTGTCAAATGTAACACGCTCCTCTGGAAAAGGGAGCACTAAAAACTTCTGAAGATTCAAAACTTTATGAGAAACTTAGGACTAGCTATATCACATTACAGGGATATTTCGACCTTCTGGAAAGCTGAGTATAGACTATAATTTCCAAGCATCTTGGTTCTAAGATTACACTCAGTAATATGTTATCTGCAGGCTCATGCCAGGTCTCCTTGCATCTCCCATGTAGCATTTCCTGCTTACTCCAAAAGCTGCTACCACTTTTACTTATTTTTAGGTTGACCAACCCATTTCACTCATGTTACTTCTTACATTGGATGGAAATCTAGTATCCTCTGTTTTAAAGCTCCTGTAACTCAAAACCCATACGATTTTGAGTCAACTAAACTTAGAACCTGAAGCCAAAACTCCAGGGTCAAACTGACTCTACCACAGTTATTTTGGTAAAGCTACTAACCCTGAAACATGCCGCTTTGGCCCCAGAAGAGACCTTGGAGGTTATTTACTACATGCTTCTCATTTGACAGATGAGAAAACTTAAACCCCGGGGGAGAGAGGGTGACTTGCAGAGATTTAGTGGCAGATCTGGGACCAAAATTAGGCCACTGAACCCTGGTGGCATAGTGGTTAAGTGCTACGGCTGTTAACCGTAAGGTCAGCAGTTTGAATCCACCCGGCGCTCCTTGGAAACTCTATGGGGCAGTTCTACTCTGTCCTATAAGGTCGCTATGAGTCAGAATCAGACTTGATGGCAACGGGTTTGGGTTTTTTTTTTTTTTATTCCACAGTGCTCCTATTGGCCCACCCAGCCACCAGCCACCTATAACATATTTCTGCTGCCTTGTATGTACTTTCCAAAGAAAAGGAGCCCTGGTGGCACAGCCATTAAGAGCTACAGCTGCTAACCAAAAAGTCAGCAGTTCGGATCCACCAGCTGCTCCCTGGAAACCCTGTTGTGGCAATTCTACTTTGTCCTATAGGGTCTCTATGAATTGGAATCAACTTGATGGCAATAGATTTTTGGTTCCAAAGAAAATAACACACCTGGGCAAATGGCACGTGCTTCTGTACACTACAGGGGCAGCAGTGCCTATTTCACTAACAAGGGTTCAAACATTTCAGGAATGTCCTGGATCACGGTGTAAATTAATGAAGACAACAACTGCAGTAGGGAGAGGAAACAAGACACCTCCAACTGCGAGATAATCCACCAGACTATGACCCTATGTAACCTTCTGCGAAGATGACAAAATGTTGACACCCAAAATAAGAAGTGAGTCCTACCACCAATTCTGCTTATATTTCCAACTTCTTCAGGCGTGACCATCATTCTCTTCGTCCATCTGGTTGTGCTGGCCAACCACTATTGTTCTGTCACTTATAACTTGGCCTTTCTCCGGCAATTTTTAAGAGCCTTGGTGGCACAGCAGTTAAGCTCTTGACTGCTAACCGAAAGGCTGGCAGTTTGAACACCTAGCGGATCCAGGGGAGAAGATGTAGCAGTCTGTTTCAGTGAAGATTTACAGCCTTGAAAACCCTGTGGGGCAGCCCTACTGTGTCCTATAGGGTTGCTATGAGTTGGGGTTTTTTTCCCCCCCCCAACAATTTTTAATTTTTTTTTAAAAACAGGAATGTTTTCTTTTTCATCTTTATAGTCTCATGACCAAGCACGAACATGAGTTCATTTTCATGCATAAATTATACATATTGTGTATGTATATACAGGTAGGATTTTTTTCATCACCCCCTCTGGGCTTTGGGAACCTGACTAGATGTCTGCATCCTGGCTCTGCTGCTTATTAAACGTGCAAATTTTTTTTTTGAGTAAGTTAGCTAACCACTCTGTGCTGCGGCTTCCTCATCTGTAGAAACAGGGACGATAGTGTCCATACCTCCCAGAGCTGTGAGAATTAACTAAAATCATGTGCTTAAAAGACGCAGCTGCTGACCAGTTGATTCCAGCTCATGGCGACCCCGTTATGTGTCAGAGTAGAACTGGGCTCAACAGGGCTGTTTTTTGGGTTTTTTTAGTATTTATTTTATTTTTATTTTGTTATTGTTGCTGAGAATATACACAGCAAAACCTGTATCGATGCAACCATTTCTACATGTTCAGATCAGTGACACTGATTACATTCTTTGAGCTGTACAACCATTCTCATCCTTTTTCCGAGTTTTCCTCCCCAATTAACATAAACTCACTGCCCTCTGAGCTTTCCTATCTAAACTTTCAAGTTGCTGTTGTGGATTTGATCCCACACATATAGTTCTAAAAAGAGCATAATGCTCAGGGCAGACTTTTTTTTTTTTACTAATTAAGCTAAACTATTTGTTTTAAGAAGACTTGAGGGGACATTTTTGGTTTAAAACCTAAAGATTTACCTCAGGGCAATAGTTTCAGGGGTTCGCCCAGCCTCCACGGCTCCAGAAAGTCTAGAGTCCGTAAGAATTTTAAATTCTGTTCTGCATTTTCCCCCAGAGGGTTTTCAATGGCTGATTTTTCAGAAGTGGGTCATGAGACCTTTCTGCGAGGAGCCTCTGGGTGGACTCAAACCGCCAACCTTTCAGTTAGTAGCCCAGGGACTCCCATGGTATTCTTACTGGGCTTAAAACAAGTGTGTGGCCCAGTGTAAGGCACTATTTAAGTATTTTTGCTATTTTTACTCCTGGAGCCCTGGAGGCATAGTGTTTAAGAGCTTGGCTGCTAACCAAAAGGTTGGCAGTTCAAATCCACCACCCCATCCCTGGAAACCTTATGGGGCAGTTCTACCCCATCCTATAGGGTCACTAAGAGTTGGAATTGACTCGACAGCAATGAGTTTCAAGGTTTTTTTTTTTGGTGTTGTTACTATTACACCAAAAAAGAAAGCAATTAACATTATTATTATTACTTTTTATAAAAAACAGTGACTAACCACTCTGCTTCCAAGTTGATAACAGAACATGGAAAAAGAAACATATCAGACCTGGACTGATTTTAGTTTTCTATATAATCGATAACTTTAGAAGGTAAAGTGAGTGAGTTCAACCTCATAATGTATTACACAAGTTACAGAAGCTCGTTCTCAGTGGAGGCCTTGACAGATGGGATAGTTTCCCACGCACGGCATGGTTATTAAATTCAACCTGACCCTCTACCTAAGAGTGCACCCTCCAGAGATTCCTTCAGCTGACTTCTCCACAAATTTGTGTGCAACAGCAGGGAGCCTCACTCCTGTGGACTGCTCATCAGAATGTTCAGGGCTCACGATGCCTTCTTTAAAGCAGGGCTATGCCTGCTTTGGAAACCCTGGTGGTATAGTGCTTAAGTGCTACAGCTATTAACCAAAAGGTCGGCAGTTCAAATCCACCAGGCGCTCCTTGGAAACTCTATGGAGCAGTTCTACTCTGTCCCACAGGGTCACTACGAAGTCAGAATCAACTTGACAGCAATGGGTTTGGTTTGTTTTTTATGCCTGCTTTATCCCTGGACGGCGCCAATGGTTAACGCGCTCAGCTGCTCATTGAAAGGCTAGAGGTTAGAGTGCACCCAGTGGCACCTCAAAGAAAGACCAGGCAATCTACTTCCCCAAAAAAGCAGCCACTGAAAACCCCATGGAGCATAGTTCTACTCTGATACCCACGGGGTCACCATGAGTCAGAAATGACTCAATGGCAACTTGCTTTAGGTGCTAAAAAAAAAAAAAAGGAAAGCCAGAGAATGCAACCCTGGCTGGTGCTGCTGCCAATTTAAGCGTTGTTTGCATAAGCGAGAAAGGACGAGGGAGATTTTAACACTCACTGTGCCTAATAAGGGCGGTCTGCCTGTCGCAGAGAGTTGCTGGGAGTTGGAAGCCACCCGACAGCAGTGGGCTTGGTTTGGTGGGTTTGTGCCTAATAAGTACCGTTTGAGAAGTGTTAGTGAGGACTGAATTCCCCTCCCCAACCAGACCTCGGCTGCTTGGTGAAGGGCTGGGTCTGCCTCACTCTGTATCCCCAGTGAGCCTGCAAATTTCAGCATTTACAAATGTGGGTCGAATGAAGGAACGAATGAATGAACAAATGAAGGGGGAAAAAACAAAGAGCAGAGTGAAGGCTCGTGGCTCTAAATAAGTGAAATTCCCGGTTTTTGTCATCTGGGAACATGCCACTACATAAAGCCCGCAGTAACTTCTTTTTTTTTCACCACTTGATATTAAAAAAAAAAACAAAAAAAACTTATTAAATACCGTCAATGAAATATCATTAATGTTTCTAAAGAAGCCTTGTGGCAGAAAGGTTTTCTGCATAAAAACTTTAATTCACTCAACCACGGTCACGTGATCGTTTTCCACAGCTTATGTTTTAGGGCATGCATCTTAGTTCACGTATTCGTTTTTTTACCACTTCTAGAATAAAAAGAACTTCAGGGATGGGAACGTTTTCTACTTTCATCACCTCTCTCTCCGAAAGAGACCACAGGGTTCTCGAGTAATGTACTGACTTGCCCAACCAGAAGCCAAGTCTCCCACTCCTTATCACTTCAGGCACACACACCGCCTCCTCACATAGGTATTCACCTAAAGCAATCATTCAAATATTGACATATTCCATTTCTAACACTTGAAGATCCCAGGAACATATCAAAAATAGAAAAAGTGTCTCTGAAAAGACACTTTTCAAAAAATACCTAGTGAGTATACATACCCAACCTGTGAAGATGCAGCTTTTCTGTCTTCAAACCTTTCCACCTTCAAAATCCTGTGCTATCATGCTTACCTGCCTCAGGAAAGGAACAAAATTAAAGGGCCCCGTAAACTCCAAGTATCCTAAGCAGTTTTGACTCTTTTGAGGCCACGCCCTTTTCCTCTGCATAGCTGTGCAGTAACTATTAGAAAAAAAATGACTTCCAGTAAAGGCAGCTTGGGGATGGAAATACGTATTCAAATGCAAGCAGGACAACTGACACGTAGACAGGGAGAATACCCTGATTGTTCCCCTGTTAGTCATTCCCAGGCACAAAGTCCTTGTCAGGGGGGTTGGCAGGGAGCCTGGGACGGGAATGAGGAAGTTTTGCCTTGCCCTTCCTCCTCCACACACAATGCAGGGGACACACACACCTACACAGTTGTCTGTAAGTTCATCCTTGCAGTCTCCAACACACACTTGCTGCGGCAGTGTCACTAATCACAAAGGACTGAAGACTGAATCATCATCAAATGGTGGTATAGCTATAAAACTGAAATACTATACAGCCCTTAAAAATAATGGCATAAATTTACACATGGTGATGAAGCAAGATGTTCTTGGAGTGTTTGGGGAGAAAAATCAGCTTGCAGAAATTCATAGTACTAGTACATTTTCCAAAAATACACACACAAATTAGCTTTTACATACACAGGAAACAGTCTAGCAACATATAAGACACCAAATTATTAATAGTGGGCACCTTTCAAGAACAAGGATATGGGTGCTTTTCTCCCCATATCAGCACTATCTGTAAGGAGTCCTGGTGGTGCAGTAGTTAAAGTGCTCAGCTGCCAACCTAAGGTTGGTGGTTCAAACCCACCAACCACTCTGCAGGAGAAAGACATGCACTCCCTCCATAAAGAGCACAGCCTTGGAAACCCTACGGGGCAGTTCTGCTCTGTCCTATACGGTCGCCATGAGTTGGAATCAACTCAACAGCAATGAGTCTTTTTTTTTTTTTTTTTTTTTTGACGCTATCTGCATTTCTTATTATATGCATTAATGACTTCCAGGCTTTCTAAACTACTATTTTGCCCAAGTACTGTTTGTGTATACAACTAGCAAAACCTGATTTCTAAGTGCTGCCTCTTGGATAAAGGGCATTTTACCTAGATTTGTGTCACTCAGTAAAATTCACTTCTGTTATCTACAGACTTGAGGTTTCTGACCAAGTACATGGCTCACTGACACAATAACGTTAGGCAGCACTACACCAAACAGATCTCATGGCTGCGTATGCACGCTTTTAACAAGTCACCTTGAGAAACAAGTTACACGGCACACAATTTGTTAAATTCTCGTTGGCAAGACCAGGATAGTTACGGCCAGGAGGTCCGCCCTACTTGAAAAAACCAAAACCCCTTTGCCAATGAGTGGATTCTGACTCATAGCTGCCCTATAGGACAGAGTAGAACTGCCCCATAGGGTTTTCAAGGAGCACCTGGTGGATCTGAACTGCTGACTTTTTGGCTAGCAGCTGCAGCTCTTAACCACTGCTCCACCAGGGTGTCTGCCCTATGTTAAGGCCCTGCTTAAATATCCTTCTTCTCTAATCTGATATTAGCTCTCTTATCTCACTATCAGATTAGAAAGAGTTCCCAGCTGTATCACTGCTGCCTTCACCTCCCCCCACAGGTGCAGAGCCAGGACTTCCTGCACGCTGCCAGAAGCTAAAGGGTCCCAAGAGGGCGCTCGCCAGCTGCGGGGGCAAACAGCCCAGCCTTATCCATTACAGGGGAGAAACAGCTCCCCATGGCACTGGATGTAGTGAGATGTGACTGAAACAAATAACTAGGACAAGAGCAGCCTATTTTTTGAGCACTAAAAGAGAGCCGAGTTTTTAGAAGTCATTTGGCATGATTTAAAAATAAAAATCACCATGCACTTTTTTTTTTTTTTTTAACAGTGTATTTAATCCTCTGGACAAATATTTCTACACATCTGGAGAAACACTGACAAAAGGTTTTTAAGAAAATTCACTAGGGAGCCCAAACCACACAACTTCCTGCAAGAAAGTGTAAACTACATCAGCTGAGAGCTACGACCAGTTAAACCTGCGCAGCACATAAGCTGTTCAAGCTACTCAATAGATAAATAAGCTATTGTGCTGGCAGAAGGAATCCAAGAAAATAAATAACATCTCTGAACAATATACCAGAGAGTGAAATGTAAACCTAAACCTCTAAGACGAAAACGTGCAGTGAGAAAGATGATCACGGTTTACTGACTCTCTCGGTCCAGAGTCAGGAATATAATTTTTAAGGCAAGCTAGCATAAGTCAGTCACACATGTTGCAGAGGAAAGCATTTGTTTCAATATGAAACAAACCTGTTATTACGGAAGTTTTAAATTCAGATTCCTAATGACATTAATTGAAAATTACCTAAATTAGTAACCAAATCCTTTCTGCTAATAGCCACTGAGCCTCATGAAGCGTAGCGTAACAATCCCTTCAACAGATCGTTTGAAAGGCTCAATTGTCTCCTCTGCTGTGTGTGTTGGTGGTTTTTGCAGCTTGCTTAAAAAAATTATGTGCTTTTATTGTACTGAAGAAATTCCAAAAGAGAAGCACAACCTACTCATTGATGCTAACACAACCATTTTTCACATTCCTTGCTGAGAAAGTCCACTGAAGCACTTGACTTTATCCAAACTGCTAAGAGTTTAGCTAATGTTAAGAAGAGAAACTTCCCTGTGGGGTGATTCTAAGTTTAGGTT